>NW_020799098.1:29980945-29998612 GCF_003259725.1 Athene cunicularia
AGGGGGCCGGCAGGCGGCGTTGGGAGGGGGCTGTGGGAGTGCAGCATCGGGAGGGTTTAGTGGGAGACACGGAGTGATTTGTTCCAGCTTCGAGGGGCTTTCAATGCGACTTTAATAAAGAAACGTTCGATGCGTGGTGCGGGCGAGTGCAGTGAAGGGAGAGAGACCCAGAAGACCAGTTCATAACCGTTTTTTAATATTACGCATGGGAAAAGTTAGACATTAGCTTTCTACTGTTTTGACACATTTTGTAAACGATAATATGGCACAGTTGCACGTTGATAATACAGCAGAAACAGTTTCACAGTAAAGCATTAAAATAACACAAGTAGCTACACCTAAACCCAGAGTGTTGTCTCTCATTATACTCGTTGCATGTGTGTCTGCTGTGCGTGATAAAAGGCCTGGTAATCTGAAGCATAAATCCAGTTGCTGGAGAACAAAATGACACTTGAAAAGTTTTCCCCTTTAGCTTAAAGTTTTGAAAAACAGGTACTAACGATTAGTCATGTAGTGTATCTAAAAATTACAGTGCATACAGTAGCAGACCTTGTAATTTCACATGCATAACATGGAGGGGAAAAAAGGCATTAGGACTCACTTTATTGAAATCAGAATTATGCCACCTAATGCTCAAATTACATTTAAGCGATTATCACCAGACTTCAAAAACACCAGTTTTGTTGAAAACACATTAAAAGAGTATTTGCACAATTTCCATTTACAATCTTCTACTGAAAATTTCAGATAAATCAATAGACTTCTGCTTGCAGCCTTGTTAAACTGTGCACCTAAGTTTTTTATCTCAAGTAGAAAGGGCTCCTCACACGTATCTGTAATGAGCTCGATTTATCCCTTCTTTCAAAAAGTTTTTTTCGAGGGCAGGAAAAAAGAGGTGAAAAATATTAATGACAGTTTTTCTGTTTTCTCACACTCCTTGGTTAATCTGCAAGAGGGAATGGTCAGAGGTACTCCACCCCTGCTCTTTTCTTGCTCAGTTTACTGACCAGATGAACTGTTAATGGTTCTGTTAAAAAAACAGACTTGCTAATTAGACAGAAAAGATCCACATAAATCCCCCAATATGCAGATCTGGGCTTTGGTGAAGAACACACAGTAAGAGCCCAATGCTTATGAAAATCTAGATTCTCCCATAGGCTTCACTGCAAGTAGGTTTTGATTCCCCTGCATGAGGCAGTCATGACCTCATTAAATGTATGTACATGCTCTCTTGAATTGGGACTTTTGTGTTGTGATTGTCTATCAGGCACAATTGCTAAAAATCCCACAAAAGAAAGCTCCCTTTTGAGTTTAATCACCAGTGCTGTTAATTCTCAACTATGTGGAAGGAAGAAGCTCTTAAACTTTTTTTTTTTTTTTTTAACAGTGTCACAAACTATTATAAGGCCAAAATACACAATATTAAATAGAAAATGTAAAATTAAATTGCTGGTATTCAGTGAAAAAAACTGAGGTATACAAAATATTTTTACAATTGTGCATAAATTTGCAATAGTTTTCGAAGGTGCATTTCCATTTTCAGCTAGTGGTTCATTATACAAGTAATCATGTAATTGTAACCAATTAAAAAATACAGTGCATTGAATAGCTAATGGTTCTTCAGAACTCTTTTTAAAAACATTACATTTATTGTAACAGCAGTAATATAGTAAAATAAGACTATACCCAAAACAACTTATAATCTTCAGTTGATATATCATTTTTACTGTTAAAAATCAAAAATGAGTTTATTTTTCAGTTTACTTTGAATGTTGACATACGAAAAGCACACTGAGCATTAGCTCAGACTTCAGAAATTGTTGGGACTTATCCTGGAGAAAACATGTAAAACAGAGAAAAAATGGCAGTGCCAAGTATTTTTTCTCCTTCCACATCCTATTGGCAACTGATAAAATAACATAATGTAATTACACTGGACTTCAAAAATATTTTTTTTAACTTACAGAACTAGAGAGCTTTTGGCTGAGCATTTCCCTGAGTTCATTTTTTAAAATCATATGCTAGACATTATGTTCATAGAATCTGTTACAAAGGGGTTAATTAATAAAGGCTATATATGCAAAAGTTAGATACTTCTATTTGTAAAAAGCCTAAGAAAGAACTGCTGAGGAAACCACTTGATTCTTCAGAATCTAATATTTTTCCTAAGAAGAAAAGCCAACGTCACATACTTTTGCATTAAGACTTTGATAATTTGAAATTATACTACATAATTCACAATTTATGAACAGGTCTAATAGGGATATATTTCAGGGCAAGACAAAAACAAAAAACTCTGGGACTTCTACACAATCAGAAAAGCTTTGGTTTTTACAATATTTTATGAGAAAATAGAAGGCACAGCTGTGCATCAAAACTATGTGATTTTAATCTGTTTACATTGTTTTCGTCAGCACATCAGACTTTCTGTAAGTCTTTATTGTAAAGGTGTGTTTTAGTAACAGTAATTAGTTAGCTGTAATAAGCTTTCCATATTACCTAAAGGTAAGAAGACTATTAGCAAGAAGGCATCTTTGAAAAAGCTACATTCAACAACAGATGAACTGATGTCCATCCACTAACAATTCACCATTCCAGCTCTACGGGATACTCTCCAGTGAGACACGCTGTGCAGTGACCAATCTTTCCAACACGCGACTTCTGGGTTTTAAGGCTGTTCTCATTCTCTTGTCTTGCTTTGATGCTTTCTTGCACGGACGATACCAGCCCTTCCACAGAAAGATAAACGACACTGTCTGCTCCTAGAAGAAATAGAGAATTCATCAGTTAAAGCTGCAATATTGTACCAAGTGCAATGCTCTTTGGAAATGCAGTCACATTATTGTATGGAGGTGGATCACCTTACCTAAAGAGAATGGATATGAAAAATTATCAGACCATAAGCCTTGCCCTTCTCAAATTCTTTGTGCAGGGAGCAGACTAGGTTTCAGTAAATCTAGACAGAAGGTTCTGAGTCGGGAACAAATACGTCACACATACTGCAAAAATAGAAACAAAGTCCAGAGTGCGTATTACAACTCCCTAAACTCCCTGTAGTTTCCCAGAGCTACCCTGTAGTTCAGGTCTGGAGGCAGATGTGGGCATGGCTGGTGCATCCCAAACTGTGCACCTAGGATTACAAACCCTTACTGGGACTTGGAGCGGGGGAAGACCAGCATGTGAAAAAAAATTCGGTATGCAGTTCATGCAAATGTTCTAGCAGTAGGAAAGTTTGATAGCCTTTTCACATCGTTAGTTTTCTATCATTTGCACTCATTTTGTGAATAATAAAAATGAGATCCTATGAACCTGAAATGTTTCACCATGCCCTCACAATAATTTTGGGGAAAAGAATTCATTGCAATATTAGTGAGAGCAAGTATTTAACACAGGAAACCCGAGTTTACAGTTTTCTAACTGCAACCACAGCTATTTTCTTAAACCATTTTTAAAAACATTTTTCAGCACAATAGGCCATATATAGTAGATCTCCTCACTCACAAGCCTTCACATGACTTCTGTTGTTGATATCCTGGTGAAGAGCACGTTATTTACCACATCATAAGCAACATAAGCTGTTGGTTCTTCTTTTGTACTGCTGCAATCATGACTCATTCTAGAGATCTGAGAATGTATTTAACATTCTTTGATTAGTTTCAAATGTCATTTCTTTCAAAATGAAATATATAATGCAGTTGAAATTATTTACGTAAGTTTGTAGAAAAATCAGTGGGTGTTTATAAATTTTGAACATAGTTTTATGAATATCTCATGATGTGATATGGAAATGAAACTACATTAGCTTTTCATTACAGGACAGATTTTCACCATATATTTTCTTCCTGGTATTTTGCCTGCAGTAGCTCCTTGTTGTAAAGACTTTCCCTGAAGGAGCTCCAAGTATTGGAAAGCTGTGTTGTCACACCTTATTTGTAATTTATGATTATGCAATTATTCTAATGCTTTCTATTGTTTGGAGAAATACAATTAACTGTATTAAAAAAAGGTGTGTAGCTAAATTGATTTGATCCATAGGGTACTGAAAATGCAGAGATTCAGTGTATCACCCTTATGATTTTTCAGTCAGTTTTGCCACTGTTGCCTTGATGCATTGTGCTTTATTTTGATGTAGACAATAAAATACCTACAGGTGAAAACTCTAAAAAAAAAAAAAATTAAAAAGAATAGCATTTACCTATATAGTTTGCAAGATCATGAAATTCAGGTCTGTTGGCAATGAGTTCTTCTTTTGTTGGAATGTTTATTCCCATGTAACAAGGAAATCTTATGGGAGGTGAAGCCACACGGATGTGCACCTGAATAAAAATACAGTTTCAAAACAGACTGCTATAAGGTGGAGGTCAGCAGATCATAACACAATGGCAAAGTCCCAGTTCTGCCAAATAATCATGAAGAACAGAACACATCACTGCACAGAAGTCATGGAAGGGTTAGAGGTAAGATAGATTTTTTCAGACACAAACACAGCAGGAGAAAGACAGTTTTCTTTACAGTATTTCCTAATGTTATTATGAAAAGGTTCCATCCTGATTTTGTGTTCAATCCTTGATGTACATGTTTCAGTTTACAAAGTCAAATATTAATTAGAACATTTTTGCTCCAGTGACAGATATGCACACTCCCTTTTAATTAAAAAAATCTTAATCAATTAAAAAAATTGTTCTCTAGTGACTTAAGGCACATGGTATTTACTGCAGTATGTGGTTGTACTTAATGCAGTACCACAAGTCACACATATGTCAGAATACCACACCAATGCTTGATTTTTTTGACCTTAACTAATTTGTTTTCCATTCTCTATTTGCCAGGTTGTGCTTTGTAAATGAAGACCTGTTCCCCTCTTAACCACCCAAAGATCAGTCATACAAAAGAAACTTCTTAACCTATCTTCACAATAAACATGCACTAGCCATTGGTTTTTTTGCACACTTGTCCTTTTAAATAAGCAAACAACTTATAGTACAAATGAAGGCAAAACCCTGTGCTTTACCCTCCCATCAATCTTCTATTTATATCTGTATTGTACTGACTGGAAATTATCTTACCTCTTTGGCTCCTGATTCTCTCAGTAGTTTTATTATGGGCGAAATGGTATTGCCCCTCACAATTGAATCATCAATGATAACAACTCGCTTGCCTTTAAAATTATCAGACAGAACGCCAAACTTTTTTGCAACACCAAGTTGTCGTAACCTCATATTTGGCTGGATAAACGTTCTTCCTACATATCGGTTTTTACAGAGTACTTCAACATATGGTAGTCCACACTGTAAACAGGAGACAGTTAAACAGAATTAATATCTAAAGAACTAGTTCTTCTGTTACTGTTTTTATAAAGCAACCTTAAAACTTAGTATGACTTCACAGTAACCAAAAAACAGAAAAAACAAGTGCAGACGACTGAATAGGAGTACCTGGTGTACTCAGGATAGACAGCTTTATCAACACAAAACTGACCCATACCATTACACTCCATTGCAAAACCAGATATGTGTAAATATGCTTGGGAAAAAAGAAAAGGCAAGTTAACATATACCTTTTGAGCATAACCAAGAGCTGCTGGGGTTGCAGACTCTGGAACAGTGCTGACCAGGTCTGCTTCCACGGGTGCTTCAATAGCAAGCTGCTGCCCGCATCTTCTCCTGACTGAATACACCATCTGACCTAAGAACAGCAAGAAGTGTTTTTCCTGGTATGAATAATGCTGATTTCCTCTCAGTTTGATGTACAAATTTCTGTGGCACGTTGGAGGCACAGAAGTCAGTGAGAAAAGCTCCAGAGCTAATAAGCAGCACTCACATAAGGTCATTCTTTGATTCCTTCCATAATGGCATATTCTAACAGTCACATTCATATCACGACACAGAGAATTAAAACCCGGTTTGCCTTAATCAGGTAACTAAAGATCCTGTGGATGTTACAAGATCTATTTACAGGAGGAAAGTAGAAATTATGTCAGCCTGTTCTATGCCTGTGCATATATTCTATTTTTAGGCTGGTTTCTCTAGCAGACAATGTTTGTGCAATCCTGATGTCTGCCTCTGCCCAGTCATTAACATCGAATCAGTTGGCAAAATTCACCCCAAATTTAGCAAGGGGATAAGAGACCTCAGAAGCTTTTAAAGGTCCTAAAAAATTTGCAACATGGGAGAGAACTGGAGGTACTGTGATGAGGTGATAGAAAGTGAGGATATTGAAGGGTAAGAGGATCAGCAAAAAAAAAGGGATGTGGGGTGAAAAAAAAAGGGATGTGGGGTAAAAATGGCTTTATAAGGGTAGGGAACTGTATGGGATCAACAAATGGCACGGCTGTAGAAAGCAAAGAAGAGCCTGTTTGTTAGGTATGATAGTCCTGGCTAATACTTTGTCACCAAGACAAATTTTGAGGGCTTCTACTGAATTAATAATAAAAGCATTAAACTGACAACCCCAAGTACTTAGATAATGCACAGAATTACAAGTTATATTAAAAGCATCTTTCTGAAATAACCGTTTCTTAAAAAAAAAAAAAAAGCCAGAATAAACTTGTTTTGCAGACCCTATTTCATAAGCCTAATTTTTAAAATGTTTTCCAAGAACCAGTAAAGTTCCTTTCTTAAGTGTCTCACTTTCAAGGATATTTCCTCTACCTTAATCATGTTTGTGGCTCTCTTCATCCATTCCACAGGACTACACAGCTTGACTGAGGCTATATGCACAGCCAGGAACAGGAAGGTGATGTTACATGGTCCCCCTGATGAGTTTTATCTCCTGAAGAACTGTGCCAACCCATTCTGTCCCAATGCTGCTCTGCAAGCTCACATTCAGTGGTACACTACTATGATCCCAGATCCTTTCCAGAGTCATTATTCTCCAGGATAACAGCTCCCCCTATTTAGGGAGGAGCTTTTTACATTACATCTTCTTACCTTCAAAAATACTGTCTGGTCTTGCAAAATAAACATATTCAAAGATGCAGAATGCTGACGGATCTCCTTCAGGTCTTGGTACCACATCTAGTGTCTGGACATCGTATCTGGATATTTTCACAATCTCTCCGGGAAGGACCTCACGATAGTACCTTGAAAGAGCAACACATAGCATTTAGAAATGTCCTGAACCTGGATGATAGTTTTGAAATACAAAGATTCAACTGCCAGGAAGAAATGCTTTTGAACATCCCAACACAAGAATTTCCTTCTATTTTAGGATTTGACCTGGAGTGTTTTAAGACCAACATACTAAGACAAAGGACTCTTACTTAAACAGTCTGAATACCCAAAAGCTGTAAATTAATACAGAGAATTATGGTAATCTTCCTGCATTTGAGAAGTACAGTACTCAGTCTAGTACAAGCTTAATTAAGATTAAATATATTTTAATAATTTAGTCCTGGATCAATACTAGAGGACTTTTCTATGAATGCTAATAAACATTATAATGCAATATAAAAAACATAATAAAGAATAAAGATGGTAGCCAAAAAAAATATCCTGCCCCACAAGCCAATATCTAGAGAAATATCTGTCTAGTCATGACAAGCAGCTAGTGCTGAATGACATAAAGCTGACTGGAAATGTACATTCCAATTCTCATATCTGAAGAAATATGGAATAGTATTAGGTTTATTATGTTACAATGTTTAAACATTAAACATTTTTCTAGATCCTTTAGTGAGTTTTCAGGTGGCTATTCTAACAATTGCAATCTAAATCTATCCCAAAATATTGAAATATTTTGGAGATACAAATGTCCAAAGAGGTGAGCAAATCTGTGATTGTTCACTGGTCAGAAACTAGCATTAGCAGACAGCAGCACTGGTTACAGCAGAAGTTTAGAGAGAACTGCTTTTTTAAAAACCCACAGGCTTCAGCTGATGGTCCTACATGGTAAGCTTCTCTTAACAGAGATTTTGAAGTTTCAGAAAACAGTTACTCTTATCCATTTGTAGAATAAAATGTCTCAAGAAAGCCCCTGTTACCAACAGCTAATAGTTCCTACAGAGACAGGGTAGGAGTTACAGCAACAGAACACAGAACACCACACCTACAATAAAACACTGCAGAATGGAATAAAAGATCTCTGAAGGGCAGTCACATTGCTTTCCGATTTTGCTTTACATTTCTTTTTATTCAGTAGTTGTGTTCTTCATGCAATTTTTCACAGTTTTGTATTTGAAGAGGATTCAAATTTACTTATTAGTCTGGTCGCCGAATACACATTTTAATAATATCCGATTAGGAAATTAAATATACTTCCTCATCATCTTTCTTACCTTAATTATGTTCTAGTTCACAATTGCCTTACACTCCAAACGTCTAAAAATCAATTTGCGGTCTCCCAAGGAGCCTCTAACCCTTCTATTTTTGTCCAGAGAAAATATCACTCCTGTCTTTTCAGAGTATCTTAGCTAGAGAGGTAACATGAATGCCATCTCATGTTTTTGCTCTGGTAGGTGTTTGCACACATGGCAGTAAGTTTCAGGTGCCCGTCTTTTTTTCAGACAAGGAGGCTGGTTTGTCAGACAGCATATACTACAGCTCAGGTTAGTCCAGCCTGTGAGCTACCAATGTAACCCTTCTGTAGTTGAATTATTTTGCAATACAACGATTCTGCCACAAATGATGCTGAAATTAACAAGTTATATGGATAACCAAGTTTAATTCAGCAAACAAGAGGCATTTACTTTACAACAGCAAAGTCATCTTTACTGTTACTTTCTGAACACATAATTCTTGTTTTACATTAATCTTTTCAAGAAAATAAACTGGCAAAAAACAGAACCTGAAAAAAAACCCACCCCTTCAAACAGCCTAACAAACTAATCCTTGATGTCTTTCATGTTGTTACAGATTATATTTGGCAATTTGAGGTTTAATGTTTAATCCCTGCCTGAGGAGAGCGTTCAGATAAAATGAGAATCAGGGCACTTACTCTGCACCGATAGACAAAAAGCTACAGGACTCAGAAGAGACTACCCATCCTTCTGTTTCACTGTTATCTTTTCCTGAAATGAAAGATTTCAGTTGGAGTCCACAATTCTTGTTACCATTACACACACCACACCCCCCCAGTTGCATTTCTGCTGCAATATCTGGCTTGCTATGGTTTAGTTTGCCAAGTGAACAATTAAAGACTGTTGCAATTTCTAACCAAAAGGTATAGCATTCCATGGTTTATGTAACAGTATATTAAAAAAACCCAAAACAATGTAAACATCATAAACCTGTTCTAGGAAGAAGTGGAAGTAACAGATCATATTCACAGTTCATGAAGAGAGACAATTCAGGTAACTACCTTTGTTATCTCTGCACTCTTTCAATTTTTTCCAATTCTAGTTCATTGACTTTAGATATACATAATTACTTTTGTTCACACAAGAAACTCCTTACTTTTCCTATGCTAAATGTGTTGATAGTTTTCAGAGACAGGCACAGGAAGGATTGAGTTGTGTAACATAGGGTAGGAATGGTTGTATGCTTTTAAAAAATATTGATAATTTTTCTTGTGGTTAAAATTACCAAGTTTTGTGAAGATACAGAAGCATTTATTACTTTGCCTTTGATTTATTTTATTTTTGTACAAATGAACAGATTTTAATCTCACTTCATGGAAAATGTTGACTCTCAGGCTAAAGAGGAACACAAATAATTTTTCCCATAAATTGATTGTATAGTGTTCCATTACCATTACTACATGTGACTGGAAGTGCTCGGAATTTAGAAATACACTGCCAGTAATGCAGCTCTTTTCAGCTACCTTAGTACAGGAGAAAGGAAGAAACAAGACTTGTTTCTGGACTCGACATAGTCCTGACCAACTAGCTCTAGGTAGCCCTGCCTGAGCAGGAGGTTTGGATCAGATGACCTCCAGAGGTCCCTTCCAACCTCAACCCTTCTGTTCATCCCTGCTTTCCTGTTTAGGTGATGAGATGTCAAATTAAATTTGCACAGAATATTCTATTACAGTTGGGCTGCCTACTTCTGACACTGCCATCAGGCAACTAGGATTGTCTTTTGCTGGGAGTCAAAAAGTTGTTTGCAGATTTCCTAGAAATAATTTTTTTCCTTTCTAGTATTTTCGTTTACATTTTCAAAACTGATTTTTGCATCACATATTCCTACTTACACCTTGTTAAGTGCAGCTTGAATTAATCAGTGATTTCAGGCACAAACAATATATATACATATATATGTATATGAATATATATGTATGGTTTACCTTTTCCATTCATGTCCCCTACTGGAATAAGGCGACCAATGCAGAGTGGGCGATTCCCGTACGGATCACGTACTGCATAGATTATGTCTTTATGCATAATTAGCAATGAATATGAAGTTGGAGTTTCATTCATTAAATTTTTTATTCTGAAACGAGACATAGGTGAACATAATTGTGTGTCACACAAACAGCTGTGTGAATTTACAGCTGTATATCTTGCTGAGATTAGATTGCGGGTTTTGATTCTGAAAACCCATCCTCCTCACCTTGCTACCCAGTCGGCTGTATCATCATTTTCTAGAGGAGGTGTGAAAGCCAGCAGCTGGGTGATCAGTTCACTGTCAGAACTGGTCGACAGTCCTACACCATGCCGCATAAGCTTTTAAGACACAAAACAAAAGTGTTACCAACATTAAAAAAAAATCCCACATAGCCCTGCTTGGATTTTAACCTAACACCACCTTTGTGCAGCGAACAGATGTTTTAGAACATCAGTGCTTCAGGGGATCAGGTCATAATAACGTCAGATTTCTTCCAACAAACGAAATATGTAAAAAAAGCTGGTACAATCATCTATGTCTGGTACCACATTTCTCCCTTTGCATCTCATTTCTTTGCTCCATGTGCAAGCAAAATTAATACCACCAATATTAAGGGCATAAATTAATGATTGGGCCATTTAATCAGCTTTGTGCTTATGCTTGTTCTGTGAAGAGAAGTAAAATATGAAATTACCTATAGCAGTTACCGAAAGAGATATCAAGGCAGAATGGTGGTCTGGGCATAAAGCAACAACAACCAAAAAAAAAAAAAAAAGAGGTGTGAAGAGAAGCAGAGTGGGATTAAAAAACTGAAATCCCACAATTTAAAGTTTTCTAGATCTAGTCAGTCAAATTGTTCTGTCTTGGCATATTTATGCTTCTAATGGAGAAGAGAATCTGCAGTGTATCTAGCCAATTACTACAACCCATTCAGTGCTGTATGAATTACAGTTCCTAATTTTTATCTTTAGAAATCATTTTACATCTCATGTAACTCTGATTCTTCACTCTCCATCTACATTTCCTCACCACTGTTTTTTTTCCCCCCATCCATTCATATACGTGTGGCTCTGATTAAAGAAGGCTATGTTCTTTTGGGCATGCCATACATTTGCCTTGCTTCAATGCAAGAGTATGTCCTCTCATTTTTGAATGGAACATATCATAGAAGAGATTTCGCAATGAATCATCTGCTAAATTTTAATTTGGTTCTTTCACACACATCCTTCTAGACAAACACTATAAAATCTGGCATTTGTTGGTGTATGTCCTGACAGTGGTCATGATTAATTTTGCAAGACAGAATACAGATATTCCAAACAAAAATACAATATTCCATACCAGACATTTCATATTAAAATTACCTCACCTCATTATGACTCTCCTAAAGCATATCATTTGCTCCTTCTATCAGCCACCAAAAAGGAGTGAAGTTGCAAGCAAAGCCACCTTTTTTTTGTGGCTGAGTTAGTTTTCTCACTCAATCAATAGGAATGTAACCATCAGCCTAAATCATTCATGAAGTATCTTGTGACAGTTACAAATGCCTCCCCTCCCCAAGACTTTTTTCTCCCCAAATGATCTATTTTGATTATAGGGCTCTTTCACTACCCCAAGCAGTTTGATATTAAGGAAAAGTCAGGACAAACTTACTGCTCATTGATGCCTCTTACTCAGAAACGATGCCAGAGCCTCCCAAAGGAGATACTAACCTTTCTCCTGAGTCGTACAGCATTTGTTAGCTCCCCATTGTGTGCCACAGCGATCTTCCCATGAAGAGTCTCTACCACAAAAGGCTGGCAGTTCTGCAGCTCAGAAATTCCTGAGGTGGAGTATCTTGTGTGGCCAATACCGAGGTTTGAAACGTACAACTTCTTCAGGCTGTCTGCATTGAAGACATGATTTATAAGCCCCATTCCCTTTGGGAGAAAAAGAAAAAGTTCTGTTTGTTTTTGTTTTCCTGGCAATTTCCTCATTTTTCATGTTTGGTTTGGGTACAGTATTAATGCAGGCAACTTTAAGAGAAAGGCAAATAACCTGAAAGACATGGGAAGAAGCTGAGTAGATGTCATGGTGATATATCAGATCCCATTACTCTTGTTCTAAAATAAAGCAATATATACATTTCCGTGCTGAGGATTTTCATAGAACAATCTATTCCCTGACTAAAAATACATCTTCTGAAAGACACTACCAAACTGTTATGTTGCTTAAAAGCATCAGGAAAAAGACTGCCAGAAGACAGATAAAGAAAAAAAGTTGTGAGAAGGAAATTCTATGTAGAGAATACCTTTTACAAGTTAGCAGTATACTGGATTTACTTTTATACTGGGTCCATGATAATGTTTATTAGATTCTACTGTCATTCTGGCCAATGACAGAAGCAAAGTTTTTTTCAAGAGGTTTTATTGTTTACTTAAAACAAACTTTTCATACAGCCAATCTGCCTTCTATCTAAAGCAGAAATGCATCAAAACTTTTTAGTCAGCTGTCAGGATCTTCTTTTGGCAATAAGCACTATGTATAGGAAATTTAGCAGCAAGAATAGTCTGAAAACACTGCACAGAGTAGAAATTAAGATTGGATTCCAGGCCCTCCTACAGACTCCTGCTTCTGCCGCTGCCTGTGGAAAATATTTACATCCTTCTATACTCAGTTTCCCTATCGCACATGGTAATTGTGATATACACAATAACACTCCTTAGCACTTTCAAAGATATGCAGGAGAGCTCTGAAGCTGTGAATGGTTCATAACCTGTGCTGTAGGTACAAGAGAGTGGGCTGCAACAGGAAGGATGAAAATTGGTTGAACTGTTTTCAGAGCACAATCAGAAAAGCTTAAAGAAAGCTCAGCTTTAGGGTATTTTCTGCTGTGACTGCTATAGAGTCAGAATACCAAGAGGCTGTGGTTGCACATGTGGTTTTAGGATACTTAACTATCACATTCAAAAATCACTGCCTCAGACTGACAAACTGATATAAATTTGCTTTAATTGTTCAGCAAACTTTATGCCAGATTTATTATCATCTGTTGTCTCACAGATGACATAAAGGTGGTCTAGAGTCTATGTCATGTGATCCTATATGTACAGAAATGCAACCATGAACTCTTACTTTACTTAGACCAACTAACAGGACATCTGCCAGTTCACAGGTCCAGTACTCATGGATGTGGCCATGTTAAGCATTGCAATAGCTTAAACAAGTGATGTCATTTTAAACCAGATTTGGTTAGACAAGTACATAATCTTTAATTGCCGTTTCCTCTGATTTAGATTGCAATGGTGTGGGATGGCAAATGTGAATTACACACACTATAAAAAATTCCCAATGAAGACAATCTTATGTCTGTATTATGCAAGGCCTGGTACATGCCAGAACATGATAATGGTCTGATGAATAGCTACTTTAATATGTTTTTCTGCATACCCAAGTGTAAAACATTCAAAGTCTTTCTTCTACTGACATTGCTATGTCTATACAAGAGATTTAAGTTTTTCCACATCCTGAGCTAACAGAACTACGACTGTAATGTTTTATTATACAAATCTAGCTGAAAGCTTCTCACATACAAATATGGACGAGTCTTTCTGGGAGAGTTTAAAACAAAGGACTAATAGCCTTTGTCAAGGGCTATTAATATGGGGTCAAAGGCTGGCAACAATCAGACAGGAACACATACCCATGCCTTAGGTGTTCCAGTTCATACTGTAATGTATGTATTGCCTTCAACTGTTGGCAAAGGTGAGTTTGCATGGAAGCATTGGGTAGTAAATCAATGCAGTGAGAAGCAGGCACCTTTTCCATCCTGTTGTCTCTGCTACGAAGAAGAGTCAACCAGAGTTTGGAGGACAAATGGATGCAGTAGCATCTTAGCTTCTGACATGTTTATGGGCTAGTTTACAAGTCAGAGTCCTAAATATATTTTCACCAGTATATTTTAACAGTTTGTTACATTAGCACCACTTCCAGAATTAAACAAGTCATATAAATTGTAATCCACAGGCTCGCTATTACACTGTGGTTCTTACAGATTTTAAAAGTGCTGTAGCTCTGAAATTAATTTCAAGGATAAAAGAAACCATCACATGCTCTGCAACTCTTCAAATATCAAAGCCAGTATGACGAGATAGTCAATTAAATTCTTAGCATGACAGCTAAGTATTGAGCTCGGTAACATGGAAGCACTACAAATTATGATATCACCTGCTGGAAGTTCATTCTGGGAAATTCTTTTTACTACAGGATATATACAGCATCTCACTTTAAAGGATGCTGGAATTCCTGTAAATCTTAAGGAAAGCTGAAACCCAAGCAGGAGCAGGAATGAAGAACAGATAACATGTTGCTGAAGTTGAGAAAAGCTGCATTTAAAAGTGTGTGTATGTGTGTGTGAATCAGGCTGTAAGTAACAGATAGGAGGGGGGAAATGCCTGAAGAGACGACAAACATGATGCTTGATGAGATGAGATCTTGTGTGAGACATTGAGCAGTCATGCATAGATATACATGCTGCTGCAGCAAAGCAGTTCTTATTTTTTGACTCATTTGAACTGCTTAATTAATCTTCCTCAGAGACCTCTGAACATGAAGACAAACTGCTCTGTGATTGTGGTCAGGAAGCACGCATCAAGAATTGTCCCATGGTTATTTTGCTAATGTACTTTTATCTCCCGCTCTTCCTTATTTCTTTCCTTCCTGCTCTTCTTTATTTCTCTGCTCTTCCAGGATGGAATAGGCTGATGATGACTTTTTTCCTGATCACTACTCAATACAAGATGAGAGAAATATCACCAGAGCATGTAGGTATTTTCTTGGCATAATACTTTCAAGGCTATGGCCATTTTATGTCTTTTAACATCCCCTGGGACTCTCTTAGCTCAAGAAAGACTGTGTGACCTTCTCAGGCCTCCATTCAGCCTTTTATTCTGTTTATTTTTGCCTATGGGTAAAGTAGCTGCCACTTCCTTGAGTCTCACTAAGCAAGAATTAGTCATCCATTTGCTTGTGCACAGCCTGTAACCGTATTTCTTTTCCCTGATCTCAGGTTGCATCGGTGCTCCAGAGTTAACACCTTAGCTGTGGGGTGACTTTGGTAAGTAGTTTTTGTAACATCAGTAGCCTGATCTGGATACTTCTGTGGGTCTGGCACTGTGCATACGGATACATCCAACAGGGTAACACTGGCGTATTTGTTTAAACAGGCATTTATGACAGAAATTGCACAAGTAACAGAATTAGATCTTGTCCTTGACAAAACCAAACAGTCCATCAAAACATGTTACTTTCCCTCTAATTATTTTGTTTCCTAGCTGAAACAAACTTTCATGCATCTCAGCTAGGCATCTGCAAAACATTCATTTACATTTTACCTTGTGGACTTTGAATGCCTGGGATGACTCTCCATCACTTGTCACAATTCCAGCACTCTCCTGGCCCCTATGGACAAAATATGATTAACATAAAGCACTGAAATGCTTAGAATATTAAATGCTTTAACATACAATGGATTGGTGGTTTTTCATCAGTTCTTTTACACCATGAAATTTTAAAGTAGGCTTATTTGTTGTTTTATTTTACAGGCTTGTAATCAAAACTGGTTTCTTGCCCATGTTATGCTTTATTTCAAAACAGTCACATAAGGTTTGTGCTTAAGCCCACTGAATTCAGTGGGAATCTTTCCACTAATAAGCACTGGCTCAGGCTCTTACTGCAGTCCTATTTCAGTGTGGGCATAAAATAACAGCAGATGCTTAATCTGAAAAGCCACTTTGCAGTGATAGTCTAGGCTGTAGTAGTAGGCTCTACAGCACTATTCTATTTCTCCTTTGGAGGAGTGCTAAGAAACTGATTTTTTGCCTAAGGGAATGCATTGTCCATTGTCTCTTCCTCTGATCACCTACGCAGAAGCTTTTGCGTTCTTGCACACACCTCTAAAAGGTCTATGAACCCTCTGATAAAGCGTTTGAGCACATAAAACTAATATCGGGCATCACAGCTTCTGAACTCAGGCAAAACAAGTCTGGCATACAGCCTCACTGCAAATGGCAATACTACTCTAGCAGCTGGCTGTGCTCTGTTGAGCAGAAGAGCTGTATCACCTGACGGGAGAGTTTCCCCTGGCCTGCTCCCCGTTCTCCCCAGCCGGGTCCTGGGGGGTGCAGGGCCAGCCCCCCAGCAGGCACCACAGCACGGGCAGGCTCCCCGGGCTGCTCTGCTGCACGGGCTTTGGGATTCTGCCCTGATCCATTAAAAACGTCGGTTTTGAAAACTTTTTGCAGATTTTTCGTGGGTAACACTGCAGGCTGCTTCATCTTCCTTTAAAAGCTTCCTGAAATAAGGCCGAGTTACCTCTGACAAAACCGCTGCCATACACCCACCATGCCTGTAACGCTCACAGGGACTCTGGTGGGCTAGTAAACTCCTGTTACACTCTCACATATAATAATGACTGAAAAGCAAAACTTTTTCTTAAAAAAGGAAACAGTATATTTTTAGACTATTAGATAAAGATGCTAAGATGATTTAGACTGATTTTACTCAACTGAAGTAACTGGAATTATTTAGTATACGCAACAATAAAATGTGGCCAAAAAACATAATCTACAGAGTGGATTCTAATTTACAACTGACCATGCTCATTACAGATTTTCTCCAGTTCCTAAAATCCCTTTATTGGTCACTAATCCCAGTTGCACGTAAAGCAAAATTCTAAAGAACGTTTGTTTACTGAAAACCGTCCAAAACAAACCTTACGCATACCTGAACAAATTTACCCCGTGACTGACCCAGATCTTAAAGAGAAAAATCAGGGATGAGGACGTTCTTAAATGCATTTAATTTAACTCAGGAACATGTCCCATCTATAAACACAAAGCCTGGTGGTAAAACATAAGGGCTGATCCATACTGCATTCGGCAACTTGAAATTCAAACGTTAACATTACAATTTCCATTTAAATACTGACACTGTCCCTTTAAACATCAACAAAATCAATAGCGGGAAAGAGGGAAGCAAACATCCTGAAGGAAAGGCCTCTGCAAGTCGTTGGATGACATCTTTCACGTAGCACTAACGAAAGAAAAGGAAGCTCAATTTCATTGCCACAAAGCTTATCCAATTTTATGCAGTTAGTGAGATTTTTAAGTATGCAAGCTTTTCATTAAACATCACTAATAACCAATGACAATTAGAGTTACAAATGTGTATAAATGGCCACCAATTCAAAACCAAGTACAACACGGACAAGCGAATGCAAAGCAGGATGATCCTGTCCAGGCAGCTGTCACGTCACCTACTGCAAACCCGCGGCCCGTTTGGCAGGCCCAGCCCCACGGCCCGCCTGCCCCACGGCCCGCCTGCCCCACGGCCCGCCTGCCCCACGGCCCGCCTTGCCCCACGGCCC
>NW_020799098.1:29998662-30002640 GCF_003259725.1 Athene cunicularia
GAGCTGCTTTATTCGCCGGCCTCTAATACCGAGCCTGCTTATTTGGCAGTTTCTCAAGTTACTCCCCTCAGGCAGCTTGAGCCAGTAAAACTAGATCCTTTCATCTCGGCGGAGCTTACTGACAACCAGCCGTCTGGTTTCCTAGGAAACAAAATCTTGGCTAGAAATAGTGAATCATTTCCAGGTCACTTTCAACATGGAGAGTGGAGCAGGGAAGCATTGGACTGAGGAGGAGGTTAAAGCCTTGTTAAGCGTCTGGTCAGAAAAAAATATCAGAAAGCAACTCCACGGCACCCTGAGGAATAAAGGAATATTTATCTACATTGCTAAAAGGTTGCAGGAGTTAGGAGTTTGCAGGGATTGGAAACAGTGCCGTGCAAAGTATAAAAATCTGAAGTATGAATACAGAACGGTTAAATATGCCCACAACTCTGGGGATGTCACTAAAACCATGAAGTTTTTCCATGATCTGGATGCCATATTGCGATATGAACCTGTCACACAATTAGCAGCAGAAGAAAACGGCAGGTGTTCTGCGACTGAGACGCAGCTGAACACAAGCCCCACAACAGAGAGCACGCAAGGTAAAAAACTGTTTTTGCTTCTATTTTTCTCTCTTCGCTTAAAAACCAAAGGGAACAAACCCGAAGCCTGAGTTTGCTCGAGCCAAAGCGGAGGTTGCACAGCCCCAGCAGCACTGTTAGAACTGACTTGATGCACTCCTCGCGCAGGGGAATAAAATGTTAGCACCCACCAGTGTCGAAGTCTGTAAATACAGCGTAATTCTAGCAAAATTATGCTAACTGTTTGCATTGCAGCCTCGGCGAGTACTCGCTGGTGTCACGGCTCCTGCACAGGGTCGAAATGTTAGATTAAGAAAAACTGTTTTCTTTCCCTTTGACATTCATTTGCAGTACTTTCAAAGAAGGTTTTGTAGAGCTCCAATTCAGATGCAAACTTAAAAGCAAAGGTTGAAACTGTCGTGATTTTAGAAAATTCATTATTTGTGATACAAGTGAAATTTAGGATTTTTAGTCTTATTTCTCTGTAACTGAAAACTTACATATGGTGACTGAAGGTGAATTATTTTGTAAGCAATTCAACTTAAATATTTGAGAAACGGGGATGTTTAGTAAGTTCTTGTTAAAATTGTAATGTAATAAGTAAAAATCATGTTTATCAGACTATTCTGAGGCAAACCAAAAGAATACAACTGCATTTATTCTGAAGGTTTTTTTCCACCAAATTAATTGCATTTCTTGTTTTATTCAACTCCTTCTACATATGCATTTAAGCTGTGCTTAACATTTCATTAGGGTCAATCTGCTATTTGACATCACTCAAATCTCCTTGTCACATCCTAAATGTCACTGAAGCATAAGCCCCAATAGTAGTTATAAGTACCAAAATAGGATGGCTAAAAAGAGAAATTAAAAGCTTAGCCATTTGTTCCCACAGTATGTGGCAATTTACATTAATTAAGATTGTGAATCTTTTAAGAAAATAAAAAACATTAGTATCAGGAGATTGCCAAAGGCACAGAAAGGGGCTGGACATCTAGCTTGCCCTTGTACCCTTGCACATCTCTCTCTACAATGCTGTTTTACAGGTCTGAGGAAGAGAAATTGCCATTTTTCTTGTCATTGTTTACCTTAATGAAAAGCTTGACCTTAAATTGTCATCACTAGCAGAAAGTCTCTAATCTCTCACAGTCACTTTAAGTTAAAATGGCAATTTTATAATATTTTAACATGTGCTTTCTGCACTGTGTATTGCAATCCATTTTTATTTTTAAACTTGCAGAACTGAGGCTAATACAAGCTGTTACACTTCTGAGGACTACATGAAACTAAGATAGTGTCTGCCCTTAGATTATCCTCGGTGTTTTGATGTAGTTTGCTCCAACTGTTAATCTTAATTCTCGTTTGCCTTAGACCTCCAGCAAGTTTAAATCAGAAAAGGTTAATTTCAGTTGTGAATCCCAAACTAGAATATATATTTAAAAAAATTACCCCAGGGTGAGTCACACCTCATTTTGAAGCACTAGGACAGCCTGGTTTTAAAGGTGATATAATTAAATATATCTCTTAAATGCACAAACATTTCTGTTACTCCTTTAAGAACAAAAACAAATGAGTTTTATGGATAAAGAAAAATTAAATGCAACTAGCTGTAATATGTAACGCTAATGGTAAGAATTTAAATGCAAGGATTTTCACAACCTTAATTCAGCCACAGAGAAAACAGAGTAAGATAGAAATGTGTCCCGCAGCTATGCAGAATGCATACATCCCTAACAGAGGGCAGAAGCAGCTGTGAGAATATTGTCTTCATTTAAGAATACAAGTCAAGCTGCCGCACTGGAGGCTCAGTCCTTTCCCCACTGCCGTCAGTTGCAGTGTCTGCCCAGCACAGCACATCGGAGGGCACTTGTAGGCTACTATGGCACCTGTGGGGCTGCAGCTGATGCTCACGAGTTCTGTGGGGGCAGACTTGACAGTGCGGCTCCCACAGAAGGACACACAGGCCAAGGCAACCCGCTGCCCCTGCCCCAGCAGCCAACCTGCCTGGTCCCCCGCAGCCTGTGGGAGGAAGGGCACTGCTTTAATGTTCGTATCGGCACCCCCTAAGGTAAACTGACCAAAGTACATTTGCATCCCTGCAGGTCCCCTCCTGGGCTTCTCCCTTCCAACCACAGAGTGTTACAGGAGAGGACAGGAAAATGGCCCCTTCCCTCTTTAAAAGGAGGCTGAGGAGCCTTAATTTGACAGAGCTGCAGAAAACAAGGACGTCTATCTAGGCTTGTGACTTGACTAGCAAGAACAAAATGCTATCAACAAAGTAAAACCTATGCCAAATAATACTGTCCACCATGTGCATCTTTATTTGAAGAACCTAGTAGCTATACTATTCTGTTTAAAAAGCATGACAAGGGACAGGGCATGCTCCCCCCAAAATTACTGTATTTTTACCATTCTGCTTAGCCTCATTCTAAATATTCATACCCATCTTTACTGTAAAGCTACAAAGCAGGTCTTTGTGTTTAATTTGCTTGATTATCTCAACCACTAGGAGACTGTTGAGAAGGGGAAGGGAAAGGAAGAGAGAGAGACTCCTTTTATGGGAATGGATGGTATTTCTACAAGTGTTTCTCCGAGGTTGTTTTTTCATATCTTTTAAAATCAGTTTTCTTCTGAAAGTGAAATTGAAGAAGTTACTACTGAAAATCACAATCAAATCTAAGAGAGAGGTGTCTCCGGACAAACTTGATAGCAACACACACACAAATTCCCAGTTTGTTCATGGAAAGATGACACTTTTTGCATAAGCACATACCGCAGTGCCAGCCAGTGGTGTTCATGTTGTTCTCCCAAATTACATGTCTTCAGAGGCAAACACAGAGCCATAGCTTAAATAATCACTAAAAAAAGAACACATCAATATGTTCACTTCTCTTAAAATTTAATTTCTGAATTATCCCAGCAATCAACAACCAAGAAAATCCATGTAGTGATTGATGGTGCTCTACGAAAAATGGTGGCATTCATTAATTTAAATGAATGACCTTCCCATTTTGTTAACTAGTTTTGATTGCTTCAAAATAAATCAAGTATCAATAAACTGAGTCCTTAATTTGCAAAAGTAAACCTAGTAGTTCATGTTAAGTTACTTATGCTCTTTTAGATTTTATTCTGTGTTTAAATATTAACGCACTGGCCACTTTCTTTGCCCTTTACTTCACCACAGCAAATGCAGAAAAATTAAAGTCTGAGCAGAAGCGCATCAGCAATGAGAATATTATCATATGTATAAAACTCAGACAACTACTAGAAATGTAAAAAGACCTTTCAGAAATGGGGACTTCAAAATGCCACTCATACAGTTTTTCAATGTCTGGACTTTAACGTTAAACATGTTATTGACAAGTATTTTATATACTTTTTTTTTTTTTTTTTTTTTATTTTTTTTTTTTTTTTT
>NW_020799098.1:30002690-30029780 GCF_003259725.1 Athene cunicularia
CTTCCCCCCCCCCCCCTCAAATGTTCTAACATCCTTTTGTGGTAACTGTTCTTATTTACTTAAAATAATAGTTTCTCTTTAATAATACAATGTAATTAAACTTGTTCCTCTTAGCACCCATGGCACACTCAGCAGCCTTCCAAGAGAGAATTTATTTCCCCTCTCCGTAGTTTGCTTTGCAGCTCTTAAAGAGGTAAAACGCCAGTCCTGGCACTAGAGGTGGAGGCCTAAGCCCCCCTTTCCCTCCGTGGGCCAGCCTGCAGCAGGTAGAGGCTCCTGCCACAGAAGCAAGGCAGGCAGCTGGGAGCAGTCAAGAGATCAGGCCACTGCATCTATGAGTCATTCTGAGCCTTGCTGAAAGTCAGGAGGATTTAGGATAATGTTTTCAAATTAATCCCGTTTTCAGTTTCACCGATGTCAGGGATACCAGGTTGCATTCTAGCCGCACCTCATTACTGTTCCATGTGAGGAACCACCGCAGTACCTTTGAACAGGTAGCTTTGATCTGTGTGACCTACCTGGCTGGAGCTGACAGTAGCTCAACTCCCCATACAGTGAACCAACATTTCAAAAATCCTCTCAACATGGTGTGTTGAATAGAGTGTGTTACCACAGAACAACTTAAAAGTCTGTACTCTGTGAAAATTTAGCTGATTCAGAACCTGACATGCTGCTTTCTAAACTTACTTAGCAATCGCTATAATACTGCTTTTTAAACAAATGTAGGAATGCTATAGTGTGAAAATCTAGACTGAATCCTGTCAGCTACAAATATGTCTGTTGTCTAGTGAATAGTTTCCTGCTTTCCCTATGCCATTAATGAATTCCATAGATTTCCAAAACTCTTTGCAGAACATTCTTGTTTTCTTCATACTCTTAAAAAAATATTATTCTTGGCATATTTTTTTTTGTTGTTGCATAGTTGAATTGTGTTTATCTGAATCCATGTGCAAAGTTCACTTATATTTGTACATCTCTTACTTTACCTGCTTTCAAACTATACTTTTAATATGCTATCCAACCCAAATACTGAGTTAGGAAAGCATAAAAGTCACTAGAATCAAGCCGGTTTCTACAAGAATTTTAAAATATATTTCAAAGAGGTTTCATATGCAAGACAGAAAATAATTTAATTTACCTCTTAGAACTCATGTCCCCCTATGGGGACAGGCCAAATTAATTTTATATGTAATTTAAATACAAATTAAGTGTGGAGATTACAAAGTTAATAATCTCATTGTGTATGGACATTTTTACTTAAACTAATTTAAGCTAATTTAGTCCATACCTATTTTTCATTTAAAAACTCTTTCCTTCCCAGGTGAAATATCAGTTTCTTTAGAAGATGATGAGGATGCTCCAGGAGATCCACTACTTTTTATGTCCCATGTCAGACCAGTTCAACTAGGTATAGTATGATGGTGCAGAGAGATCAATAACTAAAAAGCAGCATGGCTGTCAGAGCACTTTCTAGTAGCTTAAATACACTGTCATTCTGGTTTTGATCAACGTAGCTTTAAAATAGCCACACTTTTGCACCATCTCCTTCCCAGATTTAGCACTCAGCAGTCTCATGCATCACTAGATACGCTGTATATGATACAACACCTGCATGACCACTGTTCACATTCAAAATGCATGCCATGCTATAGCTCAATGATATAAACCACATTACTTTTGTTAAATGCTAGTGGAAAATACACAAAATGGAGGTGTGTCATATCCATGTCAACTTGTGGATTTTCTCTAAGTCATGTAATTTCTGCTTAAAGCATCATGAGTGAATGGCCTGAGCCAGGAAATGAAGAGGTCAGACCTGTCCTGAGCAACCCAGATTTGCAGTGGTCTTCAAAGCAACTGTATCCTCTCTCCAAGCAAGGGGTGGTCAGCAGTGCTTTAGTCCCACCGGCCATAAAACATCTCATCTGGAAACTGTCCTACCATAGTAGTTTGGCTCAGGAAGTTATTACAGAGCAAAGGCACAAATCTGGCAAACCAGAAACAGGAAGAAGATCCTAGATGTGAGCCCCTTCAAGGGGCTGCTAACGGGAATGGAGAAACCCGAACATATTTTAGACAGAATTAAGGCAGTTGATGAATTGATTCCATGCTTGGATGAATAGCAGCACTGTCCTGAATTTCCTACATGCTTTTTCAATTTTTCACAAACTCTCTATGCTCTAGCATACATACCAGTCCAGTTACAATAACCTTCACTGCAGAATCACCAAGGTGTCATATTCAGGGAGAAAACAATGCTCCATCTAAATCTACAGCTTTTACATTACACACTACACCCATCTTGCCCGGTGTTCAATAACAAGAAATTAAAGAAGATACAAGAATTTCACATGGAATTATATGCACGTATATATGAACAAAACTTTTCTTGCAGTAAGTATCTGAATCAATTTTTTTGCAACATACTGCCAAGCAGATTAATTTGGCCTGCTAAAAAATCTTCAGTTCTGAGAAACCTGCTTTCTACAAAGCCAGCAAAATAACTTCAATTGCATGGGCTCCCAAGTATGTACTGATATTAAAATGTCTTCCTCTAGTGCCTCTCTTAGTCTTTAGATTTCAGGCACTATTTCAGACACCACTGAAAGAAAAACATTGAGTTCTTTGTATCTGTATTGCATAATAATTTTGTTTCAGCAGATTTCTTATTTTGAGGAAGCTTAGGAAAAAATCAAATATGGCATAAACACATCTTTCAAATTAAAGCATAATGTGTATCTTAATTTACAATAAATTAGAGCTAAAATACATTTGAGACATAAAAAAAAATTTCACACTGGCTGTAACAACTTTGTTTCAAAGCAGTGTCTGTGGGTAGGATATTTTGAATCACAATGTTTTTTAAAGGGAACGAGGAACAAACAAAGCCACCATTTTCCACTCCGCAAACAGCAGAATGAATGCTCATTACACCGAATCACTAGAACTCATTTGAACTAATACCCACAACAGAAGTGAGCTCCATTGTAAATGAACTTCCTAGTGAGAAATACTGGTCTACACAAAAACTAAAGAAACCTTGTCCCTCCCCGACTGCCCCATGCTCTATGGCTTTGACTGGGAAGTTGCAGGGAGCACCTTCCGCATTCTTCTTCCTCTTTTCTTCCCCTGGGCCTGTTCTCTCTGGTCTTCATGGCACTCTCTGGTAGTGAAGAATGAACCACTCCAGAAATACAGATAATTGAAATACCCCTGGTAGCACTGAGCAGAGACTGCATGAAGCCTATTTGATGTTGGCAGTTGTCAACCATGGCAATTCTTATGGTTGCATTCACCTGTAAACAAGCATTTTCTTTCGTTCCCCCAGGAAGAAATAAAGAAAGCATAATTGAAATGTCACCTGAAAATTACCCTCCTCAACAACATATCAATGAGCTGGTTGCTGCAGAGTCCCAATTAACACAGGATGAACAGGGAAAAAACTATATCTGTTAGTACAGTTTTTTCACAACTAGAATGAATTACTGAGACTAGCAAAGAATGCCTGTATCTAGGACAAGTTTGTCCCCAGACAGATGGTTATACACAAGTATGCTCCACTGTATGTACATGCAAAGGTCAAATATTTTTGCCAGCATTCAAAGCTCAGCGACTATAAAGTATCCAACCCCCATAACCTTGCTTGCCCTTTTGGAATAAGACACTAGCAAAGGCATTTATCACTTCAGTATGATTGCAAAAAACTGTGTCAGTTACTGTGCACTTTCATGTTTGCTATCTTTGATGAAGCACCAGAATTGTGTGTTGTTTTTTTTTTAAATAGTTATTTTTGCAAAGATTTAGAAAAAGCATGAGAAACTACTTTCCAAACTAATTAATTAAAATGAAAACTTAAATGAAATTCATAATTAGAAACAAAGAAACATCAAAAAACTATGAGAGATCATATTTCAGTGTTTTAAGTAATTGCATGGTATCCTTTACCTCCCAGTATTATAAAGTTGATGAGTGGAGAAAATGTAAAAATTTATTAGTTCTGCAGAGTAAGATAACTCAAGACTTTAATTTTTACTAAAAAAGCTGCCAAATATTTTTGATTGACCTGCAGTGAGGAAGGTGGAGGTTCTGTACCATGAGAACCAGGTTCATTATCACATAAATGTTCTTGTCTGACTTAAGGCAAAAGTTTCCATTCCTCAGCTCCCCACAAATCGGGTGCTTTGTTAAGAGTTAAGGATCAGATTCTTCAGATCCTTATGCGGTTTAAATCTCTCCATGTGTGTAAAACCAAAGGTACAGCATGAATGTAGAAGATAAGTCTTGATGATAATGTCAGTGATTCAGGAACCAATTTATTACTGTGCTAATGCAGCACTTTGTATCTTCCAAACAGCACTCTTCTACTCTCTAATGTCTGAATGACAAAATGGCTCATGGGTTATTCTCTAAGGTGTTACAAGTAAAAGTTCAGTGTATTTGGGCACAGAAGAAAAAAAAATGTTCCTCTTAATTAAATGTACATGCACGTTATAACTGCCAGTATCGGTTTTCAAGATGATTATCAGAATTAACAAAAAATGCTGACAAATTAACAATAAATAGCTTCATTTTAATGTCACCTCTGCTCCATCTTTCTTTGGAGAAACAAGTCATGACGAAACAGCATACTTCATTCTCATTCTCTCTATCCTTTCCCCACCCCAACCACCCAATGCAGGTAACCCGTATCTGTGTCTCTCCCCTACCCCACACGATGCAGGTAACCCAACATCAGCAATACAGGCTTCCAAAACACCGGCTTTTATTCCAACAGTAGCAAATGAAGGAGGAAAACACTGGACTGTTAATGAAGTCAGAGCTTTGATACGCATATGGTCAGACAAAAATATCCAGCAACAACTGGAGGGGACAGTGAGAAATAAAAGAATATTTGAACAGGTTGCTGCTAGACTTCAAAAGTTTGGAATTGACAGGGACTGGAAGCAGTGCAGGACTAAATACAAAAATCTGAAACATGAATACAAGAGTGTAAAAAGTGCCCAAGACTCAGGGAGTACAAGTAAAAGTATGAAATTTTTTAATGAACTGGATGCTATTCTGGGGCACAGCACCATGGAACAAGCAAGTAAATCAGATATTGATGAAAGTGAGAGGCCTCCAGAATGGACAGAAGCAAAGTCAGAAAAAGACTCCATAGGTAAGTACTTCAGCTACCCATATATCACTTATTTTTTTTAGTTTTCCAGCACTAGAGAAACCTTAAAAGAACCCCCCAAAAAGCAACCAGCTAGATTAACCAATTTGCTGGGGGAAAAAAAAAAAAAGAGTAGAAATTTACTATTTTGTCTATTAGTTTTGGTTTACATTATATGGTCATCTTTCAAATTCAGTGATTGCTCTGAACTTTTTTTTAACAGAACTGAGAAACAAAAGGAGGAAAAAAAGATTAAAACATAGGATATGATAAAGTGATACAGAGAGACCATTCCAGTCAAAATCATGGCAGAAGAGACTGTTTACATCTTAGATTTAAAAATGGATCAGAGAGATGGTCAGACTGTGTTACTGGAAACATAAATGCATTGAGCAAAAGAAGCCTGTTGTTATAGACATTGCTTAAAAAATTAACATTTAAACTGTCTTTCTCTTATGGTTCCCCAATAGCCCAGTTTTACTGGCCTTTGGAGCAAGACTCACAAACTAGTGAGACAACTATTGTGAAAACAGCAAAATGAATAGAACCAAGAATACTGGCAGAGCTTGCCTTTATTTTTGTGTGGTTATTGAAAAATAACTTGGTAATGGATGGATTAATGCAGAATTAAGAACAGACTGATGAACCTACACTACCCAGGAGTTAAAACATTTTTTATTGGTATGTTCAACCAGAAACGTGCCTGTTGTTTAAGAACAGAATTAAACATAAACCTCTTTATCACACAATAAGAATCCTACACAGGGAATGATATTACTGTGGCCAAATATAAGACTAGAAGTTAGTAAATTAATTGAAGAAGTCAAGAAAAATAGAACACACAGTCTCTGGCTGAAAACTATGAGAATATTTTGGGGGAAGATTCACTCTGTAGTTGCCGTTTCTAGGCTTTTTGCTAATGCATCTACTACTGCCTGCTGGCATAAAGAGCATCCTAGGTTGGACAGATCTTGTGATTTGACACAGCACAGGTGTTCTTCTGTAGTACACAAATGTGGTGCCCTGATTAACATAGCATTATTTATGCAGAAATGCCTGGAGACACAGGTGAAGAGGACTCTGTTAGTAATATGTCAGAAGACCTACAGGTTGCAGATATAAAGAAAGTTTCTGACTCAGGTAAACTGAAAAGTCTTCTATTTTATATAAATCCCTAAATTTAGTTAAGATGTATTTCTAAAATAAACCCATGTTGTAATTACAGTTAGAAAATGCAGAGGCCTAAAAAATTTATAAGCAGGAGATAATGTCATAGTGATAACCATACTTTCAATACAGGAATATGCGCACATTTACAGTGTTCTGCTGAATTTGATAAAAACAGTCTAGTAAGTAATCTTTTCAAAGATTCATGACCCAAGATGTAAAGAAGAATAAACTATTGCTTTAAGCAAGTTGAGTGCAATGTATTACTGCATTTACTTTTACTTAAACTATGTCTTCCCAAGGATTAGAATCATTCAGTCTCCTGTGCATGAACTAGTAACAGCATTCTCTTTTTCACAATATAATGTGATCAGCATTTAATATAATTGTGTAAATACTCATGTTAGGGGATGAGAACTTCATTTCAGAGTATCACTACTAGCACTGAATATGAAGGTCATATGCTCTTTATAAAGAAATTTGGTTTACATCTGAAGTTTACAACTTTCAGGGAAAGCAGGAATTTAACATTCAGCTAGAGACACAGTCTCAAAGGCTTGACTCTACAATAGAGGACCTCATGATCTCTTTCAGTAGCAAGAGGAAGAATGTGGTCTAAATTAGACATTAAGGAGTAGTCTTACAGAATTTAAAATGGTCTAATGTGAACTTGAAAGATTTTAATATCAAATTAAAAATCTTCTGACAGATGATGTTACTGTAAATACTACTCCAGAGAATCGGGCAGCTCTGCATATAAGGAAAGAAACAGCTATGACAAGTAAGTAAAGACATCATGAGAGGTTATTTGAGGTATACTGGACAGTAGCATTATTGTTTCACCATCCAAGAGCAATTACATTTATTAATTTAAATTTACTAACAAATATATAACTGGCCTTTCACCAGATCACCATGGGCACTTGAGGCATTCACTGGAGAAAAACAGGTTGTCATGAAAAGTGCATTGCCTGTAGGGACCTCATTTTGAGACAGACAAAATATGTAAGAAATCATAAATGGTACTTTGTGAGATCTAGTTAAGACTATTTGTAAAATGCATAAAATTCCATTTCTTCCCATCATCAAGTAAAATTACTACACAGACATGAACTGTAATACTACACAGATTCAGCACTGCCACTAAAGTATCATCTGACAGTTTTCAACTGCCTGCAGCTTGTAATATTGTAACTTTTTGGACTGCAAACTTTCAACAAGTTATTTACTTCTGGTAAAGTTCTGAGTACTCATTTTTGACACTTGAACATTCCTTTAGGATAAGTGTAGGTGTTAAGACATCTACATCTTACCTTGATTACCATTTCCTTTCTCAAATATATGCATTTTAACTGTATATTTTGTTTGTTTATGGGTAATTGTAATGGAGATCTGATTTTGTGAGGAAAGATTAAAATAGCAAGTATTTCAGAAGTGTCTCTGGCTCAGCCTATCCACTCTAAAGACTACTGTTCAAAATTCTGTGGGGAAAAAAAAGCAAAACCACAGCACTCTTATCACAAAGAGATGCAGTTTCTGTTTCCAAAATTCTTTCTCTCATTCCCAGATGAACAATACAGACTCAAATGATTTTATCACAGGTGGTAAAAAGCACCTAGACTTTAATGTTATTAATGGTAACATAATTAGGTATTACATAAAGCAGAGAAAAGATGTACACTGTTTATGTTACAGTATCATGGAGACCCTTTATTCTCTGATGGTGGTACATGCCTTTCCTAGACAGTTCAAACAAATTTAAAGTGAAAAACTGCTAAGTAAAGAGATTGTATGTACCTCTGTATTCATAAACTTACTTGCTGATAAATAGTGAAAAAGAAAATCAGGCAGTGATGTATTACACTGGTTCTTTGATATGACTAGATGTCTGACAATTGATAGCCTTTAGGATGTGACATCTTAAGGACTACTCAATATTCAAGAGAACTTCGGTAGAAAACTGTTTCTCACCAAACATCTAATTATAATTTATATATACTTGTGCCTTTAAAAAAAATATAAAATAACGCAATTTGACATAAATAATAATTTAGAAATTCTGTTAAACTTTATATCAGGATATCTACCTAATTAGTACATGGAGTTATGTACTAATGTCAGAGTTATACATACACTTGTCTAGAGATATACTAGCTAGCCTGGGCAGACATCTGCTTTCTGACAACCGCAGTTGCATAAATGCACAGAGGTGCACAAGCTGCCTCAGAAGTGCATGTGCTTCTCACGATCTTACATGTGAATCTGAGTTACTAGCCACCGTAACATTGTCACCACTGCCAATCTTTTATAAACAGTCCTATCAGGGTTGCCATAAGGAAAAAATTAAGAGGGCAATAGTCAAAAGACAAATATACCAGTTTCAGGAAAATATCTAGTTATTGGATGTTATTGTTTTCCTTCTCTACCCACATGTATTTACCACTCAAAGGGCAGCAAATGTCCATCTGTGAAGGAAAAGACAGGTACATAAATCCTTACATGTTCTCCTATGGACTGTAGCAGTTTACTGACCCTTCTCTGGCCGCGCTGCCATGAAGCCACTTTCTCAACAGGCTGGCCAGGAGAGGGTGCAAGAGCATCACAGCAATCACAAACCCATACAGGTTTTAGTGAAAGCAGCCTAGGAAAGGCTGGGGCCAATGTAATTTTTTCTCTTTTCTGGTAAAACATATCCATATTAAAACAATCTGGAGATAAAACCTTATTCAGTTATTTTGACTAATGTTTTCTATTTTATGAGATCACTTTTAAGGACAGTTAATTCCAGAATTCTATTCAGAAAGGCCAATTACTTCAGCTTGCACAGGCAGCAGTCAGTCGTACGTGCACATTCCACATGGGTCAGACTTTGCAGTACGACCACAGATTGTATATCGGTGTTTGATTAAATCTGAAGTGCCAGGGAACAACAGTGGAGATGAAAACAAGATTGTTACGAATGCCAGTAGCCTGATGTTCTTAAAAAAACATCTACAGCAAGTATTTTGCTTCAAACAAATGCCTTTTCTTTACATTATTTTTTAGGATTTTTTGTGCCCTGCATATTTTACTGTATGTCTTTCTCAGAACAAATTTGGAGTAAGCCATGACACTGACAAAATACATTCCTAAGCGAGGGCTTTTAAAAAATCTGGTGTTTAAAGTTAAGACCTTAAGTTGGTACAGACTAAGGCATTATGTTGGCTTGAACACTTACAGCTGTGTGCTTGGAATTTTAAAATGTACAGATACTAAGACAAAAGATAATATTTTAATACATATGCCCCAGGCTGGTGTTAAGTAGAGTGTTACAGAGAAGTGCAAACCGAAAAGTTCTTGATGATTCACTGGCTTAGCCCAAGGCATACATACCTGGGCTGGAGACACAAACTCCTAAATTTGAATCCAAGTTGTCTATAGCCAGTCTCATCAATCTGCATGACAGAGACAGCAGCAGCTATGCAAGCTGTTGGAGAGTAAACATAGGCCACACACTGAAAATTTTCTCTAGCTTTGACATTTCCAACTCCCCTTTTATATGAGGCACACATGAGAGTGAGGATTAGGAGACAAATTAATAATCTTGCCTCATGAGCCAGAAAACAGGATAAATAGTGATAGCGACAGAGTGCCAAAAGAGAACAGAGCTTGTATCAGTCTGAGGGGGTAAAAGGAAAGACTGCGACAGCATTGCTCTAGTGGCCTTATGAGCAATGCTTCAAACACTAAGTAGAGATTAAACATATTTGCTGGCAACTGTCTATAGCTTCACTAAACAATGTGGATGGAGCCACTGTATTTTACCCATGCCAGAAACTGTCGATGGTTTATCCTGTTTGGCGCAGTCTTGCTCTCCTCATGCCCTCCCTCCAAAAGCTCTGAACGGTGGCTTAGAAAAAAAGCCAGGCTCCCTATCCACATTCTTGGCTCACTAAGGAAAAAAACAAAAAACAGGCACATGACACTGGTCACATCACAAAGAATGTCCGATGCAAACAAGGCCATATTGATTTGGGGGTAATTTTTAATAAAATGGGTCTAGATTATGCTTTATTGCTCAATGTTTAGGGGCAATATTCTTGAATGGACTGAGAACAGGCTGGGAGCCAGAAACTGCTGCCATCGATCCGCGGTGTGGCCTTCACCATTTAATCTCTGTACAGCAGTGTCCTCACCTGGAAACGAGGATCAAGGATTGGAAAGACCACTTGCATCATCCGCCTGTCCATCGGTCCATCTGGGAGGGGTGGAGCTGTCCCTTAAACACCAGAGGGCCAATGGCAGAGGAACAGAGATCTCCTCCCTGCAGAGGGGAGCCCAGGGACACCTCTGTCACCATGTCCAGAGCCAGGGCCCAACTGCATGATGTAAAGCCCTCACAAACTGCAGCAGGGGGGATGCTCTCAGGACAGTCATTTAGTAGTTTGTCTTTATCATGCAGGCAGGCAGCCTTGCAGTTCCATCATCCAGGCACTGCACCCTGATGCAATGTCAGGGTCCTTGCCCTTTCTGGGGCTAATTCAGTGACTCTTGGCATCAGTTGCTTGGGATTCTTTCAATAATTTCAGTACGTATTGAAGCACCCCTTGTGAAAGTCACTGTCTTGCCTGTTCTGCTTCATAGAGGTTCACGAGTTACTACACATCTTACAACCATAATCAGCAAATCATTCTACAAATTCTGATCCAGATTTAAATAACTTTTGCATATTTAATCCATAAACTTATATTATACAGCTTTTAAAGTGGTGTTCTGTATTTATTTTAATATATAAGTGCACATACTCTGCTCTTAAGCCCACTACTGCAGAAAAGTGGCAGCTTTACTGTATTAAGAGATGAAATCTTTAACAATAGTTATCACTAATAGCATTCTGAAGTTGGTGAGACTCAAGACATAACTCAAGACCTGTTTAGTTAACAAGAACTCTGTAAATTTATTTTTTTTTTACAGAAATCCCTGAAGGTGAGGGGGACTTCACCAACTCCACCCCGGCAGCTCTGGGAGCTACACAAATAAAGAAGGAGACAATTGACATAGGTAGGTCAAGACTGTGTCTTGATGGTTAGAACAAAACATTACTTTACTGGGAAGTGCAGATTTCTAAGGTTCATATGTTATTTCTGCACATTATATCTGTATCTGTTGTAGTTTGAGGTTGTGATAAAATCTGGTTTTTGTTTGATTTTACAGTGCAAAAATGTATAAACACTTATTTCTTCTTCCCCCAGCTGATAGTAAGATCATATTTTTCCAGACAACACGCTCCCCATTATGCTAGATGTGATAAGTCTGCATTTGATTGTGACACAAATACTGTTCTTTTTCATACATAGTTGCTAGAGAGAATAAATTGGAGAGCTAAATAGCTGTCTCAGAAACACTGAACAGTTTATACCTTGTCTGTCTTTTCAAAATACTTCATGACAGTGCATTTAATTTCAGACTATTCACTATCAAACAATTGCCATAAATATTCTGAATCATTTTACAAGTAGAACTCAAATCAGAGCCTCAGCAATATGTAGAAATCATACATTCAGTGACAAGTATTCAGGAGAAGATTTGTTTTATTAAAAGTATTAAAATTTAACATTAGAATACAGTATGAACATTAATCTTCTGGAATAAATAAGCATAGAAACCATGGAAGGTCATGGAAAAAAGGCATCAGAAGAAATAACGATGATATTGAAATCTATTGACATGACATCCTGCATCAAAATATGCTTTATGGTAGTGCTCTTTGTACCCTGAAGTTAATGGAAAGAATAAAAATCTATTGTAATGATTCTGTGAACAACAATTCTTTGGCCTTTTCCATTGTATGCATCACTATTTCTGTGATCCAGTCAAGAGCTTGCTTCTCAGCAATTATGTAATCCCGAGTTTGGGTGTTGAGACACCCTATCCAACACAGCTTTTACAACTGTTTGCAAAGGCTGATCTTGATTATGAAAGACAACTGTAACGAGTATGACACTGAGGACAACATCAGAGCAATGCCATCACAGCAACAACACACAGAACCACAAGTTACTTTGAGGATAAAGTAAATCTGTGTCCCTGAAAGTTCAGAGACATAGCTAGGTCACACTAATGCAAAGAAAAGAGTTCATACACAATGACACAGAAGAAAATGTCATGCAAATCAACTGGCTGCCTTATACACACAAATTCCCTGTTCCTGTCATGTAATATCCAATTGAGGACAGTAATCACACAAGTTCCACAATTCCAATTGAGGACAGTAATCACACAAGTAATCACACAAGACAGCAGTACACAAGTTCCACTGCCAAAGGCAGAAGGAGATTAGAGAGCCAGCAAGGTAGAGAGAATGAGCATATAAATGAAAGCCATGGGGGTTTTTTGGTAATAGCTTGGAAAAAAAAAAAAAAAAAAAAAAAGTCCTTTAAGAGCCTAGGAGTAGATTTACTGCTCCATTTTGGTCCTGGATTGTATTTCCAATAGCTGCAATTATTAAAGGAAGATGCAAGATTTTCCTAAGAGTTATGAGGTAGCCTGTTTATGAAAAAAACACTTTTTTTTTCTAGTACCCCAAGTAAATCACATATACATGCTTATGAGAGTATAATTTCTGATTCTGTTTATCACAGGCATAAAATTTATTCCTGCATATAGCTTATGAAAAAAAAAAAAAAAAAGAGAGAAAAGAATTTATAAAGCAAATAGAAATGCATGGACTACTCTGTGGATATGTTAGCAAGTACCATTATAGAAAGCACATCAAATGAACCTGCTTATTTACCAACAATCTCTTATTTCTAACAGTCTAAACCATGCGCTCAGTTTTTCAAAACATGTAAGGAACATTAACTTCTACCCTTTACCAAAAAAATGTATTGAAGGTAATTGGTCTATGACATCCCCTACCAAAACAATGAGAACTAGTCTTTCTCCCCCTCCCAACCCAAAAAGTAATTCCACAAAAAAGTGAACTTTCAGCCTCCGAGAATCCAGGCATGAGGAAATGAGCCCAGAGTCACCAGGTCTGGGTTTTTATGTCCATAGATGATTTCAATAATTCTGAGGGCTCCTGAATTTTGCTTCTGAAGGGAAGTTTTTATGCTGCAAAAGAGTGCAAAGCTATTATAGCCTCAGCTCTGCAGAGAGGAAAAAAACCCTGGCATGTAGTCATGCAGAAAAATAATATTATAATGTTTCTATCCTGTTAAAAGATGTAATTTTGTGGAGAATTCAAATGTTGATAGAATAAAATATAGTTCTTCAGTCTTCCCTATTTTGTCATTTAAGCCACATAGAATAGTTTTGGATAGAACCATCCCTACATATAGAAAGGGCAATTTAAGCTGAAGCTAAAGATTTCCACAAAATCATTAATCAATTGTTTGTTTTCCAGTTTTTCTTCTGCTTATGTTATCTCCATCACAAAAGTTCTGTATCAGAGACTAGACTTTCACCCCAAAGTAAATAAACATGGCTGTCTCCTAAAGGAAGGCAGACATATGCAACCTTCCCCACAAAACCTAACATCTCCCCCTGCCCTCCCTCCCAGGGTAAGGCATGCCTCAAAGCCCAGGTTTGAAACTCACCATGGAAGCTTACTAAAGTGGACTCGAAACCACTTCAGTGTGTGTGTGTGTGGTCAAAAGGAGTCCTGAATAGAGGAAGACAAGTAAGAACAAGGAACAAAGGTCTTTCTTCAGTTTCTGTCTGATGTACCAGGGAAAGTCACAAAGATCTGAGAAAAGCCCCATCAGCAGCATGAAATGCAGTTTATACAAAGCCACACAGCATGCAGGTCTGCCAACAGGTGCCTACGCCTCTCACTCCTCCTCATCACATCCGAGGCATCTGTGCAGTCATGGGCACAGCTTCCAAACTCGAGAGGGGGACAGTGAGTGGTCTTCTAGGGCCCAAGTCTTGGCTCATTTCATGACAAACTGGGGGAGCGTGCATGACCCCACAAAGGGAAAAGCTGCAGTCCAAGCTCTGTTAGGTGTGAGTGAATCTGCAGACGCATGCCCTTACAAATGGCACCAAAGCCTCACCAAGCCTGTCCTGCCCACATCGCCCAGGAAAAAAACTGTAAGGCACACCTGTCCTAACCAGTGTATACAAGCATGTTATGCAAATTGAATTATATGTGAGATACGAACCAACCACGTAAGCCTACGTGATTAACCAAGTATTTTGAGTCTGTGTTGCATCCACAGCTACCTTTTGGGGAATGGAGAGGCAAAAAGAAAGATAGGGCTTACAAGAAATGTCAATAAATAATTTGATTAAGGGAGACATGTGGTAGAAGACTTGCTATAACTAATGGGTTAGACTACTGGATTATGACATTTTTAATTAAAGATAGGTGCTACCCACAGAGAATGACAACGTTAGCAATTTATCTGTCTAAATCCAAGTCTATTTTATTTAAAACTGTGTGTTTCTATAGATGATGATTCTATAAGCACTACCTCAGAAGACAGATCTTGTACGCCAGTTGCAAAACGAATGGTTGGGACAGGTGAGTATTAATTTCCATGCATTTATTCTGAAACAAAATCTCATTGTAATTTCAGTACCAAAGCTGGAGCAACCAAAACTCTGCTGTAAACATAGCTCTACTTTTCTGCTTCTGACTCCAGTCTAGCTTTATCACTAAACTTATAAAATCAGTTTCATAGCTCTATTCCCTGTCACAAGCAAAACTCAAATTAAAACTGTAGTTTAACTTTGCATTCTATACATACCTGATGAGCAGCATCTGCCTACTTCTGAATATGTAGGTAAGATTTTTTTCTTCTATTTAATTCTGAGTAGCATTTTCATTTGCATGATATTTTGCCTTGCCTAAGTTGAAACCATACTGGAAAGGCATTTTCTTATCAATGCTGCTATGTTGTTGCTTTAAAGTTTAAGGCCTACTGCATTCCTGCATGTAGCGCTTGGATACACTTAATTTGACAACAGCAGCAACAAAATTACACTGACAAAATGTAGAATTTTAGATGCCTTGGAGAAACAAGAGATTTCACTTGCTACATATTTTGCATGCTGAAGAGGAATGTCATCATGTATGGATTTAACACTGTAAAATTATAAGATTTTTGAATCAAGAGATTATTATAAATATTAATTAATCCTTCAGCTTGTTACCAAGTCATTAACTGCCCTTACATCTTAATGTATGAATATTCAGCAATACTTAGTTGTTGTTTCATTTATGTTTTCAGACAATCACATTCCCTTGGAAGAAGCACAAAATCACTTTAAAGTTATTACAGTTAATGATACTGGAGCAGGAAAACACTGGAGTGATAATGAAGTCAGAGCACTCATAAACATATGGTCAGATGAAAAGATACAACAAATGCTTGAAGGGGCCACAAGAAATAAAGAAATATTTGAGGAAATTGCCAGGAGATTAATGAAAAGTGGTATAGACAGAGACTGGAAACAATGTCGCACAAAGTACAAGAACCTAAAATATGAATACCGTGCACTGCAGAAGGAAAACGAGCATCTTGGAAATCCCAGGAGAAAAATGAGATTTTATGATGAAGTAGACTGTATTTTAAGAAGACAGCCTCTGGGTCCCTCGAGCTGGGGATGTGAAAGTTCAAGTCTTCTATCAGGTACTAAAAACTTCAGGGCTGAGATAAAGCACTTAAAATGAAACTTAAAGTTGCCTGTTGACCTGTAGGAGGTGAAATATGTGGCCAGAAGGGGGAGGGAAAATAACTGAAGACCCTGTATCTGCATGGTCACGTAGGCAATACTCAGTGAACAGAAATGGAGGAGTTTAGAAGTGAGAACATAAAAAGTGAAAGCACCTGAAGCATTCAGCATTATTAGAGAATCCTTGTGCTTTTGGAAGCTTAAGTGAGATATATAAAATGGTGACAGAATACGTGGCAGGTTTTAGAGGTGATTTATCAGGCATGTAAAGTCTTATGGATAGAGAGCTGAAGGCTCGTACCATTTAGAACTGTGGAAATCTGTAACAATTAAGTCAAGTGCAAGGGCTCCAATAGAGCAAACTTCATTAATTCAATTCACATCACAGACAAGAGAGAGAAAAATCCAGGGCAGTGGTGTTTATCTGAGCACTTGTAATTGTTATATTAATTTTACTAAAGCAGAATCAGTTTTCTAAATAGTTTGCTTCTATTTTAGTATCAACAGACCCCTGATCTAGGAACCACACAGCTAATCTACAGGGGCACCTGCCCCTGATCCAGGCAGATCAGATGCTCTCGTAGAAGCAACTTAACCACTGCACCTTAGAGCTCAGTGAGTTACAGTAAACCAGAAATAATTCTGATTTTTCTCAGTGTGTTAGATAGTAATTTGCAACATCACAAATGTTAGCTGAGGACTTGAACCATTTCTGCAGCAGAGGCCAGATGGACAGCTTGAGCAGAAACCACTGGACCCATCCTTAAACCAGCTGTCCTCAGTCATGAATCATGGTCCTAATGTAGTGTCCAAGGGCACCATAGAGTAGTGCCATTAGTTGAGGCTGGAATGACATCTACACAGCCATGCAATGACACCATTGCTTCTTACTTGCCTTATTCCTTTCCTCAGTCACATTTGTAAGATAGACATTTTCTTCCTAATCCAGAACCTGAAGATATTACTGCTCATTTCTGCTGTGAATGGAATTTGTCAACATCAAGAATATTTGATCCAAGCTGGCTGGTTTACATTTTAGGATGCTGGAAAAGAACTGTGTAATCTTGTGCTGATGCAGGAGACAGTAAAACAATAACCTTTCAGAAAAGAAGCTGTAGTTATTAAGCTGTTTGAGGCATCTACCAAATAAATGTGTCTCTACCCTTATTTATGTGCCAACGCAGCACCTAGATTTTCTAGAAGATTCTCACTGTTCCAGGTCACTTGTCCCAATTCATTTGCTTGTGTACTATAAAGCTTTTTGGTGTATGACTGATTGTGCTTGAGAATCTCTGCAAAATACTTAGTCACCTTGCTTTTCTCTTCTAAGTTTCAGTGGGAGATGTTACAACAAACACAGGATCCCTGAGTATCAAGAGAAGAACATGGAACGATGGTAAGAGCCCCTGACTTTTTAAAGCATCTACACAATGCTGTTGAATGGGATGCCAGATTCTATTTTCCAGTACTCAAATGGTTAAAAAAAACCAACTAGAATTTAACACCAAGCTCTAAACCAACATTCTTCTCTCACCCCCAACAATCTGCAAAAGAAGAGTCCTGATAAAAATATGGGCCTAAGGAAAACCGCAATTTCTTTATTTCAGTCCTCATCCCTGGTATGAATGAAGTAAACATCATAAAATACTTCTTTGGTTTGTAAGAATCACATGCAAGGAAAAGACAAAAAGATTTTAGAAAGGTGTCTTAATTACCTGTGTTGCTCAGAGGAAAATAGGGACAATAACACAGTCATGGTTGTTTTCCTCATATACTATGTGACAGTAAACAAGAGGAGAAATTATATAATGTCTCACATGTAATGTCTAAGATGTACAAGATAAAACAGGCTAAGACAGCTATTCCAAGGAGAAGACATGGTATAGAATCACTGAGAGGGAAAAATGAACGGATGGATGGAAATACACAGCATGCAATCTGATATAGGAAAGGTCTAGAGTTTATTTTTATTTCCTGGCAGAATTGTCAGGCCCTAAATAATCCAGAAGTCCAACAATGAGGGATGATTTTAGTTTAGTTTTTACTAAAATGATGTCTTGTCTACAGACAGATGAAAACAAACAGACCCAAGCACCACATTTCTGAATTCAACCTGCTCAGTTCACCATCAGAAACTGTACTAAGAGGACTAACTCTGTGATTAAACATACTTTTATTTATTGTCTATTAGATAAGTATGTCTTGCAAAAAAAGGCACTAGCTAGGCAAAGCTTAAAGTTTCAAACGTGAGTGATTTTTACAAGGTCTGCTTCATTCCTACTGGTCCTTATACAATGACCACTTACACAACACCAGGCAAAGGCTTGCCAAAAGAGCGTAATGAAGGACAACATTAGGAAAACCTATCATGTGCTAAACTTCAGTGTCAGCAGTTCATTGACTTGTGCACTCTAACTACACACTTTGCTTTTGTCCACAGAGGTGTCACCTGTTCCACTTAAGAAAAGTGCTTCTGAAAACACCATACTCCACTTCCAAAAGCTATTAACAGAGAGAGTCCACACAGTAACGGAAGGCAAAAAGTTACTGTTAGAAAGGCTTTGTAAGCAGGAAGAAATGCAAGACCTCAACAGAACGCAGCTGTATGCTGATCCATCAGCCATACAACAGGTTGGTTTAATGAACTTTCTATGAAATTAGCATGCAAAGATATTCTCTCAGTAAGGAACTGAATAGACTAATTTATGGGGGTAGGTCACCTGCTTGCTCCCCTTTAATATATTCACCTTCAGTCTCTTAAACTAAAACAAGGTATGAGTTCCCACTGTAGTCCATAACTATGAGCTTTTAGCAATGATGTCAGTTAGCCCAATAAAAGATACAATCTCTGCCTACATGCCTTGGCTCACCTACATGCCACAGTTAACAGACTTAATTGGAAGAAAGTAACACTTTGACTGATCAAAGCAAGTATGTACTGTTAAAATTCCATCCCACCATTTCCAATTACCATCTCTACAACCTTCCTAGCAAGTTGGTCCTCTGCAATTAACCAAACAGTTGAAGCCATAAGAGAACTTCCTTTTGATTAGGCAAGGCTGGTGCAGAAAAACCAACACTTATTCCTTTATCAGCATTTACCTGCATGCTGGCCCCACCACTTGCCTATGCTGGGTTGGGGGACCATCCCCATCTGCCCTCTAAGGTATGGTGCTGTGCAGCAATGAACTGGAGAATCCAATGAGCCTGAAAGAAAGTACACAAAGTTCATGCCCACCTAGAAGGTGTAGGCATGGGTTCTCATCCCTGTTCTGTACTGGGCAAGGGGTCTGCCTTGTCCAGTAACCAAATGAAGTACAGAAAACATAGAAACAGTACACAGGGAACAGTGATGTGGTAAGTGACAAATGCCACGCCAAAACTAACCAATACTCTACAAAATCCTACTAGCCACTACTTCGTTTAGTGATTCTCTAAGTACTCTACAACCTGTATTGCCTGCAAGACATGAATTTCCAGGGTTTTCCTTTCAGTGTATTCAAGCAGAACAACTCATTTCTGGATCTCAGTCATGTCTGGGCATAGACCCACACAGTCCTGCCAAAGCTAGGTCAGTTCTGGGCACGCACAAGGGCACAGCTGAAGTCCAACAGTCAAGTCCTTACTGCAGCAGCAACAGCTGCCAGGTTTTTTTATACACCGAGGCCTAAATTCCATCCAAGTCCCTCTACATACAATCTTACACAAAAATATTACTGGATATAGTCCTTTGTTTCCCACTCTATGGTTAATTGTTTTCTTGTTAATTCTTTTATGAGAGACATGACAAAGGTAAATAATTTCCACCAAGGTAGATTTTATCTGTCAATTGACTAGCATTTTTAAAACAATTCTGAGAAGTCAGATAAGATCCCTAGAGAATCACTGGGTTTTGATCATACTGTATGTGACATGGACATACAGTTGTTCCAGTGTATGCTTATCTACAACTTTTCACATTTTACATTGGTTTCTTCTTTGGCTTGTAATACTAGTATCATTGTTGGTTTAAAAATATTTTTTCTCTCTTTGCAATGAGTTGGTTCAAGGATACATCCTTGAACTTGCAACATATTACTTGTACTACTGCCTTTGAACAAGGGATCTGTCCCTGCCATCACAGCAGTTAGGTATCCTTCCATAACATGCTGAGACAGCTGAAGACCTCACCATTCCTATCAGGCCTAAAATCACAGGTTACTCCTTCCACATGTGAACCAGAAAAATGTGTGATCCAACCCTAATTCACTCTAGTACATTTAAACAGTTTAGTTCAATTTAAATTTAAATTAAGTTTTAAAATAACTGTACTTAAGATAATATGGATCACTTACATGTTCTGCTTTACATCCTGTTTCATGACTGCAAGGCTCAAGTTGATTTGATAACACACTGCAACAAGAAGATCCCCTTTGCTCCATGCTACTCTAAGCAAGCTGATGCTTGTTGGATCCCCTGTAAACCAGTTCAGATCACTAACCTGACACGAGACTAGCCCAGTTGGGAAAAAAAAGCAAATGGTTTTCTGTGTGAGCTGAAGCAGCCCAGCAAGTTCTCAGCTGTGCTAGCCCTAACTTTGAGCAGCTCAAAGGTTGTTTTTGTTGCAGTGTGACTGCCCTCGAATAAGAAAGGCTAACCTGAGGGAGGCACTTAGCACTGCAGAGAAAATAAACTGTTCTTAAAATTGAGTGATGCACAAGGATGACAATCTCTCCAAAACTTTGCTGTCATTCAGTACAATGTCCCCCCAGAAATGTTCTTTTCTTCCAGAAAATAAAAAATACTAATTTTATTTATTAAAATAAGCAGGTATTTCAAGACATAGGTATCTGTTTTTAAATGCTGTTGTTCAGGTGAGAACAGCAAAAAAGCACTGAGGCAAAGAACTGTCTAAATTCGTAGTAGGTCAGAGCAGAGAATCGCAGAGCACACTTGTAGTCTCTATTTGGAAACTGTTTGTATCAACACTAGAGGGTAGATATGAAGCAAGAACTGACAGGAAAAAAAAGAACACAAGTGGCTTTCTGAAGATTTTCTCAGAACACTTCCAGAGAGTGGGATTTACCTGACAAACAAAGGTCCAAAGAAGGTAGACTTCCCTTTGTGTGGGATTCCACTTCTATTCTGTGTTGTGGCTGCAAAGCAGAGCTTGCTTTTTGTAATTCTTTAGTCAGAAAGCTATCTCCTCCTTTCCTGCTGCTCACATTTATTTTTGGTCAAAGATGGTAAGAGATGTCAACGGCATGGGGCATTTGGCATCATCTAGTATTTAGGTGCTACTCCCATTTATACAGACAACAATTAATTTACTTGAATATGTAGGATGCTGAGATAATTAAATCAAAGTGGCATCAAGACAATCTTTCTTCACTGCAGTTGTAGTTACGATTCCTTATCACTTTTTGCTTAGAGACAGGGTAACATGAACGTTGTACATTTAGAATTCTGATTGTCTAGAGCTATGGTCTGTCTCATTTTGACAGCATCCCTCAGGGTAGTGACAACAGGCAAAATGGATGTCACTGGAGTGAAGGATTTCTCAAAAAAAGTACCTTCAAAAATAACATTAGTTAATCCCACTCATTCTTCCAGTGTATTTTTATATCCATCTGAGCTTGTGCTGTGGGTCTCCTCTGATCACAGCTTTACATTTATTACAGTCACACAGTATTTAGTCTAGGAACACTTGTTACCGTAAAAGCCAGCTTACAGGCAAGTTAAATGTAAGTTAGGACACCATCTGAAACATGCTAAATGGTTACATGTAGGACTAAAAGTGTTTTGAAGGAGAGACCTTCTTAGACATAGATCTACAACATGGTTCCTTTTTAGCAGAAAGGTCAGACCAAGTTGTTTCCATGTAACTGCTCCTGAGAATCTTAATATAAATTACATCATGAAAATTATACCGCTTAAAACCAACACCAAGTAATGATGACAAGAGCAGCAATCCTATAGAAAACAGATCTTTGCTCTTCTTCCTCAAATATCTACACTATTACTATTACACTATTAGTAGATTAGTAATTAATTTACTAATTATTATTACTGAATAGGGGACTATTCAGGTTACTGTAAGGGCAAATCTGTCTCCTCCTCAGTTTGCAAATGGCAATACTGTTAAATTTTGAGGTGTGACAGATAAATGGAGCAATCACCACTCCTACCCATATTAAAAAGTTCCACTCTTCTCTAAAGCACACTCATTCACTGAGAAGAGTGGGTCACTTTACAAGTCTTCGATAGCGCTGTTAGATTTATCTCCCGGTAGACCAAATTATATTTGGGCCAAATGCTGGAGAATGAGCTTCAGGGAGCAGAAATGCTTGTATTGTTGGTGGATCCACAAGCACTATCAGCATCACTGTCCCTTAAAAGACTCACTCTCCAGATTCTCAACCTTTGTTCCTTCTCCTGCAGCAAGGTCTCCTTTGTGTTGGCACAAAGCACTCATGTGGCCAAGCAGTTAACCAACTGACAGAACTGATTTAAATTAAAACCTAATAAAAAGCCCCTCCAAACAATCCTGCTTTTTTTTTAAGTTCAAGGAAAGTAGTGTAAGAGACCACAGAAAAGAGCAGCCAGAACACTTTATTTGAACTGAACTACCAAACATGAACCTCCTGTGCTGTGTACAACCCTCCCTCCATGCATTAGGCTCATATTTAAGGTATGGGCAGACAAGCGAACAGAGCAATCCTGTGGAAATTACTGGGAGAGCTGGATCATGCCTACATGGATGACTCAACTACAGTCACTGTGAAGAAAAACGTCTCCAACTTTATGGCTAGGTTCGTTTAATGGAAAGTCTGTTGACCACAATAAACATAATGGCTGTCTCTGAAACATCCTCGTGTATATATATATTTTGGCATCACATCCCTCCTGCTTTTTTCCTCTCATTCTTACATTATCTCATTCCAGTTGGTTAGTCCACATCCAGAAATAAAAGCTGAGACCAAACTGCATTTTCTGACATGCACGTCTAAGAGATTTGGTTAGAATGGAAATCCGTTATCTTCACTTTCCAAAAACGAATGTTCAGGAACCTGAGCCCTGCAGGAAGTTATGTAAAACAACTGAGCAGATATAGCAGCTCACCACAGCAAAAAGGTGTTACTCCTCCTCCCTTCCTGCAGGAATAAGCTTTGTGGATCTGGGCTATCAGCACCTAGCAACACAGAATGGCCTATAAAAGTAATTCAAGGTAGAACTAAAAGATAAAGTCTGACTACATCCACATTCACTAAGTGTCTCTGAAAGTATTCAGGAATGTTTTACCAGCACATAGAGTGTGAATATTCCAGTAAAACAGTATACAGACTCAATCACTAGCTAGACAAACACCCAGTATATTCCTAGGGAATTTACATAGAAACATGGTTAATTACAAAGTTAGGCATTTAGACAATTAAAACATTTAACACTGCAGTTCTGGCCTCTGGGGATGGGGGATCTGCTGAACCCATAACGGGTTCTTGAGATGAAGAGGTAAATATGTTACATACCAAATTATCAGGATCATTACCTGTAGCATATCCATGTTCCTCAGAAAATTCCCATCTGAGTACTATTGCCATTTTAAGCTTTTTGTTCAAAAGATTAATGGTGTAAGACAGGATACGAATAGGTTGCCAAATAGCCTTTTAAAAAAATTATCTTGTAACTAAGAGGTTGTACATAAAATGTACGTACTTTCATTACGTTATATTGAGTATAGGTATTTGGAAGGATGGCTGATGGGAAGCAACCAGTACTTTTACCAGATTGAAAGAGAAGTAAAAATTCTTAACTTATGTTGGTGATTATTTGGGTTCTGTTGCATAGGTCTTAATAGTGGACAGTGGCAGGGAAGGTATCAAAAAAGTGTGTTGGCCAAGCCTCCACTCTCCGTTCACTGTGATTCTTGTAACAAATTCCATACATAGACCCTGCTGAGTTGGGACAAGGAGCATTCACTGACTTAATAGGACTCCCACCTGCACAGAAGAGGGCTTTTAAAGACTTTTTCTAAAAATCAGTACAAAGCTGGATACACTCAGGTTTCAGTACACAGTATTACTGCCAAAAAATATTTTCCAAGGAATTTTGCAAAAAGTTAACAGAAATCACACTTGTTGCAAGACTAACTTTGCAAATTTGTCCTGGTCAAGGACTCAAATGACGTTTAATAGATTTGTAATTCAAAAGTACTCCTCCTCCCTCACCGCCCCCAAGAAGAAAGTCCTCTCCTTACCCGTATCCTCTGACTTTATTTTGGCATGCTGTCAGTGGACTTTGCAGTGACTTTGTTCCCTGGCTTACAGATTGTAAAGATGATTTAGAACATCCACTTTTAAGCCTTGTTAACGTCAACTTCAGTGTAACAGCATTAGCTTTAGCAGCTTTAAAGTTTCAAACATTATGAGAATTCACTGCTAACACATCTGTAAAATGTGTTAAAACCAGATGAAAATCACTTTAAAATGGTCTCGAGTTAAACTGGTACAATGTTCCTAGTGTGTGGAAGGCCTTGATTAGCCTGTGAGTAGGACTATGACTGGTTTTCATTTTAACTCACAGTTCACCATTATATTATGCATTAAAAGACAATAAAAAGCCAAGTTCTAACTTTTGCTACAAAGGAGTGTGAATTTAAGCCTCAACAATCTAGCAGCTGCTGTTTAATTAAAGAAAACCAAACAAAACCAACCACCCCAACCACTTTTAAAGTTGTTGCTTATGTCAAGATACTGAAATTCCAAGTCTATCTTCTATCTTTCATGACGTGCCTCCTTGTGGGCCTGCTCCAGAACCTTGCTTAGAAACACATACTGATTTTTCATGCAGAATAGTTTCAGTGAAACAATGAGCACCACTCACACACATGCTTAAATATTCTGGCGACTTGATCCAGCATATGGAGTTTCAATTTTTCAGTTACAAACATCCTCACTGAAGTAAATCTCTCCAGTGCTGTAATATCTTTTTAACACTGTAATACAAATTATCAAGTCATTTTAAGCCATTTATCAGAAACAGCAAAGTCATCTGCATTGCTGCAACCAGCTACATCAAAACATGAAGCACAAAAAAATTATGCTGCATGTTTTTATGGCATGTAACAAATATTCTGGATCTTTATGTATACAGATAAGATTTCAAATATGAGAAATTTTAACATGTTCCCAACAGCTGCTTCATCTTTGTGGATCAGTAATCTCAAAAATTAAGTTTGATACAATGCCATACTTGAATATACTGATTTTTAAAATCTAAGATGAAATAAGGGCCAAATTCTGTAATCTGATTTATTGCACAGGACTAATCTGCCTATAAAAGACCATGCCTACGAGTTATCTCAGGCCAGTTGTCATTACCTAAGCATCCTTATAATTTGAAGGTGAGGTCTAAAGACTGTCTTTTCTGGTGGCAAATCAAATTTCTGTTAGTCACTTAGGCCTGATTGGGACTGCCCTTTAATACCTACCATACCTACCTTTCATATTTACTTATTTTTAGAGACACTTCTTAGTTTTTAAGATTAAAAGAACGGGCTTAATGAAATTTACTGATACAGTTAATGCTAAGGTTTAGCATTAACTGGTTTTCAAGAGACATTCCAAAAAAAAGGAAGAAAAACAGCTGTTATCCTATTACTTCCTGATAGGGACGCCACCTCTTCTACACTTCACAGTAAGAAAAATGAAAAGAGGTTAGAGAAGCATTAGAGAAAGAAATGGGAACATTAACATCTTTAACAGAATTTTACTGAGCACTTGCAAAAGTATATTGAACCTAACTGAACAGACTGTTTTACTTTACACATGCAATAATGTTTATGTCTCTTAAGAAAGCATCCCTTAAAATTTTTGATACTTAATGAGTTAGAAGATCAGAATCAGAGGTAGAGCATGTATGCCTTTAGGTGTGTATCTTCCTGTAGAACTTATGAGTTGCTTATGGTTTCAATTACAGCATTAGTATTACTGTTTACAGTTGTGTCCTCCACAGGGGATATTTGATATTGAAGAGCTCATGGAAATCAAATATACTTGTCAAGTGCCCATCAGGAAAAAAAGATAAAAATTAAAAATGTGTATTGAAAAATCATTAAATAAGGTTGCAATGAAAACTGAGATAATAAGATGCAAAGCAATGAAAATGCATCAATCATTTTATTTCCAACTAAGAAACTCCATGTCCACCAGTGTAAATGTGTAAGCATAAATGAGGTAAGATTTTTTTCCAGCCTCTTCACAGAAAAATGGCGCAACCTAAAATGAGACTATTGGTTACATGGCTTTGTTTCTTTGACTCTGCAGCTCTATCGCTCCCAATAAAAATGTTTTTGATGGACACTGGCAAATATATATATATATAAATGAAACACCTACAACCCAAATAGAATTATTAGTATATGAGAGTCAGGTAGGGATGCCAGTAAAAGTATATGAAACTCAGCTGTAATAAACAGAAAATCTCAATGTAAACATTTTTCTGTCGTCGGTCCAAAACAATTTCAGAGCAACTTTTGCGCGTCTCTGACCAAAGAACGTATCGTTTTATCTATTCAGTGCATGTGCGCTTAGAGAAGCCCCCCTCCCCAGCCTGTCGGGAATGTGACTTAGCCCACTTTTTGCAAGTGGCAGGTTAAGCACAGGCGTCTGTACCACGGAAGCCAAGCATGTGCTACAAAACTAGCACGTGTTTGGCTGTGCATGTCTTCCCCCGCGGAGGATGTACCTTTCCGGCGCCACTGAAAATATGGTTAGTGCATGTCAGTGCGTAACGGTATTACTTTGAATATCAGACGGAGCAGAACCCAAACCTCATTTTGCAGCTCTGCACCCCCACGGATCACAGTGAAGCTAGTCGGGTTTACATCGCCATAGACACGTCAAGTAGAAAAGAAGTTTTATTATGTCGTGGTGATGACTCTAAACAACTGCGGCTCGCAGGAGCCTAAAAACTCTTAAGAGCCACCCCACTTCGGTGGTCTCGATGGGTGTGAACTGCACTTTAACGTAAGCGCCTCGACTAACTCCGGGGACGACGGGCAGCCTGGCCGCGCCGCGCGGGGCCGCCGGTAGCCTGCCTCGTTTACATACGGGGGGGCAGCCCCGGGC
>NW_020799098.1:30029830-30044600 GCF_003259725.1 Athene cunicularia
CTGTCACACCTCAAAATTTAACAGTATTGCCATTTGCAAACTGAGGAGGAGACAGATTTGCCCTTACAGTAACCTGAATAGTCCCCTATTCAGTAATAATAATTAGTAAATTAATTACTAATCTACTAATAGTGTAATAGTAATAGTGTAGATATTTGAGGAAGAAGAGCAAAGATCTGTTTTCTATAGGATTGCTGCTCTTGTCATCATTACTTGGTGTTGGTTTTAAGCGGTATAATTTTCATGATGTAATTTATATTAAGATTCTCAGGAGCAGTTACATGGAAACAACTTGGTCTGACCTTTCTGCTAAAAAGGAACCATGTTGTAGATCTATGTCTAAGAAGGTCTCTCCTTCAAAACACTTTTAGTCCTACATGTAACCATTTAGCATGTTTCAGATGGTGTCCTAACTTACATTTAACTTGCCTGTAAGCTGGCTTTTACGGTAACAAGTGTTCCTAGACTAAATACTGTGTGACTGTAATAAATGTAAAGCTGTGATCAGAGGAGACCCACAGCACAAGCTCAGATGGATATAAAAATACACTGGAAGAATGAGTGGGATTAACTAATGTTATTTTTGAAGGTACTTTTTTTGAGAAATCCTTCACTCCAGTGACATCCATTTTGCCTGTTGTCACTACCCTGAGGGATGCTGTCAAAATGAGACAGACCATAGCTCTAGACAATCAGAATTCTAAATGTACAACGTTCATGTTACCCTGTCTCTAAGCAAAAAGTGATAAGGAATCGTAACTACAACTGCAGTGAAGAAAGATTGTCTTGATGCCACTTTGATTTAATTATCTCAGCATCCTACATATTCAAGTAAATTAATTGTTGTCTGTATAAATGGGAGTAGCACCTAAATACTAGATGATGCCAAATGCCCCATGCCGTTGACATCTCTTACCATCTTTGACCAAAAATAAATGTGAGCAGCAGGAAAGGAGGAGATAGCTTTCTGACTAAAGAATTACAAAAAGCAAGCTCTGCTTTGCACGCAGGCTGATCAGGCATGCGAACTCGGTGGGCTTACGTGCAGAAGTAAAAAAATTTTCAGTCTAAATTTTTTATTTCTCTAGACCTAAAACTTGGTAAAAAAGTTAATGAAGGTAAAACGAAAGAAGTGTACGAGCTGCCAGATATCCCGGGATGTGTTCTCATGCAGTCAAAAGACCAAATAACAGCGGGAAATGCAGCCAGGAAGGACCGAATGGAAGGGAAGGCTGCCATTTCCAATACAACAACTAGCTGCGTGTTTCAGTTACTTCAAGAAGCTGGTACGTATTTTAAAGGTAGAATACGTGCCTGTGTGTTACAGATACTGATACAAAACAGTTTTGTTTCTATATGTTGGCTTATTCTGCCTTGAGGCTGTGATGGGTTTTTTGAGCGTCTCTTCTATTATTTTTTAGTTACACTTTTCCCTCTGGCACTACAGAGCTGGGTGGGCTGCTTGTTGCTTTGGAACATGGGACTACCTGAAGTAATCTAATCGCAGATAACGCTGCAATAGTTTCTCCTGCTTCTTTGGACACATCCCTAATCCTCCCCTCTACTTTGATCAGTTCCTTCCTACTCCCGCGCCCCCTTGTCTGTAATACCAGACTGGATGCATCTTGCCGTTCTGACTGCATCTGCCTGCACAGAAGTCACTGCTCACTAGTGGCACTACCAGACTATGTCTGAGCTGTGTGAAATTTATGTATGAATGTTAAAAGATAAAATTAGTCTTTTAAGATTGTTTTTCTTTTCCCCTCTGTGTGTCCTATGTCAGCATAAAGTTTTTGTATGCTTTGTACTTAAACACTTTGAGGACTATATTGCAAATGCATCTATCGGTCTGTATTGAATGTATCAGAAACTTAATTTTTACTTTAAAAGACTCGATGTTTCTGGCACTAGAAGCGAGCTTTCATGGAGTACATACCTAATTTGCATCACTTGAGTAAGCTTTGCTCCACGCTTCTGAAAATGGAGACGGTATCTTTGCTTTGACAAAGCATTTTGAAGTGTCTTTGAGAAATTTGCAAGTTGCAAAGAGGGATTTCCACTGGTGGGTTTCTAACTTGAGTCTGCAAACTATAATACAGGCACCAGTAAACTTGGTTAAGACTTCTTGTAGCTGTGTGCTCAGTGCACTTTGTGAAGCATTAGCACAGGTTGCTTCAAGTACCAGCTGAGTTACTCTAAAAGTTGTATTATCTTTTACAAGATGGAGTAATAGTTCTTAGTCAAATGGTAAAGTCCCAGCATGTTTCATGTGCGGGAAAGAGAAATAGGGTTTCTGTAGAGTTGTATCTACCTATATTTCTGTGCAAGTAGTTCTTAAAATATGGGCTGATACAAAGAAATACCAAGTCATTCGGTCTAATCCTTATTCACTGGATTTTTTGGGGAAGCCTATTGTGTATGCAGTCCAAAGAAGCTTCCAAGGTCTCTCGATTTATATTTGTAGTTTATTAAAATTACCATTTTTTTCATTTAGGAACAATTAATGAGATGTCTTGCTTAATTTATAAATGGCAGTAGTTAAGATAATCAAAATATTTAACATCCTACAGATGGGAACTTTAAATGTGAGGAAGCCATGCTGTGGACCTCTCAAAGATCCTTAAATGGCTTGTACTCAGTAACTTCAGGTGCAGTGAAAAAATAAGCAGAGTAGACTGCAGCTGCACTTTAAAGCAACAAAAGAACTTTCAGGGTTCTTCTCCAGTTTGCTTATTTGACTGGCATAAATTGCAGATAATGTGAATGCCTTATCGTAAGAAGTAGTTTGTTTTGCGCAACTTTTAACCTACTCTTTCAAAGTGATGATTTACAAAGTTCTGTTAAAGTTTCTCTCTCTTTTATAATAGAGCTAATGTCAGCCCTTCAAAAACATTCGTCTGCGCTGATGAAAAATGTAGTGGTAAACCATGCAGGGACTTTAATGCCTGGATTTAGAAGTGACTTAATGTGTAGTTGATTATTTAAATCATTATGCCCTTGAGGGCATTGCAACAAAATCTTAAGGGTCAATGTTAATACTGTATTTTAAGACTTTAATTCTTCCTTTATGGCTCTGGAAGTGGAATGGAATAGAGCTACTTCTTGGTTTGACTTGATGAAGGTCCTTTGTCTTCTGTTTCTGGCAGATGCCAGTTGGGCTTGGAAGCTGTCTTGCCCTGGGGGGAGAAAGGTGGGACTTTTCTCAAGAGTGAAATTGAAAAAAGAGCCATTTTGCACTTACAGGGCTTACCTGCATGTGTTGGCTGTCTCTGTCTAATACAGGGTTATCTTAGAACTATGCAAGAAGGTTGACTTGCTGCAGCAGGCTTGTGTGTGTATGTGCGCTTCTGAGTCTTAATGTCTTTTGCCTAACAAAATACTAAGATCTAGTGCCCTAAATAAATGTGAGTTTGTAATGAAAGAGAGGACTAAGTCATTATCTTCTCCTCACCATCCTACTGTATTAAACGGTAGTACGGGCCTCCAGTTACTGTTCTATGTATAATGGATCTTCTGTGAGAGAGTATTGTTGGGTACTTGGTTGCTGCTAAGTTTTGTTTAAAAACAAATCTTTGTGAGGGATTGATAATTTTTTTTTAAAAAAAAGCTCTGTGTACAAAATTATTTTGAAGAATAAGGTTTCTGACTGGAGCATAAGGATCTGAGCTACAAGTGAGCGTTGTGTGGTAAGATTGACAAAACTAATGACTTGCAGAAGATAACTGCATTGATTGCCTTTTGCAAGGCTGGAGCAGGCTTAAAATACCCCAAAGAGACTCAGCGTGTCCCTTAAGTCCAGAGAAGAACAAGATTCAGTTGTACTTAAAAGGTATTTGTGACTCTTGTTTCAACTGTGGAGTATGCCTAGTAGTTGAACTGAGCTGCCATCTTTATATGTAGGAATCAAAACGGCTTTTGTCAGAAAACAGAGTGACACGGCATTCATAGCAGCTCACTGTGAAATGATCCCAATTGAATGGGTGTGCAGAAGAATTGCTACTGGCTCCTTCCTGAAAAGAAACCCTGGTGTCAAAGAGGGATATAAGTTTTACCCACCCAAAATTGAGATGTTCTACAAGGTAAGTTTCCTTTCCTGTGATGTTAATCAAACAGAGCTAGAAGTCTGTATTATTTCCTTTAAAATTCTGACAAATAAAACAAGTAGCATTAGTGGCTGACCAATTCTCTTAGTATTGGTAGTTTTTCCATCCTACTATTTTATTGCTATTTTGTCTAAAGTGCATGCAATGTAATCCTGGCTTACAGAGCCATCAAAAAATAACAAGCCAAACTGGATGTAAAAAAAAAAAAAAGTTTTATTTATAAGCTATAGACCAATGCATTGATATATTTGAAGAAATTAAAATAAACAATTCTTGGAAGGTGAGACTAAGTAGCTAGGTAGTTACTTAGGATTCTGAACTTCTTTGGGAACGCATGCTGAAAGAAGTGTATTGTGAACCTAAAGTGTTGCTTGTAGTGTACCCTGGCACTCTTGGGGCACTGTCCAAACTTGAAGTGTTTTTAGAGATGTTCAGGTGTCACAAGAAATGTTTTCAATTTTGCTGTCATTTTTTTCTAGTGCTAATCATAAAATACTAGTTTGATGCTTTTATTTGTTTTTTGAAAATCCCAAAATCTAGTATTATCTTTTAATCGTTATTTGTCCTTGTATAGCAAGCTTAAACTACATGATATCTATGTTTTGATGATTTTTTTTTTTTTTAACAGGATGATGCTAACAATGATCCACAGTGGTCTGAGGAGCAGCTAATTGAAGCAAAATTCTGTTTTGCTGGACTTACTATTGGCCAGACTGAAGTGGATATTATGGCTCGTTCTACTCAAGCTATTTTTGAGATATTGGAAAAATCATGGCAGCCCCAAAACTGCACTCTGGTAGACCTGAAGGTATAAGAATCTGATTTCTTGCAATCCTTGTTCTGACAGGAAATATATCACTGTATAGTTCCTAAAACAGGATTCTAACTTTTTTTTTTAGATTGAATTTGGTGTTAATATTCTGACAAAAGAAATTGTTCTTGCTGACGTTATTGATAATGATTCATGGAGACTGTGGCCATCAGGAGACAGAAGCCAGCAGAAGGACAAACAGGTAGTGTTTTAATCTTTACCTTCTAAGTCAGTTGGGAAGGAGAATGGAAAAAAGTAAACCCTCCAGTTAAACATCTGCTTTCAGACTGGGTTTTTCTAGATAGTCTTATCTTGGTATAGAGTAGCTCATAGGGTAGCTAATGTCCAATCCTGTTGTCATTCAATAGCTGATTATCTGGTTTATGGTAGGAAAAAATCCTGCCGGTATATCTTCAATAGGAATGCCCAACGGTGCTATCGACTGGAGCTCTTTTAATGAAACATGGAGCTTTGGGGGTAATAAGAATTTCTGACTCATTGTGCAGATAATATAATAGTTGGACAAAAAGTTGATAGAAGAATAAAAGCTCTGGTTCCCACGCCTGCCTCCAAGTTTGTTTATTTAGTGTGGTATCCTTTTACTAGTAGGAATCTGGTGATACATACATAAGAGGGATCTGCAGGGAGGATGCTTTCCTTCATTATTGATTTTGGTTAAGCTTTAATTCAATATTCAGTTGTCTCTAAGTGTTATTAACAGAGTGTGTCCACATGGCTTCAAACAGAAGCTTGAAATAACTTGTCCCATATTTAAACTTGTAGCAATTACACTTGTCAAATATCTCTGAATTACCAGATAAGTAGTAATGAAAGAACTGGCTTGGGAGTGCTGCTGCCATGGAGCTTCTGTGACAGCTGTTGAGACTGGTAACAGATCCTGTGAGAGAAAGTGACTGGAAGCCACAGGGGAAGATTAAAAGTGTGTGTGGAGGAGGAGGGGTATTACTTGTAAATTAGGAAGCAGAACTGCTCTATTGTTTACTTTGCCTGAATTCCGTAGTAGCATGCTTAAGCAAAAAAGCACTGTCAGAGCAATTCACTCATCTCCCTAACATAAGGTACATGGTAACATCATGCAGAACCTATAGGTGGCGACTGCAGTGCTACTGCAGGCAATCATGTAATTACAAATCCAGTTTTTAAAGTTTTATGTTTCTCCTTAAATTGACCCTTTGAAAAGCTTCCAAAACCTTGATACCCTTGTGGTTAAAAGGCTTTCATGTTGCAAATGGCCATGAATTGTAGTGTAGAAGGTTGTTCACAGCTACTGAGCTGATTCTTCATTAAATAGCTCTTGCTTGCTTCCATATCCAGTCTATGTTGTATTGGTACCAATCTCTCTTCTCCTGTAGAATTACTACAAACTACATAAATATTTCAGCTGAGGTATTCTTATCAATTATGGTAGCAAAATGAGTGCTTTGTGTACCTGAAACGCACATTAACTTCAGTTTTGATTTTTTTTTCCTCTTTTCAGTCCTACCGTGACCTGAAAGAAGTGACTCCTGAAGCACTGCAAATGGTTAAGAGAAACTTTGAATGGGTTGCAGAAAGAGTGGAGGTATCTAGATATGTTGTTCATAAACAGACTTCAGTAACTGCATGTCTTCAGTCCAGTTGACTGCTTTCTTTTTCTCTTGCCCCCCTTCATTCTTTTACCTAGTTGCTTCTGAAAACAAAGAGCCAAGGCAGAGTGGTGGTGTTAATGGGATCTCCTTCTGACCTCAGTCACTGTGAAAAAATAAAAAAGGCATGTGCAACCTTTGGAATTCCTTGTGAGTTAAGAGTGACCTCTGCTCACAAAGGGCCAGATGAAACCCTGAGGATCAAATCGGAATATGAAGGTAAATGCCAAAGAACTACTCTTCTGGATTGAAACAGTATTATGTTCAAGAATTACTTGGCAACTTAAGGACTTATTTGGGGGGTTTTGTTAAATAGAACAGTAAGCTGTTACAATGCTTTTCTACACTTGGTAATTACATAATGACAGGTTATAGACTGCACTAAGCAATTGGAGTACTGTATTGTCCTACTATTGTCCTACTGCCTAGGCACAACTTGCATTACTCAAAGTCTAACTTCAGCTTTTATCCCAGTACCAGAACTACTTTGCCCAAGTGTTGATCATGTTAATACACTTACTGTAGCATCTTGCTGGTGATAGTCGCCCTTCTGAAATGGGGAGTGATAGTTTCTCTAGCTGACTCTGAATATTCTTATGTGTTATTTGCAGGGCAGGTGTTACATCATGTTTTCCTGCCTGTTTCATGAAAACAATTTGTTATTTTAGATGCCATGAGAAAAAGATACTTGGTTTAAATTCTTATCTTTACCAAGAAAACTTGACATGTCTTCAAAAATGTTTATAGCCTAGCAGAGAGGAGAGATAAGAACTATTTATTTTTGTGGGAGTACACTTTCTATTCTGTGAAACTACAGATGTGGTAACCATAGTTGAGAAACACTTAATTTTGAGGTGAACTGTGTAAGATTTAAGGAGGAGAACACATAAAGATACCAGAGGCTTAATGGCTGTGTTCTCTACAAAGCCAAGCAGTACCTAATCCTCTGATACTGAGATCTCCCCTCAAAGGCAGTGTAAGACATGCTAACTTCAGTTGTGGTAAACAGTAGCTGGGATTTAAGGCTGTAAGATTTAGAAGATATTTCTGTAAAAGGGGAAGTTAGACATGAAATTCTAGTGCTGTGTAATGGAATTGGCAAAACAACTGCAAACGGATTTGTGGGCTCTTAAAGTTCCCACAAAAACAAGTGGTAGAGAACAAGCTGGATTGCTTCATTCTGAATGTCTTCCTTCCCTTCAGGAGATGGAATCCCAACAGTGTTTGTTGCGGTAGCTGGCAGAAGCAATGGTTTGGGGCCAGTAATGTCTGGTAACACTGCTTACCCAGTTGTCAACTGTCCTCCACTCTCAGCTGACTGGGGTACTCAGGATGTGTGGTCCTCTCTCAGACTACCCAGCGGTAAGATGATCTTCAACTGACACTCTTGTTCTGACCTAGCTCTATTTTGGCTGTTGCTCTAGTGTATGTGCATATGCTAACACATACATGGCAAAACACTGGAAAAGTAGCTGAATCACTATGGAGTAAAGTCTTTAGAAATGTCTTGCATAGAGTCTTTGACTTTTTGATGGCAAAAAGCCCATTAGACAGAGCAAGTATTACATGGGAATAATCTTTAGAAAAATATAAACCTTGGCTAATCCTTGCTAAACATTCCAGTTTAAAATTGGAGTTAGTATTGATGGAGATATAAGTAACTGAATCTTGTTCAGTTAGAGCTGCAGTTTCTTTATGATCAAAGATCAAAAGATATCTTTCTCCACAATCAGTGGTAGGCAAAACCTACATGGCTACCTGTATGACTTTTTTTTAAACCGTTTTAGTGACTTGAATGGATGCTTGGTGACTAGGAAGCCCAGAAGCCTGTTACCTCTGTATAAGGAGAGTGATTTGGTATGCTGGCTTTTGGTTTAAAATGCCATGAAGCTGTCATAGTAAAAGTAGTGGAACACATGATACTTCAGCAGCTTTAAAACTAGAGCATCTAGTTCCTGGAGGCTGAAACAAACTTTGTCTTAGATTGCTCTTTGGAGGCAGAGTTTTGTTTGACTCTAAAAATATGCTTTAGTAAGTGGCTCTCTTCTCTGCAGGTCTTGGCTGTCCTACTACTCTGTCCCCTGAAGGAGCTGCCCAGTTTGCTGCCCAGATATTTGGATTAAACAACCATTTGGTGTGGGCCAAACTGCGATCAAACATGTTAAACACCTGGATCTCCTTGAAGCAGGCTGACAAAAAACTTAGAGAGTGCACTTTGTAAGTCACAGTAACAAGTAACTTTTTGTTACATGAAGATAATGGCGTGCATATTCATATTAGGATTTACATTTGGATGAGCTCAAAAGTCCTGCATCCGTTCTTACAGAAGAAAGCATCGTTAAAGCAGCAGATGAAGTCTGCTGTGTCCTCATCCTTCCCTTGTGTATTTTTTTTAATATAACAACTTAGTAAAAGATGGGGAAGTAGTATTTTAGGTATCTCTTTCTGTTGCTCCAAAATGGTGCTGTTCTGCTCTTTAGTGTATACTGTTAACTACAGACTATGTCAAGAGAATGATTTGGTGCAATCTAAATAGAATTCAACTAGTCTTCTGTATTTCTGTAACAGTAATATTCTTTCATAGTAATAATGTACATCTTGGACCTTATTAACTCAACTGGACTGCTAACTAAAGCCAGTGCTGATGCTGTTCTGCTTGCAATGATGGTATGCTTTCTCTAGCAATAAAATGGCAACATATGCTGTATTAATAAGAAAAGGGGCTAGAAAAATGTTTTAAGAGCCTGAAATAAATACCTGCCTTATTTAAAAAATGTATATACATACATATGTTCTTTTTTCAATATGTGTGTGTATACATACCCCATTGATATCTTCTGGAATTATGAGATAAAGTTGACACCAATTCTCTTGTTCATAACAAGCTATAAATATAAATGGTTTGAGTGAACTGTAACTGGGCTTGTTGCCTGTTTGCTCTAACTCTTGCCTAGTCCAGTCTTTGCTCTCTTAAATACTAGGCAGATCTCTACCTTCAATAATTCTAAAGTCCCTGTGTGATGATGTCAAACTGTCTTCATACACTTCAGTAATTATAGCTATTACACTTCTATATTTCCTCACCCTTTTTCTTTGGAAATCTTACTGAACTGAAGAGTGGAATAAATGGTAAGGCAAAAAACTACTGGGGGAAAATCTAAGCATGATTGTTTTGTCTTTGCACACACCAGTCTTCTGAGTAGGTACAATTCTAAAAAAATATGCAATTATTAAATGTATGTAACATTTATGCTTTTACAATCCTAAATAAACTATTGAATTCAAAGCTGCTTCATGGAGATTTATTGATGAAGTACACCCAAACTAGCTATCAGCTGGGGTATGTAATGTCAGGATCTTAAGTTCGGTAACAATTTTGTAAGTAGCTTATACAGTAAAACCTGCATGGAATGCTATTAGGTGACAGTCTTCTAAAAACTACTGAAGTGTCTCACTGTTACAGCAAGCTGTGTTATATTGTTCCTAATATATTGCTGTGTGATTGTGTAGTAGGTTAGGCTTACCTCTTTGAGTAACTGGATTGAATGCTGCTGTTGGTCTTCACATTCATGGGAAGAGATCACATCTTACATGTAGTTGTATAGAAGAGCTCTAAAAATTGCTCTCTTCTGAAGTTAAGTGTAGGAGTCTTTAAATCATCCAAACCTTACTCTAAAGCAAAATAACTAGAACTCTTAAGTATTGAGGGTGGGTTGCTTTTTGTAATTAATTTTCTAAATGAAATAGCAGTAATTGTGAGGTTTAATGATGACAGGTTGAAATTCCTTGGTGGCATACAGCCTCTGTAGAAGCACTGAATTAAAAGTGAATATCCTCAAGGCTCCTTTTTAACAAGCTGCTTACCAAGGTTGTACTCACCTGTATATTCATGCTCTGACATCTGAAAGTGTTCTGTCAGCCAGCTCTCCCAACACAAAAGTGGCATAAACTTGAATTAGCAGAAAGATCAATGAGTGCATGCTCTGCTTGGTTGAGTGAATTGGATTGTCTTCTCTTGTAGTCGGACAAGAACCAGAGCCACCAACTGCGGAGTGCATCACTTCTTTCTCCTGGTGGCAGCAGTCTGCTAACTCAGCTGATTAACAATACATAACTAGAGGGTGAAGTTACACAAGAGGTGAAGTGTCATTTCCTATTCCCCTCCCTCCCCAACTACGCTGGGTGTTAGCTCTGATGACTAATCAACCTGACAAGATTATTAGTCACCTGCCTACCCTAGCACCATGGCAGGACAGACAACCCCAGACAGCCATTTGTGTCTCTTCCCATCCACAGTGCTGTGTTGTAGTGCTGCCTCTACAGTCTTCCCCTGTGCAATAAAAACTAAATGACAATGGTTTGAGTGTTAGACCTAGAATATTCTGTACTGTCTCTAGTTACTTTTCTCAAATTACTATTACCCTGATTATACTACCTTCATTTGTAAAATTGTGCCAGTTTACATCAGGCATGAGTATGCTGAGTGTTTCAGTTGCCATAGGGATGGTCATTCTTCAGCTTTTGGATGGGCTGGGTTGTTTGGTGGGGTTTTTTTTGTGCAGCCTCTACTGAACTCTCAGACACAAACCCTTGCCTGAGCAGTTGCCTTGCAAAGAAGTATGAAGACAGAGCAGCAAGCATTAACAGTGTGTTGCTGTGATTAGGAGATAAAACCTGCAAAGTCCCTCATGTCTGCAAGTATATAAAGAGTTGTCCTAAAGGCTGAAGTGCTGCATAGCAGTTGTTTAGCTAGAAGTTTTTCACAGAGCTTTTGTTATTAAGTGAAAATACTTTCCTTTGGCAGCATTCCAAGTATTACATTGATGCAATAACCTGAAAATTTCTTCAGCCAGAAATTGCTCTTGTAGGATTTGCTTTCTTTTGTCCAATTTTAAACAACTTTAAAAAAAAAATCTTAAAGTGCTTTTATCTTCACAAAAACTTATATAATGGGGTTACTGAAATTTTTTTGCATTTTTTAATTGATTTTTTTTTTACAGATATTCCAATTTTTAAGCACCTGCTGTGGAACCTAGGACCTTGGATTATATCATGTCCTAATTAGCAGAGTTACCTGCTTAACAGTATATGTTCTTTAAAGACATCAGCAAGGAGCAATCTAGACTTGGCAGAGGGAAGTGCAGAAGGCAGGGCCTGTTTTACATCCTACACTACTTCAGGTAGAGGTGAATTACACCTGGTATTCAGCCTTTATAACATCATTTCATGGGAAAAAAAAAAAAAAAAGCCAACCACAAAAACCCCAAACACCTATTCTGTAAAAATAAGGGGAAAACCAGTCATAGCTCCTACTGATTTGTCCTCCATCCACAGTTCCAAGGTTGAAGCACCTATCCAGGACAAAGGTATGGTTTTGATATCCTCTGCCTGTGGAGTCTTGTAAAAAATGAATTGAAAGCCTAGGAGAGGATGCGCTCTAGACTTCTTGCGGGGTGGCATTAAGGCATTCCCTGGTTTTGAAGTCTTTCTTTTTGAAAGCTATTAAAGTAAGTCATACCCAAAGAAAAATCATGACTGTTCCCTCACTAAAGCAAGTATTTGAACCTCTTCTCACAGCCTCAGTTATTTTTTTAGCAATGCAACTTAATTATGAAATAGTGTCAGAAATCTTGAGCCATGTTTTAAAATAAAATCAGAGGTGCCTGTTGCACTGTATCATCCACCACATTGCAGTAGGAATATCATACACCTTTTTAGAACACACTTCCCTCTTCAAAATTTCCAAAAGTTTACACATGAGAATGCTCAATTTCTGGGCTCACACAAAAATAAGGTGTAAAGTTTGTTTGAACAATTAAGACTTGTTCTAAGGTATGTAAAAGAGGAAAACTTTGAAACTTCATAATGGGTTGATTTAAAAGCCAAACCACAAACACTGAAGTTCCTGCAGAGCTTAAGTATCTCTAGAGTTGGGTTGCAGTCCCAGTTCCCAAATCTTTATTCCAGTTCAGATCTAAGTGTGTGCATTCAAAACTACTCAGGAGTTGCTGTGCAATGGCTATTTGAGCAAGAGGGACTTAAAGACACTTGAGCATCTGCTGTTGTGCTTTTGCAGAAGCATCTTAGATCTTGACAGGGCAGAGCAGCCTCTTACTCATTGAAGCTTCATCAGGATACACAAAGTCAATGTTCTAGCCAGGATCTCAAAGCATACCTGTTCACTCAAAACATAATATGCTCTCCACAGGTTAGAAGAGTCACCCAGGTTATAAGCAATTTAATCCTCTCTCTTCTGGGAGAAAGGGACAAAATTTAACTTTTCCCTTACTTCTCAGAAGAGTGTTTTAACCACCACAGGCATGTGGAGATCCATAGGAAGGGAAGAGCTTAACTTCCTCATCTCCTTAAATAACTGCAACAGGGGTTGGACCACAGCAACATTGCAGCTTCCTCTAGAGCTCTGAGTTTCTGCCTCGGGAATCTTGCAGCAGGCCTTAGAGAAATCCTGTTATCTTTCCTCAGCATGGGAAGATGATGGCTATGAAATATCAGTTCAGCTGGACTGGGAGCTTTCTGAAGGGCTGACTTGCTGAAGAGTATGCCCTGAGTGTAAAGAAGGGCTTAGACTTGGAGGAGACAGATTTGTTGTTCCCCGTGGAAGGTAAAATTCAGAAGTTCAAGAAGGAATTAAGATGTATTTGCATGGAACTTGGTCAAAGAATTAACTATAACAGCTTTTCTCTCTCTCCCCTCTCCTGATGACAGATGTCATCACCAGTAGGAGGATATCTTGATAGAAAAAATAGTACAGCAACAAGTTGCCAAAAGCTCAACAGATGCTTGAGAATATCAAGCACCAAGTTCAAGTCTTTTCAAGGACAGAGCTTTTCACAGAAAAACAAGTTCTTTTTCACAGGAACTCAGAGCTTCCAAGATACGTGGATTTCATCCAGCAGGGGCAGTAGGCTTCTGATAAACAGATCAGATAAATGGGCATAGGAAAGAGGATGGGCTATGACAGCCCCAACAAGTAGCCTCAGTCAGGAATAAGTTAAAGAAAACCCCAAAACAACCACCACCACCTTACAGCAGCATCAGGGAGAAGCTAGCCCACTTTGCCAAGCACCTTGTATAACTCTTCATACTGATAAAATAAAAACATTCCTAGCTGACAGACCAGAAAGCTCTTGAACACAAGGAACCAACCTCATGCAAATAGATTATATAATTAAGTAGTTTAAGATGCCAAGCTCCAGATAATTTCTATTTGGATTCGAAAGTGACTTTGTCTTAATATAGCACAGCTCCTTGTCCCCAGTTTCCCATTACATCATTTCCCTTTTCTAACACACTTAAACATCTAGTAAATGGCCAGCTTCCTAGCTAGTTCATGTTCAGTCTGCTTTAAAGTTATTTCCAATATAGGACATTCTTCCATCTTACTTGCCAAACAAAACAAAACCCCTCAACTAGAAGTATAAAGATTTCTTTACTACCTTCTAACATTCAGAACTTATGTCCTAGAGAGCCTGCCACACCCTCATAAGTATTCCTGACATCATTTGTACTATCACTCGTGAAATTATGGTTTTAAATCCATGGTAAAATTCTGTTATTGGCCTTTGCTTGTAAACACAATCAGAGCCATGAGCATCCAGGAAAGTGTAACTTCACCACAATCAAGGCTCGAAAGTCAGTGGACTCTCATTTAGCTTTGTTTTGATAAAGGCTTTAGAATAACTTACATCCTAGTTTTAAACATTTCACAGCCTTTTTTCTTTTTTTAATTGTAGAAAAGCATGTAAATGAGAGGGTGATGGACAGATTTCAGTGTGATACCAAGTGGCATGGATACTATAATCCTTAAACAGCACTCTCATGCCTACTCGCTAACTGAAACAACCAACCTTCTTCCCATTAGAAATCCAGTTGTAGATAGCCAGGTTTCTACAGTTAAAGACCATACTGAAAGAGCAATATCTCAGACTTAGTCAGGTGCAGGCCAGACAGTTGTTGTTTGTCTACTGCTCCTGAAGACCTGCTCAAAGCCAAAGTTTCAACTATTCTCACTGGGAATGGTCCCTGCACCAGCTGACAATGTCAAGTGAGCAATGCCCTGCACTGTAAGTCTTCCTTGTGCTGTTCAGAAGACTCAGTTGTGCAGATGAACTCTACCCTGTCTCACTTGTAATCAAGCCAAATGAGGCTATAGCAAAATTTCAGTATTTAGCAGATATCTACTCCTGTCT
>NW_020799098.1:30044650-30159498 GCF_003259725.1 Athene cunicularia
ACACACACTGGGATTGAGCTCAAAGGAATTGGTTAAATGATTATAAAACCAAAAGGATGAGCATACTGTCCTTTCAAATCTTGTAAAGCCTCTAGTGATGTTTGAATGTGGCCTAAACTTTCAGGGGGTTCAGAGCAAACATTTCTTCCTACTAATGTTCTAGCACCACTTCCAAGCTTCATAGAACTCCCACCAACATATCTTACAGCCATCTTTGCATACTGTCCTTAAAGAAACTTAGAATCAGTTAAAGGCTCACAGAGAAACAATTTCCTAGGAAAAATGTGAGGGATAATGTTTGTGTAATTGCCAATTTCCAAAAGAAAAATCAAGTTAGATGGAGAAACACAAACTTGTAATTTCACACCAGGAAAACTGAAGTTTCTAAACCTGAAAATCAGTGGTTCATTCAGGGAAATTGACCCTAGGGAAAAGTCCACATTAAAAATGGTCCAGCACATTTTGGGTTGCCTGCAGTATCTCAAACCTTCAACTCCAGAATAGAACAAGGCCAGAGTATCTGATTAGCAAGTCCGTGAAATACCTAACTGTTCTGCAGTAAGTTTCCCACAACTTTTGTGAAATGCAAACTTGATACCTGAAACCACTTTAATTTAAATGAAGTGGATACAAAAGCAGAACACCAGCAAAAAACTTGTCTGACCAATAATCAGTCTGAGACAGGTACTATAACCAGAAGCAGATTATGTACGTACCAATTACATCATGACATGCCCACAACCTTGGTGTAGGTTAAACAGCTGCTTCTGGATTTACTTAAGATCCCACAACAGAAGCATACGGAAAACAAAGGTGATTTTTAGTTTCTGATAAAGTTAAAAAAATATTACAAACTTTTAGCTTTTATTGAAAATTAAATATATTAGCAAAAGCAAGATTTAAGAAATATTTTACAAATGATTTACATACAAGAAAGCCAGTATCAGACATATTCACAAATATGCAAACCTTTAATTACAAAAAGTACCTATTGGCAGCATGATGCTAACCTTGCCACTGCAGTGTGCTCTACTGTTGATATGAATAAGGCATAGAACTCACATTTGCACCAACTTAAAAAGTTCAAATAAAACTTTAAGCTTTTAAATCCTGGATGCACAATCCCCAATACACACGCACACTCTAAGAGTTCTTCTCTTAAGCTCTATAAACTTAACTGTGTACTCTGGAAGAACAGCCAACCTGAAAAGCCCAGTAGAAATTTAACTGGTATTAGCATTTAGTTTTCCGTTTCCTCTTTAACATGTACAGGCCTAAGTATGTAAACCATATTCACAGTTTAAATATTTTTAGACAGAAGTACCTTTTTTTTGTTTTTTTGCATTTGTTCCTTAAAATTGGCTCTCAGTTCAGCATACAGTTCATAATGTCACCTGTTTTGTGATGCATACATTTACAAGATAACTTAAAAATCTGTGCCATATTCATGGTCAAGATAATTCAACAAGAGTAGTAATATCCAACAGTGACATTCAATACTATATTTCAAATATTTGTGCAAACAGCAAAAGAACAGTTGTATGAGGCAAACATTTGCAAAACCTTTAATACCTGCTCAATGTTGTAAACCTGGACTGTCAGCCTTTAGTCCTGCACTTCCCACAGCTTAAAAAAGTCAGTGGCTAAAATTATCAAGTCTCAAAAAGGTTCTCTTCTACATAGTGCAAATTGTAATGTAGATAACGTGAAAAACATATCTAGCTGGATTGACTTTGTGCAATCGTCAGTGGTCTTCTCTCATAGTTGAAAAAAGTGTGCATTCAAAGAACCACATGGTTCAGGAAGTTGGGAGGGAGAGAGAAAAAGCAGTTCCATTACACTTCTCAAACCGGTGCTAGATGTGCAAAGGCAGCAAAAATTCCAGCTGCTACTACAACCAGAACAGAGTAACTTTTCAGGAAGACCCAGGCGGTTAGTCACTTGGACTGGTCTCTAGAAAAATATGTGAGTATATGCTGGATTTTTATCAGACGGTCTTTTAAAGACATCATGGAGAGAACTGACAGCTGATATCTGGGGTCTACTGGGAGAACAGCTAGAAGCCACCAACACCAAGCAGGACCATTGGGCATTGCCTAAAAATAAAAGATAAGTTGGTTACCCATAACCAATGTAGTATAGTGGACTAACACAAAGACATCAAAAGTCAAAGCTGCTAATGACAAAGACTAGGTTCAAGTTTGATACTAACTAGAGAATTCCAGATCCATGAGTTCAGAGGGGTTCTGAAAAGATCTCTTCTGATCCCTCCCCAGCTGAGAAGTCAAGTACACTTCAACCAAGTTTGATAAAACAAGTATTTTTAAAGACAACAAAGGAAGTTCATAACTTTCTTGGGAAAAGATGGCTAAGTATAGGATAGTCACCTAATAACAAACCTCCCTGATAAAAAATAAATCCATTAACTGTCATGCTATTCTTAAGGCTTGAATATTCTTGAATCCTAGCATTTTCATTATAATTGTCTTTGTTATACATGAAATACTATCACCTCCTAATTCCTCTCCCTTCTCATTACCTCCTAGACAGAGCAGGACTACCTAATCAGTTTTTTCAAAATTGATAAAACACACTATGTAAGTTTTTCCTGTAATTTATTCAATTCCCTACACTGAAAGCCTTAGATGTCATGTCCAGAATGGACATAACTCCTCAGCAGAGGTCCTATCACTGCAGAGACAGATTACCTCAAATGACTTGCAAAAAATACATGTACATCCTGGAACACTCCAGGATGACATTTCCTACCTTGCATCTGTATCACACCGTTGACACATTTATGTTCTACTGCAAATCTCATGTACATAACTCACAGTATTGCTGCCCTGCTAGTTATCCTGGTTTTGCACACTTACTCCTCTTCCCTAGTACGTTGCTTTAAATCTGGTTTTTTTTTTAAATTGTCCTAAAACCACTTCTGAACTCATGCACTGGCCTCCACAGCTCCTACAGTCCTCCCAGATTGGCTAATACAGTTTCCTAAAAGTGTGTAGCAGATGGGTGAAGGACAGGCTCTCATAAGAACACACTTCATATGTAATTTCATTTTCAAAGACAAATTTCACATATTTTTAAATGTTCATTTTCTCCAGCCTTGACTCTCTCAGGATCTCACCAGCCTTCATTAATTGTTTATAGCCACCATTAAAACAGATTGCTGCAGCTAGTTTCTTAAGAAACATTCGTCAAATCCTAGCAGCTGCAGCAGTTCTTGGCACTAGCTCAGAAAGGAGGAAAGTGGTATTTGTGATTACCCTTTTGCCAAAGATTGCTGCCTGAGTGTGTCACAAGGAAGAAAATACAGGTGTTTTTCCATCTGAATTCTAACAGCTTTACACAAAACACACTTCAAAAAAGTTTATTAGTTTCATCTCAACAGCAGCATATCATCCTTTCCTGCAAAAACTGCTAACAATGACAGAGTTGCCTTTTGCTGCTCATCATAAGAGAAACAAGATGCAAACCTTATTGCCTTCAAAGTTAAAAAAAGTGGTTTTTTTTCTTTTTATGTTTAGCAGTTAACAGGGTTTTTATTTTTAGAAATAAGCACCTAGTCATTGATATTAAATGGTATCTCACCTGTATATTTTCCTCCCTGTCAGGCATTGGCCCAAAGTGCTGAAGAATTTGAGTGCGAAATTTGTTTCTTAAGTTTTGGAACCAACTGCAGGCCTGATTGTAAACAAAATTGTGAAGTTCTCTCAGTTTCTTTAGTTGTTCTTCATCAGCAACCTATAGGAGGAACGTTATGAAAATATCATTAGAGATAAAGAAATAAGGCGTTTAAGCTACAATCAAGAAACATTTGATTTCAACTATATTTAGATACATATTTCTTTCATTCTAAACCTTGATTGCTAACGATTGAATAGTAAAGACAACCTGTGATATTTTAAAAAGTTACAGCTTCAAACTATTGTTCAAACAAAACCCACAGTATTACTTTGTTGTTTTATGATAATAAAAAAAAATGAAGCTAGCTTCCATTTCTTCCACACACTGACACTGAATCTTCCAGTGGTCTGGGGATTGAAATGGACCTCTCAAAAACAAATCAAGCAAAAATCTTGAGATATTAATACTAGTAAGTATTTAGACAGCATGCTGGATACCTTAACATCTTCTAAATATTCGATGTCTGCAGTGCAATAACCATCTTTCATCCCTCTCCGTAAAACTCTAAATCTCTTTCCACCAACTGTATCAACAACAGACCGTCCATCAGGTAGAAAATGAACATTCCTAATTTGCAGCATGCATCCATAATCTGCAAAACTAGAAAAGACACCTTGTCAGTAATGCAGTTACATGCTTGTGAAAGGCCATTTTTTATAATTAAAAAAGAAATAAAGAGATGAGAAGCTTAGAATTAGGATGTAAACCTACCCATTCTGAGAATCACTTATACACATCCCGAACTGTTTAGTTCCAGTTTCCATGCTTCTGCGAATCATTAGTCGGTATCTTGGCTCAAACACATGTAGAGGGCAAGGCACAGTAGGATATGCCATAGTGCAAACAAACATTGGAACATTCTTGGTCAAGCTTCAAAAGAACATCAAAAGAAATATGTGGATTAAAAATCTAAATGCTGAACTATGCCAAGACAGTACATTTTTTTCAGTATGTTTGCTATATGCGAGGTTATGAAGCACTCTTTTAAAAGTTTAATGATAAGCACATTCTAGTAACTTTCATAACCAATAGAAACACATACTAGTAACAGTGACTGAATACCTATGTACTGATTTGGATACATACTGGACAATAAGCCTCACAGTTAGTTTGTATCTAGTCACTGAATGAAGGTCTTTGTTTTGGGGACAGGAGCATTAGTTACTTTTTTCCTTTTTGTTTTAGTTTGAGTCATACAAGCCATTATGCCCTCAGAGTAACAGTTTTCCTGGAACTAAAAAGGTGTAGCAGTAACTACATAGTAGCTAGGTCACCATTTAGATAATTTTCAGTGATGGACTCCACATGATGCAACCCAGGGTATAATTTTTACCTTGCAGTATGCCTCCACAGAGCTAACTGAAAAAGCAAAACTTTTTTTCATGCTCTTTTATCAAGTATGTACAGCTGATAATTGATACAAACAAGTTATAATGAAAACATTATCTGGTATTTAATATCAATAACTTTCAGACTATAAAATACAACTGTAACGTATGGATTCTGTTAGATAAGTTGCATGAGCTATAGTTTTGGATAGTTTTCCAACATTCATAACCACAATACATGTGGTTAATACATGATGCTTTATGTATCTGAAGAACTCTACTAGAAATTAACATCAAGATTACAAAAAAAATCCCACCAATTTCTTTTCATCACATCTATTTTAACACAATTAATGTCTGTGATGAACTTCTCTGAAATTCAAGTATCTAAGACTGCAGCCAACTCAAGAAGACAATTACATTAACAGCAGCAAAGCTAAAACTGAAGCTCCACGACAGTGCTTTCAGAAAAAGAAACAGAAGAGCAAACATATTTTGTAGAGACTTAAGAGCCTCACATTGCTACTATCACAGCATGATTTTTTTATTTCCACAGCAGTTAAAAAAAGTTAATTTTCTGAAATACACATTTAACACATAAAATGAACATGTCTTTATACGCCTTCTTGCTCCATAATATGCCATTATTAATAATCACAAAAATTATAAAGCATTTCTAAAAAGGATTTACATACTAATCTCTCAAGTTTTCTAGGTAAGATAGTAAGCTTACTTTGAGTGTTCAGCAGTTTCTTCAGCATGAATTCTTTTTCTCTCATATAATTCATCAGACAAATATTTCATTATTAATTCCTCCAGCAGTTCTGTGATGCTGTATTTTCTGCTTGCAAGGTACTGTAAGCAATTTTAAAAAAATATAGTATTATTTCTTTTCATATATACATTAACAAAAGGCTTGTGAAAATGCAGCTTTTATTTAAAACCAGAATATATGAATCATGTCATAAATGAGATTTAAATCTATGAAAACTTACAGCTCTGAAGTTCTTATGGTTCATTACATAACACCTGATGTTACTCTAATATTTGAAAATGAGATTCTCTATTTTAGTTCTTAGTGTCTGACAACATGAGTGTCTAACTCAGTTTGTACTTCTATGCTTACCAGAGGCAGAATTGACTTCCCAGGTTATACATCCATATAAATAAGTGTACAGAAATCACAGAGGTTTTACTGAATAATTACCAAAGTCTACAAATACTCATGATTTAATTACCCCAATAAAGTACATGGTCATAGAAACATAAAACATAAGACCCTGAGGCAAACCTAACCAACTGACAAAGTTTGTCTTAAAGTTTTTCCTTTCTAGCAGCAATTCATAACCCAAATAAATCAAAGTTGTAGGGTTTAAGTGAAATAGTCTTTAAAATACAGTATTGGTATTTGTGAGCTCTACTGAGAAACAGTACCTCTTTCAAACTCTCCTTACAGAGTGGACACTGAGGAGCATGGTCTAAACACCGTTCCAAACAACCTTTGCAAAAAGTATGTCCACAAGGGGTTGTCACTGGCTCATAGAATAGCCTGAAACAAAGTTATTAGAAGTTAGGTGCTATGGGAAGTGTGTGTTTTGCTAAATTTTTAAGATTTGTTATACCATAACAAAGCAGAGAAAAAAATTAATCCCATGTCTCCTTATTCTACTTTTTTCCCTATTCTGCAGCTTGTTTCCATTTACCACCACAACACTCATTTCTTTTTTCTGATGAATCTGGACACCTGTCAACACTAACTATCTAAACATTTATCCCAACATACAAAGATATTGGTCTCACTACACAGAAATTCAGAATATGCAAAATTAAGTGATTCTTTGAGGAGCTAAGTTGTTTTAGCAACAGTATTACATACTCATAACTACGGACAGTCTAGTGAACACCATATATTTTAAGGTATTTATTCTGAAAACCAAGACAACTCAGTAAGAGCTTTCAAATACATCAGCTACATTTAAGCAGACTAACATTCTGAAGTATTTAAATCTCCTAGTCAAATATGAGGTTCATAGGCAATACTGCTAAGCATTAGTCTTCCCAAAACAAGAAACATTTTATTGAATGAAAAAAACCCCTAACATTTAACCACGTGTCCTTTTAAAGTTACCAGTTAATAATGCCAAGTTTAATTTAAAGGCAACTTGATTAAAATAATGCTGTATTATAGCACTATAGCAATCAACAAATTTATATAAGCATTTACCTACATGGGTAGGGGAAGGCTGAAAATTATTGACTGACACCAGAACTCATCACAACCTGTAAGTACCTCACTTTATATGTATAACAGATATGCATGAGCAGATATGAGATAAAATCTTACCTCATACATAGAGAGCACTCAAAGTCTGATACATCAATCAAATCCCCTGGAATTGTTCCAAAAGCCAATGTCATGTCTCTTTTTGTACTTTCTAAGGAAAAGCAAGACAGAATAGGCCTTCAAAGACAGACACAAGACAGTAAATACTTTACATTTCAAAGTAAGTGACTGTTTACCTCCTTGCTTTTTGTGTTTGTTTCTTCCATCTTCACATACAACTATATCCTGTTCTGAAAAGGAAAGCTTTCTCTTCAACAAAGCACCTTTTTCTTGGCCAGAGAGAAGGGGTTCAGAAGACACTCTCTTTAAGCCATCTTCCTTGGCAAGGTCTTTTGTTGAATTAAGAGCATGGGCAGACTGTGCACGATTTAAGCTTCCACTGACAGGCTCCAGTACATCTGATCCACCTAAACTCTACAACCGTAAGATGAACTGTACTTAGAGTCACAGAAATCTAAGTATGTAAGATGTGAGCATGCAGAGATATATAAGCCAAACTGATACCCACAGTTAGTTCACTAGTTAACTAGAGAAACTGGTAACTCAAGACAGCACTCAAATTTGTTCAGCATTAACAATTTAAAAATCTCCATCTGCTTCAAAGAGAAGAAAATCTGTATTTCTCTTTATTTTGAAAGCACCAATATCTAATCTCAGTACCTTCTAATAAGTAGTTCACTGGAATGAGGAGTCTAACACCCCAAATAAAAACACATTACTCCCAAATCACAGTTCTTTTCTTCCAATTTAGCCAATTAAAAAAAGTCAGCATTTGGGCTGGAAAGTAAGTATGACAAGTAAGGGTATCAGAATGTCTGATGTTTGTATATCAGCCAAAGAGAAGAGTTATCCTGTAGTTTTTCTTACCCGCTCAGGACAAAGCTGTAAGTTGCAGTAAGATTCAGTCACCTCAGAACTAAGTATAAAAGGTTTATTTCGAATATGTGGAGAATTCCAGGAAGATTCCTTCAGACTCTCTCCTAACTTCTCTGGTGACAGCACATCACACAACGTCTAGAAAACAAACAGCTAAATATTCACAATAATGAAAAAGGATCTAGGCATAGCTTTATTATAAAACTACATACCAAAACCGAGAATTTAATCTATATCAAGTAATACTCATAAAGCTTCATTTAAGCAGTAACTGATAAAGAACAGTTGAGAACAACCAGAAACCTACATACTGAAATTACTAAAAAGAAATTTATCTAGAAATCTCTTCTACTACAAGTGAGTGAGCTCTTCAAACAGAGTGAGACATTATCAATTCAGTACCATGCAGCTTTTTTATTATCAAAGAAAAACTGTTGTGCTCTTGGCCCAAAAGAGTTCAACTACAAACATTTAACTTGCTGCCAGTATTCCAGACTTTCATTTAGTAATTCCAAACACAGCATATGTACTTTTAAGCATGTACTGAAAAAGTATACATTAGGACTATCTCTTCAACACCGTATGATATATATCTTGAAAGGAACTTATCCTGCCACCTGAACCTTCTTTGTATGTATTGAGGATTTTTGGATGCTCAAAGTCTACTGTAATGGGAGCTTTATAAAGGAATCAAGACAGAGATGATAATCCAGTTTCATAAATAAAATTACCCTTTCTACTTCTAGCTTGGCTGGAAGAAAGTCCTCATCAAGGGCTAAGCACTGTAGAAACAGCTGTAAGGCATCACCTACAAAGCCAGAGTCTTGCAGCACTTTTCCTTTCCGGAAGTAGACCTGAAAATAGATACCGCAAAGACTTTTCTAGAGAGTATGTAGAACTGCAGTATTCATCTTACAGGCATTACAATAGAGTAGGTATTAGAACCCTAAATGACAAAAAGAATATAGCTCTTCAACAGACTTCAGCCATGCACAGTGTGAATGAACTATATGCCTTGTCTAACATACATCCACTACAGTGCTCAAAGAGAGTCATGGGATAGGCTGGTGTTAGTCTTCTTCCAGTTAATTTGTTTCGGCTTACAGAAAGCCTGACTAGTGCTGAATTCACAAAAGGCCTTCATTTCCCCCTTCTGTGAGCCTTTGGAGGGCAAAAAGAGGGACACGAAATGCAAATTATTACGTAACTTTGTACAACAGCTCACAGGATACCCTTTCTGCTCTCTGTTTTATTAAAAGCCTTATGGTTCCAGACTGCAGGACAAGGGTAACTACAAAGAAAACGATCCACACAACCATGCATCCCTCACATACATCTTAATCTATGTTCTTAACACAAAACAATGCACTTTTGGAATTGCTTGCTCCAACTATATTTTACTCTTGAAAACTAGACTGGAAGGTAGAGGAAAATAAAATTCTGTATATTATTTTCTCTGGAAAAAAAAAGCAGGAGAAAAAGACTACTGAATTTGGCTGAGCCTACCTATAACTATATGATGTTGGAACTAAGAAGTCCCTTATTCAACATCTCAATGTTAATAAGTTGTATTTGCAGTAATATAAATCCAAGTTAGAGAAAAAAAAACAGTTATCTAACAAAAGTTCGGTAAAACAACAATATCTACCTGTATATGAGATTTTGGATAATGGCCAGAAACTGAACTTTAAAAAAAAAAAAAAAAAAAAGACCAAGAAAAACACCCCCAGAATGCAGTTTCTACAGAACAACTGCCAGTATTAACAGTAGCATCTGTTAAAACAAGTCTGTAAGATGAGGGCATGCCTCATCATTGATGGATTTGGGCTGTTTTATTAACATGTATCCTGAAAAATGAAAGTATGCCAATCTTCCTCTTATAGAGAGTTTATTTTCCTACAGAGGTAAGAATTGTTAGAGGAATCCATCAAACCAAGCTCAGTTAAGTGAAGTGAGATTTCTATCCAAACATACAAAAAAAAAAGTAGACAGTACAACCAATGCTGAGAGGCAAAAAGTAGGATGCTTTCTGAATTTGCAGTAGTCACAGAACCGCTGAACACAGGAGATGCCGAGACAGCAGCAGTTACCTTCCCTTGTGTGGCAAGATCTTGCTGCTCCTGCTGTGCTCAGAGTTTAGCCGGTACTGCAATATGAAGTATCTTACACTTCTGAAGGCCACTAACTGCCCAGCTGTCTGCTCTGTTTGTAAAGCTCAGTTCCCACTGTGTTTCTTTGGGCTTTTCAAATAAAAACTTTCCAAGCTAAACAGTAAAGTGTTTAATAAAAAATAACAAACAAAAATCCCAAACACCAGCTTTTACAGGTTATATCACCATAAACTATCCCAACTCCAAGTATATTTGTCCATCAGCTCTAACCTGCTGTACTGCTGTACTCAGCCTGTCTCATAAGTAACTGTTTTAAGATTCTTTTTAGCATTTTGCATGTCTTACAAGATAACATTTAAGGTAGCTGACCTAGGTTCTTAACTTTATGTGAGCATAATTTAGAATTTATTAATTTTATAGATAAACAGAGATCATATCAACTTACCTCTGGCCAATTTGGCATTTTAGAAATAACAAAATTTAGATCTTCTATGGCTGTTTTGTATTCTTGGAGGCCAACATATGACTCAGCTCTGTAAATTCTTAGCATAAAGTCATTGGAATCTGAAAACAAAAAGTAACATTTTTAGTGATTTAGAAATTCGTGGGATTTAATTAGATATGCTTTCATAGTGATATTTCATAACCACTTTTGTGTGCCATACTTTCAAAATTACTGGAGTGCATTCTCCCACACCCACCAGTGTTTGGGTAATAAAAGCAGCTGTAATTCCAGGCTCATGTCTTTCAAGCTAAAAATCAGATTCTGGACCCTCTAACGTATCTTGCAGCAACAAGAAAATATATTTTAAAAGATCTAACACTGAAGCTGACAGAACAAAGTATTGCTCAGTACTGCTGTGACAACAAAAACTGAGAACAAGGTAGACTGTAGCTTTACAGTACACCCATTCAAAACCACAGAAAACTGGTAATGGACCTCACTTGTATTAAAAAGTCCAAATATTACGAAGTTTACTTTCAATAGTTCAAACTCTTCTTTAGTCTTCCTTAGACTGTCATTTGTTTCTATAATACCCCAACTCCTTCCAACTATGGATGGAGATACAGATGCTGCTTTCACAATGCACCCATCTGGTAAGTACCAGAAGTAGGCTTTATCACTGTGTGGTCTGAAGAGATGGCCAATACCAGCAAGTCTTTAAACACAAGCTGACTGTCCTACTGTAAGCAGTTGTACTAGTGGAACTTCTGTGATGGGAAAACACTAGTATCTGTTCAGTAAAGACTTGTCTCATGTCCAACATACAGCATTTTGCACTTTTAGTAAAGCCAACTCTTAAATGGGAAGTACACATGTCTCCATGTCACTAAAACTGTTTTCCATAACATAACTAATTGTAGTTGTTGCTTGGAAAAAAGTCAGCACACTGCTTTGTTCTTGATTTTAAAAAAAAAAACAAAACCACCCATGTTTTTCACTGAATGAGATAAACAATTCAAACATTGGTCTATTGTAAACAATACTAAAACTAAATAGTTCTTTAAGTTTGTTTCAACAAGATTTTCCTGGGAGAGGATCATTTCAATGCAATGTTCTATCATAGTCTATTCTAAATGTCTAGTTTAAATTTTCATGATTTCCAACATTAGCTTGTTTTACATTTAAAAGCCAGACTGGTCAACAGTCCCATGCATTCCAACATATTGCTCTTTATTTAGATCCACAATGCTACATGAAAAAAGACCTTAATGAAAAAGAAAGGGTTAAGAAAAATCAAAACTCACAAGTCTTAGCCAAGATTTCACAACTGAAACTAAAGTGTCTTTCTTTTGAGTTGACAGTTTCCCTTCAAATACAAATATTCCCAAACCTGGTTCGTTTGGTTTTTATTTTAGACATAATAAAACGTTTGTATTAACAGAAATCAGGAAAACTGACTTAAACACCAATTCTGCAAGCAGAACATCTCTGAAGCCTGTTTTCCTGTGGCTTTGTTTTGTGACTGCTATAGCCTAGTAAGGAGGGAGCTCAGATCAAACTCTTCAGACCATTTTTTCTGTTGTATTTGATTCTTTGGTGTCCAGCAGAGTTAGTATTAAATCAAATTCTTTTCTTCAGAGTAGCAGCAAGTGCAGGTCTTTGTTCTCTAATAAGCTACCTATTTGCACATAATCAGAGGGAGATTATCTTTCTCAGACTTTCAACTGTATAACATGACCTGAGGAACTCTGAGCCTTCTTTTTTGGGAGGAAAGTGAGGCGTAGTTTGAAGACAAAAATGTGAGTTCAAGTCTACAGCAGGTGAACATTTTGTCCCTTTATTTTTCAAAGAGACAAGCATGATTCTGACTGAGCTGGTACAAAACAAAGGGCTGAAGCAAGGCATTTAACTGGGACCCCAACTCTGCTGCTGAACACACACAAACACTGACAGTGAATGATCAATACATACTGGACCTGAATATTTGCAAGACCAAAGAGTCTATATTTGTATGTCCAATTTTGCAACCATAATTTAATTCCTAGGCTTTGTAGTTGTGGAAACATCATTTTGCAATGTTTCAGCATATATTTTAATGTTTGCCACCTAAAGAGAGGATGCAAAACTATTTCAAATCCTTAGATCAAAGACTAAGAGCAGAAACACAATTTGTGCTTGAATTTTCAATTCAGCAATCCCTCACTTTTAGCACACCCAAACACAAATGGTTTTAGTAAAAAAGACACAAAGTACTTTCAGTGCAGAACTGTTATTACTACATTCATAGGAAAGTATACAAAGGTGTACACATAAAAACCTACTCAATACACATTCTTTTTTTATACTACTTCCAAAGCATCTGTTCCCGGCTGTCAGCATAAGCATACCAATAAACGGGCCATCTTTTGTCTGATCTTGCATGCTTTTTATATGGTTCTTAATAGATCAAATTCCTCAAAATAAAAGACATGCACATCACAACCATTATGCAGAAAAAACTTTAGGACACAGTATTTATTAATACAGTACTATAGGGTCACCCCAGTGGATCAGGGGTTGGAACATACAACCCATGAGTAGAGGCCTTCCAGAGCCCAACAGCCTTGCAGAATCCAAGAGGAGGCTACCTAGAAGACTACTGAAAATGCACAGCAGAGAAACAAGAGACAAAGGTTATAAACTGAAAGAAACAAGGGCAGTTCAGACTTGAAACAACGAGAAACATTTTCATTATGAGGATAATTAACCTCTGAGCAGGTTACCCAGAGAGGCTGTGGAATCTTCATCCTTGCAGGTTTTTCATGATCCAACTGAACAAAAACTTAAGCAAACTGCTCTAAACTCTGAGTTTATTCTGCTTTGAACAAGAGACTGATTAGTCAACAGACCTCCTGAGGCTCACTCCAGCAGGAATGAGTCTGTGATTCAGATCAGACTGAAGCCTGTGAGTTCTGTGTTTCAAGCTACTTGATTAAAGACAAGCTGCATTTGTATTTTAATCCAATAGACTTTAACTAAACTGCATAATTTCAAACCCTGCAAGGAATGTATTAACCATATGAATGTTAACATTCCTCCTGTTTTTCAAAAGTCACTTTTGCACCGTGGCAAATATTTCTGTCAGATGTTTCAAGAAACATAAGAAAGTTATGAAAAGATGCCATTTGAGTAAAGGTTTAGTGCCAATGCCTTATTTAGGATGTCAGATCCACAGTTACCAGGTTTTTTAACTCTCTATCTGCATTAAAAAGAAACAGAAATGAACTAGTAGCGAGGAAACGCTGAAACAGAACATGAATAATTTTAAACATGAATACCTTTCTTATGCTACATTTTTTCCGCCTCTAAGTGCTTACAAGATTGATGATCTAGAGGAAAACAGAATGTGTACCAGAAGCTACTAATTAGTTCTCTATTGGCCTGAAATAATTTTCAATTTGTAGTTGTGAGCCCAAAGCTCTAAATTCACGTTTAATGTATGCCTGCATTCTGATTCATGAAGTTCTTTAGTATCTTTACCAGAATACTTGGAATATTGATAGTTCTCAGGACTGGAGACTCAGGAAACGGTCGCACAAAGAATCTTAAACTGAGCTTCTAGCACATGTACTAAATTTGAATAAAATTTTGGATAAGCACAGCTGGAAACTGTTCTCAAATTTTAAACCTATTTTAAAGCCAAAAATTAAGATGTAGCTTCACAAAAGGAATCAAAATTCTTTCCCCACAGATATCTAAATGGTATTGCTAAATCCATAAAAGAAAGATTAACTAGAGTCTGTAGAATTAATTCCTTTATTCTTTCAAAGCAGTTCTGAAATATGAAACAGGACTCCTGTAAACATCTGTGATCAAGAATGGATTAATCAGTTTGTACCCTGAAGGCCACTGGATTTTGACTCCATTTCTTCCTGAGCTGTACTTCAGAACACACAAAGAAAAAGAATTCTGCTTGTTACAGTTCTGAGATTTAAAATACATCAGTCACTTTCTCAGGTCACATTTATCCTATATCCTACATTTTGGAAACATCCTGCCAAATAATGTAGAATTGAAGGCCACAAGTGAACCTTTTTAAATTTGGTTGCCAAAAGGCATACAAAATATATCTGAGATTTAATCCCACCTACCTTGGAAACAGTTTATTCTGGAACTAGATCTAATGTATCTCCCCAGAACAGACTAAAGGATCAGACTTATGCAAGCTTTTGGCTTTTTTCTCCACTACAACAATAAACGTAATACACTTAATCTGTAAAAATATTTATTCCTAAATTTCTGAACAGAAATAAAATAGCACAAATGAAAACAGAACCGCACAGGTCACCAGGTGTTCAAATCCACAGTTGAATAAAAACAATGAAGGAATCTGTCACTGGATCCACCAAGGTATATCAATCACACAAATTTGACTCCCTCTAGGAAGGCTAAACTCTGAAAAACTGACTGTATCTTAAAGCGTTCATGGTACCAGACATACTGCTTGTGATCGATACAGGACGGTCTAGCAGCGTGCCTCTACCTCCCGTCTTTGCACCCTCTCTCAACACTGTATTATAAAACTTCAACCACACCCACCTATGATGTCACTGACATTACACAACCTGTCCCCCTCCATGCCTCTCTGCTTATGCAACTGGGCCCGGCCTGCTGGGAATTGTCTTGGTGTCACTTAAGACTGTGAAAATAGGTCTCTCTCAGGAAACAAGGTTAAATACAGCAATAGAATTTCTCTTGCTCATGCACAGCGATCACTAAATACAAACGAAAACAAAGCCCACAAACTCTTCTGTACACAAGTCCCACGAAAACATATGGGGGAAAAAACCCAAGACTTGAAGAAGCCCCTGTTGGACGCTCCTCCGCGCCTCTGAAGTGCACCCCACTACCAGCCCTGACGCTCAACTCGGCTCTGAACAGCCACACGTCTCGCAATCGGTCCCTCCACTCCACCGGACTACGGTGAGGTTCCTCGAATCCTCTCAGCAAACTCGATAAAACTTCGGATGCTCCTTGTCGGTCCATTTCGGTGGCTGACACCTCAGCAGCAGGGGAGAGGGACTGAAGGGTAGGAAGGAAACGCACGCCCACCTACTCTCCACACTTCCAGCCCCCCGAGCCTGGCGCGCTTTGCTACCGGCTCGTCACGGTTCCGCTGGGAGCAGGGCGGGGAGCGCGACGGGAGACCGCGGCTGAGGCCCGCGGGACCGGGCGGAGGACGAGCCTGCTCCTCACAGCCTTACCTGCTCGCAACGCCTGGCTGGCGGCGCCCAGAGCTTCTCGGAAGCGGCCCAGTCAAGGGGAAGTACCTCATATGTTTTACCTAAACCAAATTGTAGTCACAGTGCATTTTCACGGTGAAATCTTTGGGGTTTCCAGATGTATATCAGCCTCTAATGAAAACTTAGTCTACTGCATAAGTGCTATGTATTTAAAGCTGATGTGGTGGTTTTTTTGTTTGTTTTTTTTTTTTTTTTTTTTTTATTTTTTTTTTTTTTAAATCAGAAGGCTGTCATAAATCCAGAAGTCTAATAAATATAGCGTTTTTTCTAAAACCTTACAGACAAGGCTTACACATCACAAAAATTCATTTATATCCTTATGAAAGGAACAAAGGTATATTTGCCTTAAGCTGTATTTTACATGATATGCTGGAGGATGACACTGAAGGTTACTAAGAGGGTTATAGGCAAAGATACCATGGCTGTAAATAACTAGACACATCTGGAATTAGGTGTGTTTTGTCTGAACTCAACCACTCTAAAATGCATCCTTTGCCTTTAGAGTATCTTTCAAGTTCCTAAAATCAAAGAAAAAAAATGTTACCGTAATTGAAATATGAGGGAGAACATGGGTATATTTTAAACATGGATAGGAAAGAGCATCTCAGAATAACGCAATAAAAAAATGGAGTTAGGAAATTACAGTCTAAGGAAAGATCAAATAGATACCTCTAGTGAGAACTTGAATGGTGATGGGATGAGATAAAACACTTTGAATTATTATGAATGGTTTTAATGAGTTGTGGATTCTGTTTTAGACGTGTCAAGTGTGAGTTGGCCCTTCACAAATTATCTGGGAGATTAGTGGAGAATTTGGACATGAGTAAAACTGAAAGTACTACTGTTGGCCATCATTAAAGAGAACAGTAGTTTATTATGCATTTCAGATTAGATTACTTGTGGAAATGGAGAAGAAAATTAAAACAGGACAAAGTTCAGGGCTTTGTGGGACTTCCTTAAAAAGCTGGAATTAGGATAGTAAGGTTGTCCTCTGCAGGAACAATTGAAAACAAATAGAAATGAAAATCTGTTTCTTTCCACTGTTGCTACTTCCAATGACTCATATAAAAGTTCATATGTTAGAATTTATACCAATGATTCAAGCAATATTGTATCTACAGTCGGCTGTTCTGCATAATTCCTAGTGTACAGGAATGAAATATGGCTTTATCAGTCTTGGGGTCTTGGAGCAGAAGAGTTGAGGTTTTTCCCATCATCTTTCACTTCACAACAATTGAAAACATTGAAAGAAGAGAGTTGGGGTAGGATGGATGAATGGATGGGTATGGATTTCTACCACTTGTCAAAATCTATCTTCAGTATTTTTCTTCAGAGCTTGCTCTTTCTGGTAGCAGTACTTGCTGTCACTGTATCCCCTCACTGTCTCCTGATGTTTGGGATACATGCTGTTTTCTACATACACAGTTGCCCTTATTGTCTTAGGTCTCTCTTGGAAACTCAGGGGTTCTGTGCATTAAGAAAATAAATTATCTAGATTCTGATAGACAAAAGATTGATTTTTGCTTAAGTTTGTTCTGTGTGGTTGTAGAAAGTTGAAGTTCATTAAATTGAAGATACAGCCTTCAAATTTGTTCTTAAATATATGCCAGCACTATGCTGCAGGAATAGAGAGAATCCTTTGGATTATGAAGTAGTTTTGGAGCCTGGCATTCTACAGTTGAGTTCAGGAAGAGTATGAAGAAGTTCATATAAAAGAATCCATTACATAAAGGTAATCTCTGAGACACAGATCTCTGGAATCTGAGAGATTATTTTGGGAGAAATCTGACTCTGTATTTACCTTGTCCTTACTCTCTAGCTGTTAATTTTTATGACCATTGGAAAGAGTGTACTGGGCCTAGCTGGACCTTGTTATCACTCAGTGTGGTCATTCTTATATCTTTAAGCTACAGTTGATTCTTCACACTTTGGTGTATTATTTCACTTTTGGCATATTTAACTAAAGAAGAAAAAAAATCAATTTTCTAATCTTTCACTGTGTTGCCATCAGGATGTGATAATTATGTAAGAGAGGAAAAAAAAAGACATGTAACTTTTTACTAGATTAGATAACACACAGCTCCACCACCACTCCTCTAAAAATAGCGCACGCACAAAACCCCATGTTGTTTTTTTTTTTTCTCTTGTAGGGTAGGGTCAGATAAATGATAACTTCAAAACCAAACCATGTCATTGTGCAGTTCATGTGGACCATTCTAAGAAAGACTTTGGGAATTGTCCCTTCCCTTCCTACTGTAGAGCAGCAGTATTTTACAACTGCTTATGTAAGTCTTGGTTGTCCTTGTTCAGAGAGGTACCTACAAAGTACTGTTACTTTCTTAAGCTTTTTAAGCTGTTGATTCGATGTTTCTATAAGCAATTCCTTGTACAAGTAGTGTTCACAAGCCAATTAAACATGAGATGACAATAAAATAGTGTTTGAAGTTGTATTTTACTCTGCTTTAGATAAATTATACACAATTAATCTGATTTAAGATCTTCAGAAAACAACAGCAGTAAAACAAAATGAAGCGAAACCAACCCAGGCTGAGGGAACAGGCAAGCAGTGGGCCTAAAAATTAATACCTGTGTATTGGAAATCTGGAGCCAAGCTCCATTTTACAGTCTTTCTTGACATATATCCTGAGAAAAATTAGTTAACCCAAAGAAGGTGGTTATATTCTAAGAGAAATGTGGTAATGGCTTTCTGGCTGTTTTCCTCTATTTCTTTAAAGGTAGCTAGTTAGCTATCCAGCTGTTGTAACTTTTTGCCAAGATATGTGTAGCAAAGGCAAAATGGATTGGAGAAAGATTAGATTAGGCAAATAAGTCATACTCTTAAAAAAAAAAGGTCATAATTTTCCTGAGAACTAATTGTTCTACTGAGAACCTAACACCTTCTAAGAAAAAATAAACATGGAAAAAGGAAATATCAAACCATATTAAACAAAGCAATTCTTGAACAGCATTTGAGGACCTTAGCTGATGATGTTTGAGTCACTTCAGCCCTGGCTAAGAAATAATGCTCAAAACCAGCTTGGTTTTGTTTTATTTCAGTTTGTTCTTTGTTGCTTAGTAGACTTTTGCGGCTTTAGTGAGTTCTGGCAGACAGACTTTTAAATAGAAAAATGCTCAGCATCACTGCTGTAGAACAAATGCCAACCCTTGTGCAACACAGTGTTGGGCAGAAGTTGGCTTTGAGTAATTTAAGTACGAGAGGTCACAAAACTGCATTTGCTGCTTGGTCCCAAAAGTTAGTTAAGTTGAACTGAACAGGGCTAATCTGCTACCACTATCTCTGGCATTTCTGTACTGCACTGCAGTATGGGTTTTCCAAAGGATCTCAGTTCCCTTTGAGAAAATTGGAGCTGTGGAAATAAGGCCCTTAGTAAATTATTTAATTACACTTAGTAATTATGTATGCACTAGTAAGTATAAAAAAAACCTGAACAACTGCACGGAGGATAAACAGTTAACTACATGTTGGAAAGATAAGTATCTCATGAAAAATAAAAAGGGAGGCAAAGCATAATAGGATGTAAGATACTTAACCAGGTAGAGTAATGACACAGTTTATTGGCTAGATCCAATAAAGGACTTAAATACCTAAAGCAGGATTTAGGGAGAATTCAGGTGCCTAAATCCCAAAATGCAATCTGAGAAATCTCACACAGCTGCTGCCTAACCCAGGAGATGCCTAAAATCAGAAGGCTCTTCCTTGGTTTTAATTTGTATCTCCTGAGTATCTAGGGTTTTACTTCTGTGCACATTCAGTGTGTAGCCCCTAGAACAGTTTAGCACCTATTTCCCATTCAGCCGTTTATAGACCTCAGTTTAAGTGTCCAAGGGCGCTCTTTTGTCAGTGTTTTCAGGCCACACCAAGCATACATTCATATTCAGAGATTCTTAGTTTGCTGTAGCTGCTTGCGTTTAGCATGAAGGATGGGGAGATTGAATAACCTTTTATTTAACAACCAGTCTGTTAGATTACTGAGAATTGGAAGATTTGGTTTGGTTCTGGGTGTTTAAACCATTCTCCTCCTCACAACTAATCTATCTTAAAGAGTGACTGCATGAATTTAAATTGCCTTAGAAGCATGAATTAGAGATGAGGATGTGTCACTCCCTGCTAAATGCCCCGTTCCTTGGGATAAATCTCACACATCGTTTCTGTTCCTACAGACTACAGGATTCTTCGCTTCACAGCGGCACAACTTTAACAGGAATGGAGCAGAGTCATCTTTGTTTTCAGTAGCCTTGTCTCTTGCTGGGTAGGATCACTTTTCTGCCATATGTTGAATCTTTTTTTGTTTAATGGGGATACACAGCAACAATAGGTTGCTATATGGGAGGCATTTGTTTTCTCACTTCCTTCTGTTATCCTGGCTGTGATTTAACAGAATACAGCAAGCCCTACTCCATTTTCTTAACAGAATGGTAATTGGATCCAAAAATTGAGAGGACTCTGGGCTACAGATTTTAAGGACACTGTGATGTCTGTGTCCTGGCCTGAGTTAAGTTTCTAAGGAGTTGCAATAATACTGCTGAATTTCTTACAGACTAGCATTAGACGACCGTGATGCCTCAGGATGGTACCAAACTTCATCATACATACTGTATAGCATACGTGGGTATTTCATGTGAAGTTCTAGATTTTTTTGGGGGGAAAGGAAAAACAGAAAGCTGAAAAACAGTTTGCAATCACATAATTTTAAGTAAAAACAGAAAACTGAAAAACAGTTTGCAATCACATAATTTTAAGTGTCCAGTTAGCTTGTTCCTTTGCTTTGTACCAGGACTAAATGTATCCCCTTCTAAAATGCTACACAGTTGTCACACATAATATTGGCATGTTTGGATATATATGAATATGTTTGTATGGATATTAATATCAACTGCTATTAATAAGTGGGGCTTGGTAAATCTGACACATACTTTGAAATTGTGGAAATATGTTGACTGTCCTGGAAACACCAATGAGTGGAGTCACTCAGTTCATTGTATTTTTTTGTTTCCCATATATGATGATACGTGGTTGTGCATTCCAAAAGATAACTGAATGTTGCTATGTGTGCAAGACAACAAACTTAAAAATGAGATCAAGAAGGTTTTATTTTAAATTTCTCCAGCTTAAAGTAATTTGGCTCCAGATATGACATGAGTCATATTTGTCTTTTCTTTAGGAAAAGAACCCTTGGACTGATTGGACTCCTTCCTTCTGCCATTGTTGCCTGGTAGGAGAGTCACATATAATCTACAGATTTATAAAATAACTGAATACTCAGTGGAACATTTGCTCCTATTAATATACATTGTAATTATTCAAATAGTAATGCACTTATGGCATGAAATACTAAATTTAAAGAGATACAGAACTGAATAATCAGATACTTATTCTTGAAATTAAAGCTCTTAGTGCAGGACAGTAACTGAATAATGAACAAAAAGCAGAATAATAGCTAAGAAAGTACTAAAAAGACTTTAATTAAAGGATTTTTTTAAAATAAAAATTGATCACTAAGTGCAAAAAGCAAGTAAGTCAGCATTTTTTCAGTTTATCAGGGTGTTTTCCTTCAGCTGAAAGTTGCTGGCTAACAGTTGTGTTGCATGTACTGATTTTTTTTCTGGGTGTTAATGATTTCACATTCAAGAAGTACAAGCTGATTATTTTTAAAATAATGTATAGCAAAAGTGAAAGGTAATGATTGGGATATATGTTCTGTGTTCTAGGGCAATTTATTTTAGTATCTGTTTATATATTCGTTAATATTTTCTAATATGTTCCCATATATATATTCTCTAATATATCAAGTTGGATGTTTTGCATATACTTATGATCATCCTCTGAGATAAATTATATATATTTAGTTTTGAATATATTCTGCCAAATAGGAGAATTCTCTTTTAATTTCTAATAGTTATTGCTGTTCATTCTTATATGATTAAAAAAGGGGGGGGAAATTAGTCATTTCATCGTATTTGCATTAGAAGTATGCCTCTATTGTAAAACCAAATCTTAAAACAAGGGAGAAGGAAGAAAAAAAACTTATTGTGCTTGACATCTAGCCTCTTGAAAAAGCACAACTTTCTTTTCTGGCTAGTCAGTGATAAGCGTGGAATTAAATTCAGAGTTTCAGTGAATTAAAATACATTTTAATAAACGCATACAGAAATCAGAAAATACTTTGCAGCCTACTTTTAGTGGTGAGGAAAAAAAAAAAAGTTACTGCTAGACTGGACTTCAGGTGGAGTATAATACTATTGACCATGATTGTCAGGTACCTTTGCCTACAGCTGGACAGTGTACATCAATACTAGATAAATCACTGAGTTTCCAGATAGTTAATGATAAACTTACTAGTCTTTAAAAAATCAAAAGGTGGTGATACAGTTACAAAATTTGGATTTACTTATTCTTCTTAGATTAACTCTTTAGGATCAGAGCAGCAACTTCTTCTTGTCTTAGATATTTCTCATTCATAGAGTTTGATAGAGTTTGCATGTGTATCTGCTTTTTTCTTATCTAATGAGCATCCTTCCTTCAGAGGTTTTAAAACTCAGGGCAACTATTTGCCATCAGTGAGAACAGACAATACATGAATATTCTTCAAAGACTATGGATAGTACTCTACTAAATATAGCGTTATGTGAAGAAAATCTGAGCTGGACAAAAGTGATTATTTTAAATTTAATCAAGATGGCAGAAAACAATTAAATGGCCTAACTGACAGTAATTTATCTCAGCATCAAGATAAATGTTACAGTTCATTCTGACTATTCAATATTGCCTTTCTACATTGGTTCATACCTATTTACTATTACTTATGTACTATTTGGTTCTTGAACATTAGTAGCATCACACAGCAGCACATTGTGAATATAGGCACATATTTTCAGCTTTTCCTACAAGCATACTGTAGGAAATGTACACTTTTATATCACTTCTGCCAAAGACAGCAGATGACAGGATTGAATTTGGAGACTGAGTTTTTTTCAATGGAGCACAGGATCATACAGGAGAGAAGTGAGCACTCTCAAATTCTTAATTTCAGCATGACTGTGTAAAGAACATTTGGTGTTTCAGTCTTTCTCCTACCTAATTCTCCTTCACCATATTTATGCAACAAGATAAATGAGTACCTGGTCTTTGGCTGTTGTCCACAAACAATCTATGTAGAGACAAAAGAACACCTCATTTAATTTCATTTTTATTCCTGAAAAAACAATAAGACTTTTTTTCCCCTCCAACATATATTGGACATAATTTTTACATGCAGTGGTACAAAGTTTCAGTCATATGAGTGTAGGCTGATCACACTTTCTCCCAGGTGGCTCTGCGGTAAGTAACCTGTCCCAAATGGATTCTGTCTTACATGTTCTGTCTTTGTCATACTACATATAAGCACTATATTTTAGGGATCTTTTTTAATCATTTGTGTCCCACAACTCCTGATTTTCCAGGAAGGGTTTCACAAGAGCTGAAAGACTGTGATAAACCCATGCATATGAGAGTATTTTTTAAATCACATAATGTATTCTATTTATCTTCATATTGTATCTCTAATCAAAAAAATCACAATGCTTTAAGTGAACAGCTTATCCTGCTGGTTTTCAGGGGTTTGCTGCCATGCTGGATCTGTTTCACATTCGCATTTTGCTGGGTTGGTATTGGCAGATCACCTGAGAGCCCCACCTCACACCCAGTTCATGCTGTCCTTCACTGAAGAGCTGAAAACTTGACAAGCTGTTGTCATTGTTTTCCTTTCTGACACACTGCAGAGCCTTCTTGTTACAAAGTACTTGGTTGGTGTCCTGGGGCTCTCAGCTGTGGAGATTTGATGTATGGCTCATTGTGTCAAGTTTCATCACTCCTGTAGTATTTCATCTTCCCCCTGATACTGTTTTAACACCCCAATTCCTGCCCATAAATCTAAGCCAAAAGTTAACTGTTGTGGTTTAGGCCCTGCCAGGACCCAAGACCATGTTGTTGTTGTCCTTCCGCCACCCTTGGACCAGACAGGGCAGAGAGTGGTATACTAACCCCAGGGTTGAGATAAGGAAAAATGTAATACAACAGTCTAACAAAGAATAATCCGAAAAACAACAATAGCAATAGCAATAAGTGTAATAACAATGAACAGGACAAGAGATATACAGAGATATACCACAAGGATACAGCAGTCCTGTTGCGGGTACTGTCAGGGACAAAAGCAATCCCAGAAACTGTTCCCACGCTTGGGTGCCCAACCTGACATCAGCATGGTATGGAATAACCCAGCTGGAGCTCCCTCCCTACTGCTGGGGAAACTTAACCCTATCCTAGCTGAACCAGGACATCTGTGTAGACTGGATGTAAATATTTATTATTAATTGTAGAAATAGAAGGTGCAACATATTTTTCTTTATTGTATTTAAACATTTATTTTTTTAAAAAAATCCTCTTTGAGGTTCTTTTTGTTTTTGTATTACCTTGATAGAAATGGTGAGTGGGATACTCTGATGTTTACAGTACTAATGCCTTGGGGCTAGCAGACTCAGAATTCTTGAGTTCTGCAACATCATTAATAAAATTAATACTCAACCCAGTAATTGATTCCAGGCTTAAAAGCAGGTTATATTGATTGTAGGGCTGATTCATATCTTAGACAGAGTATGTAAGTATTAACTGTTATGGTTAAGTAAACAATAATACATCAGAATGAAAGGTTTCCAGATAAACTGTGTACTGATAGATTACAGCATATCAGAGTCTGCATGCTGAGAATGATGAAATGTGAACAAAAAAGGCACCAGCCTATAGTTTAATTTGTCCAGATGTCTTTCTCATTGAAAAAGACTTATATTCTAAGAGAAATATTTGAAGAGGGAAATTTATGTAGAATAAGTAATACTAGGAAGAAGGTGGAAGCAAACAGAAAGGTAGATTATTTGCATTTTCCAAAGACATACTGCAATTCTCTTTGATTATAGTTGCACTAGTGGGACTGAGCTGTCCTTCTAACTGAAATCACCTCTTTCCAGATTGCATAAAGCTGGCAAGTCATGGATGTGGATACCTTCTGGTGTCACCTAAAGCAAAATATAGGTTGTGTTCAGATTGTACTATAGCTCATTTCCCTGTGTTGACAGTGTTTTGAGAGCACAGTAGCTGGGAGGAACCTCTGATCCTTCCTTTTGTGCTCCAAACAGGAGAGTATGAACGGTAACATGCGGCTGTAAGTCTGAATGAAGTCTCAGTCCTGGTGCTGCTTCATTGTGAGACGGTGACTACCATTCTGAGGATCTCAATGGAAAGCCATAATGCTTTTATCAATTCTTATTGCAAATAACAGTTTCTCCCCAGAATTACTGTTTTAAGAAATCTTGCTTTAAAATCAACCTTGCTTTAACGTGATTTACATAAGAAATAAGAATTCCTATAGAAAGATTGATCGTTGTTTTTAAATACTCACTTGTACAATTCTTAGATGTTCTAGTCAGTTTATTTTTTGGAAAATTTTGGATTTCAGAATGCAAGGTTTTACCTTAGATTCCACTATTGTTTCCACTGCATACTTCATTCCTACAATTCTCATGTCATTATCCTATTAAAATTTAAATATATGCATGAACATGTATGTATGTACCTGTGAACAAAGTATTTACAAGCTTTTTAAAAACAGTTTGCATTAGCTTCTGTAAGACAGTGTTTTCTGAAACAAAAATTAAGTAAAGTTTTAAATGAAGAGAGTAGTAAGTGCTAGTAAATGTTTTAAAAAAATCTGTAAAAGTGGTACAGTGTGCTTTTCTGCATTCCAGAACTTTCAATAGTTTTCTTTCCCTGTGATCAGTGTGCTGTGCAGGTCCTATTTTAGAAAGACCTACCCCGTTTTGGTTATTCAAGCTGTTATAGGTTTTTCTTGCAAGTAAACAGCTCATCATTTCTACTGTCAAACAGAAAGGGTATTCACAAGAAAACTTGCTGCACTTTTAGATAAAGGGAAGGACACGCAGGTTGTGGAATGACTGGTACCAAGCAGGAGCTGCTGGTTGCAATGAGCTGGCTCGGTTTATCCTGCGGCTGAGGTGTATGTGTTTCACAACATAGGCCTGAAGGTCAAACCAGGTGTACAGCACAGGCCTGGTGGACCCACTCAGGTTAGCTGCTGTGTGGGTCACTAGCTTCTTGATGTACAGTGGTCTTCTGGTCAGGATCACTATGGCGTGTTGCAGGTTAAAGGAAAGAAAAGGATCTTTTGAATGGTTTATAATGTGAACGAGCTTCCCTCCAAAGAAATCGGTATTAGTTTTGAAAGTATTAGCAGTGCATACTTGTACTCCTGCTTTAGCCCATACTATAGACTGCCAGCACCACCCTATCAAAATCTACATATTGCCTTGAGAAACCACTGCAATTATTTCTCCTGTTGCAGACGCGACATCCTGTTGCAGACACAATGATCAATTAAAAATGAATTGTGAAGCCAATTAATAATACTTATAAAAAAATTTCATTGATATTCATGTAAGGTCTTAGGCAGTGCTGTATGAAATTAGGATTTTTTTTTTCTAAAGCAGTGCCCAATTTCTTTTTTCAATTCCAAATAGAACAGATTTTTTTTTTCAATTTTTCCTTGCTCAATTGGGATACAGACAGATGGACGTACAAAGACACATCCCTAAAATTGTATTTATTTTTATTTATTTATTAACACCTGACCTAGCATGCTTTATTTCATGTAAATTCAGCTCTCAGCATTTTCCATTTGAAGTCAGTAGCACATGGGAATGTTAGAGGGGCTCAATGTACTTGTTCTGCGGTACAAGCTAGATTCTCTGGCCAGAATATACTTCTCACAATGCAGAAAAAAATTCACAGATCTCCAGACAGATGTTTTCCTGCAGGCCTGGTCCTTAGAAGGAATGGAAGTTTGAACTCCTGCTTAACTTGGTAAATGGGCAGTTAGAGATACATTCAGTGTTTAATAAACTAGTTGGGAACAATGTTTTAGATGAGATGGAGAAAACAAAATATCGTAGTTTGAAATTATGTTTAGTTTTCTCACTAGAAAATTGTCAGTTAACAACTGCATTATTTGTCAAAAAATCTTTCAAGCAAGACACTGAAATCAACTCTATTTGCATGACACTAATGGGCTGAGATTTTAAACAATTTTCTAATTACTTTATCATAAATAATGCATCCCAGAAGTCATACATGTTTGGATGTAAAAGAGGTGCAGTTTTAGGAAAGTGAAGATAAAGACAAAAATAGAGATTGTTGCCAACCTTACAAATAATTATTTAGTATGACGATGTTGGTAGTGAAGTTTTAAAAACTGCATTTTTTTATTGAGATTCAGTTTTCAGCGGAAGAGCGTAGTTACTGAAAACAACAAAATGAATAAACTATATTTTAATAGTCAGGAGCAACAGATTAATTTTTTAGCTGTTTCATTCCATTATGCATAACTGTTCCAATTATGCAGGAATTTTAATAAATAACTGCAACTTTATATTTAATTCCTTTTGGTTTGTCATAGAGTTTGAACTTAGAGTGCCATAGGACAGTTTCTATACTTGATCTGCATAATCCCTGCGGAAGGCAGCTGAGTTCTGGGTCACCAAAGCTCATTCATATTAGAGATTGTGGGCATTTCAGACATTAAGCCAGAATATGGAATCCCTTATGTTCACACCGAAAAATATTCCTACAGTTGTGCTTGCTTTTAAGCAACTAACTCTTGTCCTTACGTACTCCATCTTTTGGTGGCCTCCAATAAAATGTCTGGTGTAGCCACAGACTAGCAGTTGGTTTTGCACTAGAGAAATTTCCACTGAAGACTGGTTTTGGGCATAGGCAAAAGAAGCAGATGCCGAGAGTATTAGGCTGCTAGGAGAAGTCACTGTCTGCTCCATCTGTGCCAGAGCTGCAGCCCTGTGTACAGCCTGTAGTCCCTTCTTGCTGCTTTGCTCATGCATGTTAAGTGAGGAGAGTGTTGGAAAGCATGGAATGGTAGTTGCTACAGAGTTGTCAGTGGCTCTTTCCAGCCATTAATTTCATGCTCTCCTCCTTTTCCTCCTACTTTATGGATCATGCAGCTACAGCAGTAAATCTTGTTTTCTAAGAACTTGCTCTGACTTTCTAGGCACAGCTCATTTCCTCACCTACCCTCCACCCTTTTTGTATGACAAGCCCTTTCTGGAACCTCAGATGATATAGAAATGCTATGAGATAGACCTGTTTTTTAGGGAAAAACTGTTTGCAGGAGTAATAGTAGGAAGTGCTTATGTAGGAGTATGGTGGAAATTTAAATCTGCTTTGACACATTAGTGATTGACAGTGAATAATGTTTTGAGTGATCTTTTGTACAGCTGAAGTGGAGTTATGCTGTTGGTTTTGCAGCAGTGGAGATTTCCAAATATTCCCCCAATATATGTGCAATTACAAGGTAACACCACTGCAAAGAAGTCACAGAACAAGAGGTAATGGGCACAAACTGAAAATACTTAAAAATAAGAAAATTTTTTTTTATTGTGAGGGTGCTCAAACTCTGGAACAGGTTGCCCAGAGAGCTTGTGGAGTCTTCATCCTTGGAAATATTAAAAAACAGAGTGGATATGTCCTGAGAAGCCTGCTCTAGTTCACCTTCCTTTGAGCAGGGGATGGACCAAAGACCTCCAGTGGTCACTTCCAGTCACAACCAATCTGTTACTCTGTTGTTGTAAGAAAAGCAGGCAATAATCCTTTTGAATGTGAAGTGGTAATTCCCTGGAGTATTGTTCTGGCTTCCCTCAGTTTGTGGTTCAGAGACTTCTTAATATAGTCTGTTGTCACTTTATCGACCTTTAATTACTACAAAGGGTGTAAGTGTAAATTACACATGCAAAAACCAGATGCCAAAATCATTGTTATGAATAGCTCTAGTTGTATAGTCACTAATTAGAAACATTTTGAGTAATAATGGGACAGATTTTGGTTTCTCTGAAGTCTGTAGTTAAAACTTCAATTGACTTCGTGGGGCTAGGGATTTGACCCATTACATTTTATATCTGACATAAAATATAAAAATAAATATAAAGCAAAGTGAATAGGTTAGTTATATATTTAAACATTCTATAAACCCCAAACCTACGATAATAGGAAGTTCAAGTTACTTCTGCCTCCAACTATCAGGTAGCTATCTCTGGTCTGCTCTTTGCACAGTCTCGTAATTGCTGTGCACCAGCAATGTGCATTACTTGCTGGCATGATGATTTGTCTGTTTGGCAGAAAGGAAGACCTGGGAAGCTTCATTATTCTGTAGAAAGGCTTTTAAATGTGTAGAAGCAGCCTGGGAGTGCACAGTTGAGGAAAAGGCCCTTTTATATGACAAGCCACACTCTGTATTTTGCTGTATGAAAAAATCACTGTATTTCTGATGTTTCACAGTAGAAAATATTATTCTCGTGTTTGATAAATGAAACTGTTTGTCTCCAAAGCAAGCATATAAATGATAGGGTAAATATGTTTTCTCACTAAAGGAATAGTTTCAGGAAAAGAGGATTAAAATTCTTGGAAAATCAGCAAGACAGCTACAAGTATCAGGTGATTATATGGCCTTGTGTAAGTGCAGTGTTTGGTGTCTAGCCAAGTATCTTTAAAACTTATAGAGCAACTTCTGTTCACATTTAGGCCAGTATAAATCTGAAAGCACTTTAAAAAAATGGGAGCAGTGTTTGCTCCTATGTTAGAGCTTTTTTATAAAAAAGAAAAAAAATGTCTCTATCAAAAGAAATTTCTTTACAACGGGGAATTCCTAAAGGGGATGATGCGGTTAAAACAGGGGCTTGCAAGAACTGAGTTTTATTCCTGCCTTTCTTGTAGATCTCCTGTACTGTAGGGAGCAAGCTATCTTTGTGGCTCAGTTTCTGTCTTAACCATAGCAAATATATTGTGTTTGTCTATATCTGATATTCAAACAATATAGTGTGTGTGTGTGGAGGGGGCGGGGGGGTTGGTAGGTACATTATCTATTTGTTGCATGGTAGTGCATTAAAATAATTTTGTTTGTTAATGGTTTTGTTTCATGGAGAAAACCTAGTTGGAATTAACTGGGAGAAAATATTTTTAATTGAGGTTTGTTTTTTTTTTTTTAATGTAACCCCCATTTAGTCTAGTAGTGCAGGTGGTAATAAAGTGCATCTGGATTGAACCCATTTTAAGTAATTTATTTGTATTGTTTGGTAGATTTTTTTTTGACATATAATAATCTTTCAAAGGCTGTTTTTTTCCAAGATAGCATCCAGAATGCAAATTGTGTTCCGTAATGCTATTTTCCTTGCACTTCCACTCTTTTTTATCTCATGCTTAGTTTTTGTGCAGTTTACATTGCATTACTTTTTCATTTGAGGTTTGAAATATCTTTAAACTTGGTGAGAGACATAATACCATTGAATAATTCTTTTTGAATTATGCAAATCTTCAGGTATTTAGAATTAGAAAAGCAAGATCTTACATTGGTAGAACATTGCTTGAAGTGCTGAAGATAACCGGCTAAATCTGGTGAGTACTAATTAGGTAGAATTTGTCAGTCTGTCACTCTTACAGATTTTCCTGATCACATACTGAACATACACAAAGCAAGAGAGTAGATATAGTGAGTTCAAGAATTGTCTTCAGAGTGATCTTTTGTTCAAGAGAGATTTATGAACTGATGTTCAACAGATGCATAAAATGTTTCCAGATGGTAACAGAATGAAAGATGTCACAGAGATCTCAGGAAAGGAAGTCAGAATTGGCAGGAATGTATTTGAAAATATGTTAGCTTTTACTGAAAGTGTGAATTTGGACATCAGAGAAGTCCTGGAATGCCTGCCAGGCTGTATTCTCTGTCCCCACTAGGCTTTTAGCACTGTAGTTGCCCACCAGGCAGCATCAGATGAGTCATCATAAAAACCAAAGACAACTTTACTTGAGAGGGAGAATGCAGAATATGAACCCTTGCTGAGACAATCCAACTGCCATCTGTATGTTTTCCTGATGAATGGCATTATCATATCGTTTTGTGCCAAATGAGTAAACTATTTTCACCACACAAAGACTGTCTACTCCAGCACACATTACATGCAAACTACCAAGCATAAATTTCAGGGTGATCTTTGCAATGTGAGTTTGCTCTGCCAGTTGGAAACCGAACCAATGAGTTCTGGTTAGAAAGCTTAATGCCAGAAAAAGTGTAGGCCTCTGATGGATGACTGGGTCATCAGAACTCCACAACTTTCCAGGAGCTTATAAAATACAACTGTGTTCATCACTGCCATGTTAGCAAGCAGTTGACTCAAGTTACAGAGAGATGTACAAGCTGAAAATGTATAAGAAAAGAATGATGCCAAATAGGAGAATGGTATGCAAGAGCATTTCAGTGAAGAACTGGAAGAGAATAAAGAGAAGAATTAAGATGTTGAGGTATTCCCTAGTGCTTTACAGGAACCTTACAGTACCTCTAACCTGGTTTCATTAAGGAAAATTACACTATTGGTTTACAGTCTATTTAAATAATGAATATGTATTCTATACTTATAGGAAGGACTCTTTTTAATACCTAATTTTTATAAAACCAGCATTTTTTCATAATAAAATAGTTATCGTAACTAAACTACCCCTCAAAGAAGGATTTCATACTGGCAAAGCCTAGAGAACTGTATTATCGGAAAGCATTCACTAGCTCAGATGTAGCAACTTTTATGATCTTAAATTTTGGCTTGTTGAGTGGTGTTTCTTTGTGCAGTCTGTCTTCTCATATAATGAAGTCTACTCACAGATTTCCCAAAGCCTCTCTGCAAATTCACATTTTCTGGCAGCTCATGTTTATGCCATGATAATGTGGTTTCAGTGGAATAATGTTAGAAATGGACCAATGGCTGCCTGAGTGAAGCTCTGTGGAAAGAGAAAAGTCATAGAAAAACTTCAGCTTTTCTTATCAATTAGAGAAAAGTAATTTACAGCAACATAATATAAATACAGTCAGAGTTCATGTTATGAGCATATAAGGGAAACAATGCAACATGTTTGAAAGGTGTCCTTCCTGGTCTTGGTGCTGTTTAGTGTTTCTTGTTCTGCCTTACACAGCAGTGTTTAATACTAAATGCTTTCAAAAACAGAGCATATCAAATGATGTTAGCACATTCCCTTTTCATAACACTGGGAAGTGCAGCATTGAAGAATGTTGCCATTACGGAGCAATACAAGTAAGATTTTCCATGAAGAATACCTCCATTGTACAGCTTTCAGCGGTAGTGCAAAAGGTCTCATGTTGGTATGACCTCAGTCCTTGAGGACACAGCTAGGATTTTGGTTGTGCTTGTAACAGTACATACAGCAAACTGTTGATGAAAAGTTACACTTCTTTTTATTATTTCTTTGTTTAAGATGTGTATTTATTTTGCATTCTGTATGTACCTTTCATCTCAAGATATATTTAGTAAATAATTTATGAAAAACTGGAGGTTATTTGCCCCCACTTTAGGGTGAAACAAACTGCTGTATATAAGCAACATGACTTGTTAGGACAAGAAGTAAAGAGGAATGTCTAGGTGATACTTCAGTGCAAGGATTTGAAAGACAAAAAATACACCTTTACGTGAGATTAACCTCTTGACATCGGAATTGACATCTCTACTCTCCCAAAACCTCATTAAAACTTACAGAAGTTGTTAGGACAAGAATCTCAGTCTCGTCTGAAATACTATTTTAGTAGAAATATCACGCTCTGACACTGGTTGAGTAGAGGATCAGAGATTATCTAATGAATTACTTATGTCACTTCCTGCTGCACCTTAGATTTACATGCCAGCTTCTTTAGTTGGGTATGTAATCAACTGTTTAACTCTGAGAAAAACAAATAAGAAAACAAGAAGATTACAAAATATAAATTTAGAATGTACAAAAAGTTTGAACAATTTGGAATTTAATCAAATTTTGAATGTTTCATCTTTATAATAAATAAAACTAACACAAAGATTTTTTAGTATTTCAGAATCATAATGCAGTGATATGTGTCTTAAGGGGGAGAGACATTTTTAAGCATTTCCTGATATTATCTGCTAAACTCTGTTAAATGATTTACTGAGTAGTTTCAGGGCTTGGTTACTGTACAGTTCTTCAGTGTTAATATATCACTCTTTCATCTGGAATGAAATTACCAAGAAGATGATTTCTCTTGATATTTTCTTGGAAGCAGTAATAATTTTTTGTGTCTCATGACATTTGAATTGCATGATGGTTATTTAAATGTGTTTAATTTTTTTTTTTAGATCTTTAATCATTTCCACATAATTTCTTTGTTTGTCTTTCACAAGAACCTCTAATATTTCCAGTAGCAGTTCTGTTTCTCTGTGTCATTCTTTGCCCTATTAATTGCCTCATTGGCTCTCCCTTGCCACAGGGGAATTACATTTTTCTTTCAAATTGTCCAATTTTTAAAAATAAGTAAAATAAACTGGGATCAATTTGTTCAAATCTTTATTTATCCTTTCAAACCTGAACAAATAATTGTGTGCCCTAAACTTGTCTTTTTTCCCAACTACATCAGGTGGTCTTGTAGAAGATACTTGTCCCACAGACCTTGCTTTACTTTCCTGTCAAGAGATCTGCATTCACTGAGGCTATGGTATGACTAAAATATGGCTAAAGGAGGAATGTGTCTAAGAGCTAGTGATTCTGTAACAGCTGATTCTGTTTTTTTTTGCTAAAGCTGGGAGATGAGTGGGAGGTCACATACAGTAACACTCTGCTGTGCAGTCATGGAGGACAGAATGGGTCCTCTTCAGGCTTTGCAGTCCCTCTGTACATTGAGTTGGAGTTCAGCTTTTGAGCTTTATTTGTCCCAGGATGAGAGTTGCAATTGGTTTCCTTGAGAAACTGTCCCTTAGCAGAAGTCCAAACATGTAAGAAACTTTTCCTGTTCTTCAGACAAAGATGTATCTACCTGAGATTTATTGAATTTTTCTAGTTATTTTCCTACCTACAATTCTAAATATTATTTCTGCAGTCATGTATGACCCTGCTAATTACTTAACCAGTTGCTTTCTGGCAGCATATTTGATGTTCAGAAAAGTCAAAGCAAGAAGTGTGTTCATTAGTTACTATGTTTTTGCAAGTCATTTTCTGACATAATTTTTGGTGAAAAATTTGTCAAAACAGAAACTTTTTGTAAGGCTTGAAAAGCAGCAATAAGAATTAATATTTTTAGTTTGTTGTAACTTCTCCAAAATGTCTACCGTGTTGCTGACTCAGAGTAGCTTTCAGAGTAGGAGAACTGGATGTCAGCCATCATACTTACATAATAAATTTTTTTAAAAAGTAAGCAATTTGTTGATCTTCAGTCCTCTGTCTAGATTATCCTCACCATAACCTTTGTAACCTTTGATTAAAAAGTGCTACATAGAATAAAGTCTGCCTTTTAATGAAGCTTAGTTTACTTGTGCTGGAAATTAAAAATGTGGCAGACTACTTTTCAAACCAGAATAGTGCATTATGGAGAAGGTTGATACACAGAAGTAAACCAAAGCATAAGAAATCCTGAAACTTGGATTAATTAAGTTATGATACATGGTAGCTTTGTTAATTCATCCGAAAAGAATGTTATTCTTTTTGAACTTAATGAGCACAAGTCTGTTTATCACATGCCTTTATAAATAAGTGTCTTTGCAGATGTTTTCTCTTTGTTGAAAATACTTTTTCTCCCTTCAGGGCATGCTACACTGTTAAATTAAACTATGAATTTCCTTGTTTATTACAGAAGACACTTATAACACTGTGGCAGGCATAACACTGGCATAACTTTTTAATATAAATTTTAAGAACTATTTACAGATTATTTCAGTAGTATAGCGCTGATGTATTTTATCTGGCAAAAATTTTTACTATAAATTTTAAGAATCATTTACACATTATTTTAGTGCATTAATGCTATGTCTGGTTAATCAAAAATGATCAGCTAATTTCATTGATAATGATATCTCATACAATAAATACCATGAATTTCACTGACAGTTAAAGGGTCTGGGTCAGTTAGGATCCTTTTAATATCCTAATTAATTATGAATTATTTGTCCACCTTATCCCTACTTCCTATATCTGCAATCCCCATTTCTTTCATAGTGGTGTTCAGATTTTCAGTTATTGTCTAATGTCAAATGTCATGTTGTCAGTGTTACCTCAGAAAACCCTTCTGTTAATGACTGGATGGTTTCTTCAACAGACAGAATAAACACAATCACAAAACTATTTCTGAAGAGGCTTTATAAAACGCTAAAGAGGGACAGGTGAATGAAAAGTTAGGAGTTATGGGGTTGTTTAGGAAAAAAAATAATTCTAAATTACAGTATACTCTGATACACTCCCATTTATTTTACATTTCAACCTGAGAGAATTCATTATTCCTGTCTTTTACAGTGAAAACTGAGATCACTTGGAAACTTAATTAGTAAAGAATAATATCTTTCATTTGCACATCCTGTTTAAATGTAGTACCTCCTGACTTCCCAGCACTGAAATTTTGCAGGGTTTTTTTAAGATAAAATGTTCAAATCTGGGTCTGCTGACAACTCATACCTAGAGAGTTAAATATTAGAAACCTAGAATGTCTTTGCTTACCAGTCAAGTTTGGCCTGTACTGATGCTTGTGAAGTTAAGCAGTTGTCACATTCTTTAAATATAGCTATAAAGCACAAGCTTTAAATATGCTTGCCTGGGCATAAGAAACATTCAGCACGGTTTGGATACACTGTAAATTACTTAGGGCTCTTTCTAAAGAAAAGTTCCTTGGCATAGTTTCTAAGAGGCATGCTTCCCTCACTAGAAGAACAGTGTAGGGAAATTAGATACAAAACCAGGAGAGGTGATAAAGAGCTGTAAAATTATGTTTGTATTTTGTGATAATGTCTGTGAATTCCTTCCTGAGGTGATACAAAGTGGACATGATGTAAAAAGACATTGTAAGAGAAGCCAAGTCTGTACGGAACCATAACAGAAGTCCTCAGAGGGCAGTGTTCTAGTGCTCCATTGTATAGTCACCAAGGATGTAGATGCCTTTTGCAAAAAAAAACCCAACCCAAACAAAACAAACCACCAAGGTAGTGCTGTGTCATCATGTAACATTCGGTTCAGTAGATGGCCTTAGTTTGAATCAGTCACCAACAGAAGAAAAGGGAGGAATGTTGAGCATGTGTTTAGTTGTGGTAAGTTATTAGTGTTCATGCAACACTAACATCCATCAGACACTCTGAAGGAATGGAATGCAGTGGTTCTGCTGTGAGGAAATGTTTATGTTGGATAGCCTCTGCTAATGCTGACTGTGGAGGTCACCATTTTAATGATGCTGCCATAATATCTCTTGTAGGTGAGCTATATTACAACCTTACTGCTATGGGCTGTGGCTTGAGCACTTTACACATATGGAATGGTTTGCGTTCTGTATCTATAGTAACTAACTGCTGACATTTTCACTAAACGCTGTGCATAGGCTGAGTGTATGACTTATTATCTGTTTTATAACTTCTGCCAGAAGGCAATGTATTATGTAGTACCTAAATTAGCTTGAAATAAAACAGTTCATGATCTGAAGTGCTCCAGCTGTGGCAGCAAAGATGCTCATGATGTTTAATTGACCTTGCCAGAAATAACCTTTAGTATGTATAGAGAGATTCTTGGGTATTATCATTTACCTTTCTTGACCTGAGTACAGATAAACTACAGTGGCTGCATGGGCTATAATGCCCCCAGCTCCTATCACTTCCCCGGATGGTAGACATGCCTTTTAGTTGGTGATACAGTAATGAGCAGGTAAATTTGTGTTTTCTTTAAAACATTGCTTCTGATTAAATGTCTCGTCTTCACACTTGTGTCTAGCTCTGCTGAACTGTTTCTATTCAACTATAAACATTCCTTGGCACATTACATACATAGCACTAAGTGTAGTGGCAGTTACATATGATGAAAGATGACTACTCAATGACAGCATCTTACCTATTTATGGAAGGCCAGAGGTTTTATGATTGTGAATTCCATGTTAAACAGAGTTTCTTAATGATGAACCTAAAGAAATTTATTTGAAAGCAAAGCTAAGGGTAAAGAAATAATCAGAAATCAAAATCATGACATCATATTTCCAGATAGAATATTCTAAAACTTGATGAGCTGCCACTATCTTGCTTGTACCCCTATGCCCCTTCCCCAACAGCCAGCCATGTGGGCTTAGGGACTGTTGATTTGTTCTTCGTATTTTTTTTACTACCATCTCCTTTGGGTTGGAGGGGTAAAACATGAAAGGATTTAGGTGGAAAAACCATGGGGGAATTAGTGATACTGCAATCAATATTACTTTGTTGATATCTTTGCACCTTTTCAAGTGAAAGCAGTTATGAAGAAAACCTGTCTGCATGTTTCTTGTCATCTTCTCTCTGTCACTATATTACAACATGTATTTTGCCATTATAGCCTACTTCTCAGTAGGTAACATGTTACAGAGCACAGAGTAGCATGTTGCAGAAAACTCAGGGCATATGTTAAGTTTCATACTGTTTCTTCTAGCATGTGTTGTGTACGTAGGGAACTGTCATGACCTAAAATATTTTGTTGCCTTAAAAGCAGACAATATAAGAAGACTTCTTGTATACTGAGTATCTGAAGTCAACGTGGAATTCATCTTACATCACTTTGTAAATGCTGTGGTTTTAAAACTGTGGTTGACAGCTTGTTCTGATACTGGATTCCATAATAAAGTTAAATGAGTGTTTGAGAACAGGGCAGTATGTTCTATGCCATGCTGAAAGTGAAAAAGGCAGTTCTGGATACTGGAAGTTCCTGCCAGACTACACAGTTTGTATTAAATCATCCAACCCTTATGTTGATACTTTGAGGCAGTGGTCCTTTGCTCTCTTCTGCTGTGTGTAGAGATGGTTAACAAAGATTTGTCCTTGCAAGAAAAGGTAAGTAGGCTAAACACAGTCATCCTGATTTATTGCTGTAACATCAAGGCACTGTAAAATCTGCAAACAAAGCAGATGGGAGAGGAATCTACAGCTTTTCTCATCCACTTATATAATCTTCAGCTTTTCAGCTCCATTTTTATGTAGGAAGAGAGCACCTCATCACTTGTACATACAATCTTTTACCTTTCCCATTCACATAATTTTAGAATTTTTGAAGTTGCAGGATTCCTTCACATCTCTAAATATATTAATTATGAAATCCCTTTTGACTGCTGAAATTAATCTCCTCCTAAACATCCACATATAATGATGGTTGTTGGCTAATTTTTTCATCATTGTTGATAAAACAGCAGATGATGAATGATCAGACAAGTATTGCAATATTCTGGCAGTATTTATTTGTTTACTTAAATTATAAGTGGGCTTCTTGAACATTAGCTGCTATGCTGTAAAGCCTGCCTTACAGATAAGTCTCAGTTTATATCTCCTTACTGGTTGCAAAATTGCTTAAATTCTATTAAATACAGGATAAAAGTTACATAACATGTAACAGCTGGCCTTTTATAAATTCATAGTCTATATTATGCAGAGATAACATTTTGGAGTTAAAATATCGAACATTTGTCTGTTTTTTCAGTCTTGCCAAAACCCACAGTATCAAAGTCATAGTTTTCAAAGGATTGGAAAAGAAGTTGGGTATGATTTTGAACCCTGCTGCCTTGCTGACAAGGCATAAGCATAAAGCAAAGAGACAACACCAATGAGCAAAACAGCAGGTTCTGGCTCCTCCCAAGTTTCAGCTGTCTTTCTACCAGACCTGTGAAGCAAGCTGTAAGAATTATCTTCCTCTAGGCGCTAGGCAGCAGTTTCCAAATCAGCTTGCTCCAGAATGCCTGAAAAAACTTGGTGGAAACAGCAGATTTTATCTTGCCTGGGGATTGTAGTCTGCTCCCTAAAAAGATGGTGGTGACAGTCTGTTCCCTATTAAAAATGCAGTAGTACAGTATAAACTTACACAGTCGTCCACTATGAGGACTGTAATAGAACTCTCCAAAGCATGTCCCTACCAATCTCCTTTTCATATAAGCAGGGACAATAGCCCTGGAGTTTACCTGAATACAGCTGAAGAACAAATTCTGCTTTTAGGTTTCCTTGGCTCATCAACTTTGTTTATTCATTCATGTCTATATTCTGGCAACCGATCCCCTTGTACTAGGGACTACATTGCCTTGAACTTGCAAAAAACTTTCTAGTTCTATTGGATATCAAGAGAATCACAGAATCGTTTAGTTTGGAAGTTCCCTAGACCAAACCCTGTGCTCAAGCAAGGTCAGCTAGAACCACTTGCCCAGGACCATGGCCATCAGATTTTTCATATCTCCACAGATGGAGGTTCCACAGCCTCCCTGGGCAACCTATGCCAGTGTTTGACCACCCTCAGTAAAAAAGTTTCATCTCATGTTCAGATGGACTCTTTTGTGTTTTAATTTGTGCCCATTGCTTCTTGACCTGTTGTTGGGCATTACTGGAAAGTCTGTCTCCTGCATCCTTGTTCCCTTCCTTTGAGTATTTATAGAATCATAGAATAGTTTGGGTTGGAAGGGACCTTTAAAGGTCATCTAGTCCAACCACCCCTGCAATGAGCATGGACGTTGCTCTGCCACTGAGCTATAACCCCACCCAACCCATTATGCCCACTGATGAGATCCCCTCTGAGTCTTCTCCATGCTGAGGGGTCCTAGCTCTCTCAGCTGCTCCTCATGTGAGAGATGTTCCAGTCCCTTAATCTTTGTGCTTGACTCACTCTCTTAAGTCCCTGTCTCTCTTGTACTGGGGAGCCCAGACCCGGTCACACAGTGTTCCAAAGCATGGTCTCACCAGTGCTAAGTAGAGGGGAAGGGCAACCGTCTTCATAATACAGCCCAGGATGGTGTTGGCCTTTTTTGCTAGTTCATGGTCAGCTTGTTGTCCACTAGGACCCCAAGGGCCTTCTCTGCAGAGCTGCTTTCCTGCAGGTTGGCCTCAAATGTATATGGTGCCTGAGTTTATTCCTCTCCAACGTCCTCCTCAGGACTTTCCATTTCCCTTTCATGAGGTTCCTCTTGACCCAATTCTCCAGCTTGTCGAGGTCCCACTGAATGGTGTCACAGCCCTATGGTTTTTCAGGCACTCTTCTCAGTTTTTTATCATCTGTGAACTTGCTGAGGTGCACTCTGTCACATCATCCAGGTCATTCATGAAGCTGTTAAACAGTATTAGCTTCAGCAATGATCCCTGCATTACGCCACTTGTGACTTGCCTCCAATTGGACTTCATGCTGCTGATCACCACCCTCCAAGCCTGGACATTCAGTCAATTTTCAATGTATCTCAGTGTGTAATTATCTAGCCTTTAATTTATCAGCTTATCTATGAGGATGTTATAGGGTCAGCCTTACTAAAGTTGAGATAAACAGTATCAGCTGCTCTGCCCTCATCTAACAGGCTAGTCACCTTGTTGTAGAAGACTATCAGATTGGTAAAGCATGATTTCTCCTTTGCAAACCCATGCTGACTGCTCCCAATCACCTTTCTTTCCCTTCATGTATTTGGAAATGGTTTCCAGGATGATTTTCTCCATCACCTTCCCATGGATATAAATTGCTGCTGTATTGTTTGCTTGTGGTTGCAAAGCTCAGATACCAGAGATAGATTTGATAGGAAAGATGTTCCATTAATTTTATATTATAGACATCTAAATTCTGAAATCTCTAGATCATAGGTTTTCAAAAATGTCTCTGAATTATCTCATGGAGATTAAATTGAAATTTATCTTGCAGTCAGTGAATGGGAGAAAGCATGGAAGAGGAGTGAGTAGAAATCCTGTACAGCACTGCAGACAGTGAGGCCTGGAGGGACTGAGGGGAGCGCTTGATTGGGATGTGTGGGCAAAACATTGTGTTTACAATGAATGCAAGACTGTTCTTCCTGTTTTCATAGTCTTCTGTTAAAGCAATGCTACATCACAACTGACTTGATTTAAAAAAAGAAAGATGTCAGACATTCCCAGTTAATGCTTATATGGGTTTTTTTGTGAAAGCATAATGAAACCCTGAAGGATGACACAAAACCAGTGGCCTTAAAAAGGTTTGGGTAGATTACATAAAACTTTGTCCTTTAAAATTATTTACTTCTGTTTTGGCTTTTCAAGATTGTGGATAAACCAACAGGAACATATGAGGCCAATTCCCTTCAGTTGGATACTGTGTTACCAGGAGTGGGTCTGGAGGACATACTGGTGGCTTTGTGTGGGCAGGTAAGATGTTGCCTCCCAAGCTAATAATGACAGAAAGAGAAATTGGAAATCTGTCTGAAGATGCCTCAAAGCAGTGCATATTCTGATAGCTAATTTTCATTTGCTTGCTAACTGAGGCGGACGAAGTAATTCCTGCTACTCAGACATTTTTTATTTCTTCATTCTTTCCCTCAAACATCAGTACTCCTTCTCTTTTAAGATGTAGGGAAATCAGATGAGAATCTAGGTGGAGTGGCAACTGTGAAAATGAAAATATGAGGGTTTATAAATAATCCTGTTTTGTTTTATTGTTTTTAGCTACTGAATATGCTCAGAGAAGTTGAGTGATTGGATGTGGCATATATAAAATCAAAAGTCTAAAAGAAAAATTGAAGACTGGCAGTCAAAGACTAGAAAAATATGTTTCATTATCAGCATCTCATTATCAAGTGTTGAACGCCTGATTACTGCAGAATTATTTTTTTTTTTTAAAAAAAGAGCTGTGCTAGCCAGATAGATAGAAAATAATTTTTTACTTCTTACCATGGCCTGTCTGAGGGAATGCTCATAAGAATTCACTACACTGCCTCTTGTGAGAGGAAAAACATCAAACTTCTAACTTCTTTCTTACTTTATTTAGTATGTAGATCTCTTTGCAGAATTTGGTCAGAGAACTGGCCTATGTATTTTCAGAACTGGTTCTGAAATCTCTTTATCCTATTCTGATCATTATCTTTGTCCTGCCTCTTTGCAGTAGTTTATGACTTAGCTCAGTATTCCATCTGCTCTTACTTTTTAATTAATTTTTTTTGTAAGCTTCTTCCTGTAGAATGAAAATAATATAAGTAATGCATTTATCATGTCTTCCATGAACAACTCTTTTTTTTTCTTCCACCCCTTGCAAAGTGACTGCAGTCACATAAGTGGAGTTTATCAGCCAAGATGAGGTTCTTTTGAGAACAAATAAACAACTGAGAGCTAAAAGTTCATCTGTTATGAAAACGGTTTATCTCATGTTATGAGTCACCTAGAATTTTGAATATGGAAGAGTGAGTGGTAGTTTAAGGTCAATCTCTACAAGAAATTCAGTGCCTACCAGAAAGTGCCTGAAACATGTGCGAGTCTGGTTTAACTGCTTTTTCTATTTGTACTCAGTGCTGCTCTGTTTTGAAGAGTGTTTTTAAGGCGTATGCTACTAGACACTCTCCAACTAGGAAATATACAGAGTTTGTAGTTTGTATAGTAGTTTGGAGTGTTGTAGTTTGAAGAGTCAGCTGCAATTGTGCTGGATGATTTTTATTTTTTTTTTAAGTTCAGAACTGGCATAATGTGCAGGCATTGCTTGATGTTTCTGAAAGCCTAGCTATCTTTGATTCAGTACCATCCTGAATCTTACAATTTGCTGTTGTTACTACTACCATGCTTGCATATCCCTGATTTAATTTACCTCTTAAGAAACTTAGTAAGTGTTTGGTGTGGCTAGTTCCTGGTTTTATTCTAGCAATAGAAGAAAAGAAGCAATCATTGTTTTGTGATGACAGGACAAAAGGTGTTTCTTTAATTCTTCCTCTATTGTCTGCAGATGTAAGAGTAATTTTGGAAATCTCCTGATTTAAGACTTATATTCACTGATTGTCTCCTGGTAATAGTGCTTAACATTTTGATTGTTCAACATCCAGGTAAAGCACAGTATCTATGGCTCTCTTGGGATAGAATGTTCTCTTCTAACTGTAGAACACCCAGATTTGTAATTGCAAACTTAATGGATACAGTTGGCAGTTTCATTTTCTGCTTCGGCTTAGAAGCATTGGTGCTTTTATCTTCCTGTGGAAAGAGTCTGATCTCACAGTTGTACAGTCAGTTTTGCTTTGGCGTCTAGTTCATATTTTCCCAAGAGGCATAGTTCTTTCTGATCACCCCTCATGGCTGAAGGAAAATGCAATGTTTTGAGACTTGTTCCTGAAAAGCAGCTTCTGTGGGTAGACTGCGGTTTACCCTTTTTTTAAAGGCATTTCTGGTATTGCGTGTCATTTGCTGGACAAAATGATTAGCTGTCATTTTTTGTAATACTATTGGGATCGTTTTGTCCTTCTTTTATTTCTTATCTTCATTACATGTTACAGTCTCCTTTCTGGATCCCTTTGTGTTTGTACTGGTTTAGGGAGATACCATTTCTAGACATATTGCAATATTTTTCCTCTTGTATCTAAGCATCCTTAGAAAATGGTGTTTATATAGTGAATTTGGAGAACCATGTTCCTAACTATCTCTAGTATACTAGAAAATTTTGGAATTTTTCTAATAATTGCTTATCTCGGCCCCATATGCTGTCTTGTTTCTGTTAATACTTTTTGCATCTTCCCATAAACACAGTGCAGGATTAAACTGTACATGGCTGTTCTGAAATTATTTGCTGATTTACCTTTATTTTTCTTTGTGAGTGAGATCTTGCCTTCTCAAAAATCACACTGTGGTGTGGCATGAAACTTACTTTTTATTGAATAGTTTTATGTAAGCAGCTCTAAGCCTGGAACAGATTATGTCTTCTCATGAACACCCCATTAGATACACCAGGGTATTCCTTTGTCTCTTGTTGTTGATCTAAACCAGATGTAATCCCTAGGATCTGCTTATCCAGCATAATCATCACCCAAGAGAGAGGTTAGCTAACGTGGCCATTTCTGTCTTTGCTGCCTTTGACCAAAGTGGTGTCACTCTCTGAGGAATCGAACTGATGCTTACTGCTGAGTCTGGCCTTAACAGCATGCCTATGCTCACTGCTTGTTGCACTCTTGACTCACCGCAGTGCTTTTTCTTAGAGCTTTCTGTGATTTGGGGCCTGTTGTGCTTCTATTACTGTTTAAGTTCTAGGGCTCTTATAGCTAAGTTGAAGCTCTGGCTTGCCTCGTTTTTCTCCCACTTCCTTTTGCTAAAAAGTCTTGTGGATCTTAGATTCTTATCTGATCTGATTTCCATCACCAAATGAAGATTAGAAACTAAATTTTCTGGAGTTAGAATGAATACAATGAAGACCATTTTTCCCTCATTAATGCTCTCTAATGTTCACCCTGGACAGCACACTCTTCACAATTAATGTATTTAATTTTTCTTTGGAAGCCTGATTGGTAAACAACTTGGATTAAAACCACATATGACAGAAAGGGATAAAGGTAAATGTAGACCCTAGTTACGATTCCTACTCCCTGCCTAGATTTTTTTGTCTCAAAGCACAAGTACACAAATTACTCTGTAGAACTCCAAAGGAACTAGGACCTTGCAAAGCCAACGTGCAGATGGTGGAAACCGTCTGTTTCATTGATACTGCAACCCATGTTCAGAGGCTGCTTCCTCTCCTCTCTCCTTTTAATCTGCCTTTGAATCTGTCCATCTGCCATGGTCACTGCTATTGTTCTTTGTCAAGGGAGCCCTGCCTTTGACATTGATAGAGTTCGGATTTTATCCTGTAGATTTCAGAAAAGACATGCCCAACAAGTGGTTTGCCTTACTGATTGATTATTTCTTTGAAAACCTTTCCATTTAAATGGAAAACCAGATGCATAATTTGTCCAGCTGCTTAACATTGTCATCAGGGACACACTCCAGGGATAAGCAGGATTTAGCAGAGGTTAAGGGGGAACATTTGTACAAGAGTTACTTGTTACTATATTAGTGATGTATCACAGGAAGATTCACTTCAGGCAGGAGCTAAGTGTGGCCTTGATACATCAGCTGATCTCTGACAATAAGCTCCAATCTAAACTAGATCTCTCAGTCTTTCAAGGTTCATCAATTTCTAGAACAGTATTTATTGCATTTGTAATGTTTGAGTAAATACTTACACTGATAAAGATTTAATGGAGGAAGGGTTTTTCTGACCTCTGACAAAGTGTACTTGAACTACAATGTTAACTTTTAGTACCTTGACAGCTTCTTCAGAAATATGCTTTCTTTGGCATAAGCACTTAACACATAACCTGTGTCAGTTATGTCTTGGATATTAACTGCTAACACAGAATGTGAAATAATGAAACCCAGGACATATCTGAATTAAATTTGGCATTACTGCAGGAAAGAGCCAGTTAATGTCCTTGTGTAATGCTTATGCAATAGATTAGATTCTCTGCCTGACTATTCTGGTTGTCTCTGCTGATATATAAAAAGCTTGCCACCTTGCTAGTACTCAATTAGCTCATTCACCACAAGTAAACTAGTTTTCTAGCTTATAGGAGGAAAGCACTTCCAATCCTCTAATTGGTTTATGCATATAATCTTTTCCACACACCAACAAGTGCAGAAGCTGACTAGCTAATAGAATCAGAGAATAAAGTGAGAGGGGGGAAAAAAAAAAAGATAAAGAAAGATCTCAACTCAAGCTATATGGACAGCTTGTACAGTAATAGCATCATTTGTTATCCCTTCAACTCTTTTTGGTTACTTGAGACAACAGGTACATCTTAATACAGATGAAAAGGGATCATAGTCACCTAATGGCTAAAAATGTTTGTTTTTTTGAGATATACAGTTTGCTGTCAAACTCTCAAACCAGTTTTGTGGTGTATATATTAATGTTCTACATATTTTCTTTATAATGTTTTTAAAGGATGCAGATAGGCTCTAGTTATTACTTGTTATCAGTTTTTAATAGGAAGTTGTACATTTTATAAAATTTTGATTATAAATCTGGTAAAAGAGGAAATTCTGTTTTCAGAAAGCACATTTGGAGATATCATGACAATGTTCAGTTCAGGGTCACTGAGAAATTATGCTGTGTAGCCACTCTTATGGCATGGAAGGTGACCTTTTAGCGTTTTTATCTGAAAAAAAATTAATAATCTCAAGATTATATTTTTAGTGGATCTACTGAACAGGGGCTCCTGAAATAGAATTTCTTCAAGCTTTTAGCTATGGTCATTGTCAGGACAGAACCAAGGCAGTGTTGGACCTCTGTTAGTTGTCTAATTCCTCACAAGACAGGAACTGTGAATGTCAGAGGCAGAAACACTGTGTCTGACAAGAAATGTCATCCTGAGATTGGACACGGACCTTCCAGGCCTCAGCTGCTTCTTCAGCCGTTCTTACTAGTCTTTATGACAACAAAAAATGAAGCAGTGCCTCTTCTAGAGTGAACCAGGACTATGGTGATACTCCATGTTAAATTTTGTTATGCAGCCCCTTGATTTACTTCCCCTCCATTAAGAATCCCACCACAAATAAAACTTTGGAAATTCTTTCTCTAAAGTATTATTAACCCTTCAGTACTAAAGAACACTTGGACATATTGGAAAGCTGGAAAGCTCTTGATAACATCTACTTCATGTTCCACTTTATTTACTTGAAATTGTTCTTAAAACAGCATAATCTTTTGAGATGCTGAGATGTTTTACAGATATTTTGCACCTAAATGTACATCTTTTAGCCTCCTAATCTCATAACTATCACATGTTCAGAAATCTATTTTACATATGAGTATAGCAAATAATATAGGTTTTAGTTTAAGAACCCGTTTGAGAGTAAATATTAACTAAAGGCTTAATTCTCTTACCATAGTTTAAGCAGCTCCTTGCCACGTGCAGAAGAGAAAATAATTTTTCCCTGAAGACTTTTGATAGTCTTTCTTCTTTAATAATAATTCAAATTTGAAAAATCACACCAAGGTGCAATTGAAAAGCTTTATGTGGGAAATCAGGGGCATGGTTTCTCTTGACCTATGATTTTAGTTCCTATTAAAGAGAATAGCTCAGAACATAGGTTGAATTATTAAAAAAACCCCAGTCAGATCAAATTAAATACGTAGTATCCAGTTGCAACATGAGCAGGTACACTTGCATTCTGCCAAAAGCTTTACCCTATGCCAGTGAATCTCCTCTGATCATTGGACAATGTCTTTTCCACAAAGGCAATTTATGTAACTGCTTCCCAAGACAGACACTGTAACTCTGTTAAAGAGCTGTACCTCCTGGGTATTCTCAGACTGGATGCCTGATTCTGACTGTTACTTGGTAAGAATTAAATGTCTTACTGTTTGCCTGTTCCTCTGAACCTCTCTGGTCCCTTATAACCCCAGAAACTTTTATTGAATAAGCTGTATGTGTTGCTTTTGCCCAAACACACTGAGTGTCTGAGAGTAAAGAATAGCACCTTGTAGGGTACCCTTCTGGTACTGACTCAGTCAGAACAAATACATCACTGAGAGCTTCCATTCTCTCTCAAAATGCAGCTGCAGATACTTTCTTTTCCACAGAATGAGGTGGTGATTGAAAATGGTGATGACCTTAATCGCACTTCTCTGACTATGGTCTATTGCCGAGGCTCTTCCCCTGTCCCGTGACTCAGGGTGCAGGTTATTCCTCAGACGGGAATAACAAGGCTGGTGTGTGTAAGCATAGGGAAGGGGAGAAGGCCTGACATGCAATATGTCAGAGATTTGAGAAATCTGCAGTCTTCAGAAAAAAAACAAACCCTGAAATGGCTGGCCAAAGTGGGCTTTTTAGGTATGGAAAGGATTTGAAGGCTGATTGGAAAAAGCATTTTTGATTCACAGTGGACTGCTATTGTAATTTTTCTTCAGCATGGTGTTACAGCCTCAGAAGAACATTCATCTACGGAATTGGAAATATGCTCCAAGTTACAAAATGCAAATTCACTGGTTTTGTACAAATATCTTACTTCACCAATGTTTATTTGCAGTTCAAATCTCAGAAAAGTTGCCCATTGGGTTTCGCTTCAGTCAAGAAAACATACATCCCACTTTCATATTCTGTTTTGCTGTATAAGAACAAATTGGACATTTTTATATATCATCCACTAAACTATAAACCCAGGCCACGTAGCTGGACTTAGGTCTTTATAGAAAGTTGACATCTAGCATAACTTTGTGATTAGTTTGTCATACTGTCTCAAGTACCAAAAGTGTCAGAGAGCAGCAAGAACCAGCTGCTCTGCAGTGGAAGGTGAGCCAGAAGCCAAGCAGAGGGAAATGTCTCACTAGCCAGGGTGCAGGACTGCAGTGCCTGGGCAAGACGAGCAAGGTGGGTCTGGTCAGGACACCCAGGGTAAGGCACAGCCCAGCAGTCACCATGCAAGTCCATAGTGACAAGGCAGGGCTGAGGCCAGGCCAGAAAGTCAGCCTGCATGTCAGGGTCTGGGCGTGAGTCAACAGGCTGATGGCCAGGCCCGGTCACAGCTGCAGTGCAGCGGGATCCATAGCTCATGTGGGAGACAAGTGGTAGTGACTCAGCATAAAAGCAGCTTGTGTGGAACAGGGGAGTCAATTCTGGCAGAGGCCTCCCCACAGCGCTGTCGGGAGGGCTCTGTCCAAGGTCACCAGCAGGAGGGGGACCTCCCACTACTGTACTATCTCTCAACTGGCCCCAAGCCCAGGCAGCCAAACCTCTGGGAAGGGGTATGTTCTCAGGACCCATACAGAGGGATATAAATGTGTCTCTAGTAGAACACTGCAAGTGATGGATGTGCCTTTCTGTGCAGTGTCCAAACCTCATCTCTGTTTAGCAGTTTCCAGCACTGATTCCATGCTCAGTTCATAAGTCTGCCAAAGGTTGAAGTTTTTTAGATGTGACGGAGAACGTCCATCACTGTGACAGAATGCTTAGCAGAAAAATAAACTCTAGAGTGACTACGAGTCCAGTTCTGCTGGTAGATACAGAATAATCTATTTGATAGACAGATTCAGTTTTCTGTAAACTGTTAGTCCAAAGCTGTCTGCAGAATCTGAAGTTTTATGCATCAGCAACTGAAGAATTTGCTAGAAATGATCCACCGTTATGCAGTCATTTATGTCCAGTAGTATGGAAAGGTTAAATATTCTCCTACAGTGCAAAAGTGAATCATGAGGCTTGCTTTAATGTCACACATTGCTTTATCTGATACTACTGCACAATATATTGCAAACAGGATCAGTCCTAAAACACATTCGTCTTTTGTAATGCTTGTCATAAGAAAGAGGTCTGATGGATTTTACAGCCTGTATTCTGCCAAGCATTGTGAAGAACCTCAAAACTGACAGAAACTTTTCTGGACTGCCAAATCTTTTTGGAAGGTTCTGCATCCTCTTGTATTGTCATAGTTAATCTCTATTTATCATAGGTTAGCAGATATTCTTTCAAGAATGCATGATGTAGTATTTAACAAGAGAAATTGTTAAAATACATTAATACATACAGTTCTGTGATGCTTTCATATGGTACAGGAAAGGATGACAAGAGCTTTCTGGTTTTTGATCCTATATTATCATACCCCTGTCACTCACAGGCATTTGTTTGGGTGGAAGTAAAAATAAAAAGACTGGGCTCTCCTTTGTTTAGTGTCTGTGCCCTGAAGAAAGGGACTGGCATCCATGAAAAATTTCAGAGACTCCTGAGAAGGAAAGCCTTTTATGAAGAGAAGGCAGAAATGCGCACTGTGGGAATAAGAGCATTTATTGTTTGTGGCAGAGATTTGCCTGAGATTCTTTGTTGAATCCCAGTGAAGAACTTAAAAGCAAAGTCCTACATGCCACAAATACAAAGCAATAGAAATTTAAGGTATGTTAGATCTTATGAAAAGGTGCTCTCCCTCTTAAAAAGTACATATTTTAAAATTAAAATGCTTCCTTACTATTAACCAGTTAAAAATGTTTTCTTTTAATTAAGGTTTCCCAGTAGCTATGGCAAGCTGCCTTCAAACTCAAAGAAACCCATGAAGGAGGCTTACCAATGATTTCCCTCTGCTTTTGTACTTCCTCCATATTCTCATGTCCCTCTCTTATCATGTGCAAATACTAGAATATGTGGCTCAAAACCACTGGATGAGTATGTGAAATGAGCAGTGGCCCAGTCTCATGGAGGTTTCAAAATCTAGTCCCGAATTGCTACAGGGCTAGCCGTTGTTAGGTTTGTTGCAAGTGAGATAATAAAGGTCAAGGTGAGGATTTTCTATGTATCCTTAAATATGTAATTATACAACTGTGTCCTTTTTTCACACATTGTTGATAATTCCTTATTGAGAAGATAATGCATCTGCCAGTACCAGCACGTACAGGGAATTGTGAATTAACAATTTTGTAGACATGTTTTTATCCTTAGAAGCCAGAACTGTAAAAATTAGAATTAAAAAATATTTTACCAATAGTACCTGCTTTGTTCATAAACAAGGCCACAGTTCCCAAACTGGAGTAATTTTTACTCCTTTTGATTAAAATGAGTTTGAATTTCAGTGATACTTTTTGCATAGACACATCTCTCAGGTATTTGGGGAAGAAAGTAAAAACTGGTCACCAACATCTCTGGTTTTCTTAAGAGTAGAATATTTGGACCAGCAGTGTCCATTCCATTGCCTATGCTTTTTCATTTCTTTGTGTGTCAAAAGCTTGAGGGTAAAAGATGTGATGAGCCTCCAGCCAAATTATTTTCATCATGCCTACATTTAAGAGGAGCTCATTACTTTCAGTCATGACTTTTGGATTATTTTCCCCCTCCTCTTTCAGTTGTTAGTGTTTAATTAGTTTACTGTCTGTTTAATTAGATACTTGTAGAAGTGTAATGCTCTGTGCAGACTTGGCGTATTGCAGCTAAAGGATCAAATCAAGTTGATTACTTTTCTAATGTAAATAGTTGATTGATTTTCAGTTTAACAGATATTTATGGTTTACCTTAGTTAACAGAAAATCTGTAGAGTTACCAGCCAATTATAACTATGATAACCAGCCAATTATAACTATGATAACAACTGTGGAGAAGGTGGAATGATTTATTTTCAGGATGTAATAGGCAAATGCGTCTCAGGGTTTTTTCCCACTGCCGATGATACTCTGTTCACAAGTCAGAACTGTTAACGTGTGATATCTGGAACATTTGGCAGTTTCATTACTATGAGATGAATACAGTGGGGAATCAGAAAATGATTAACAGTGGATGTTAAACAAGTTTGTGATTTGGAGAAATAGTTTACAGAAGATTTGGTGAAATTGGTGTAATCACAGAGGACAGCTCTTTGTTATGTATGTAGTTGAAAAACAATGAAAATAAATAATTAGTGCCAGATTAAGTTTTTACAGCATGGAAGTAATTACATTTTTCATAGCAATTAGCAATGAAATAGACACAAATTCCAAGTTATTTTAACGATAATTTTTACTATCTGTATACATTTTCCACTGCATATAATAGAAAAGTCCATCTTCAAAAGTAAAATCAGTTTCTCATTGAATCGCTCTAGTGAGGCTGATAAAACATTAAGCCCTTTATTTATTCTCAGAAATAAAAACTGTGTCAGTGATTATTGTCATTATTTATCATGGTTCTGGTCTCTTCTTTTAGAGATGTTTTTCCTTCACTGAAGTATATGTTATGACCTGATTCTCTCTCCCTCCATGCCCTCTTTCACATGCATAGGTGCTCTGGAAGCTGTGGATGACTTCTCCACCAGCAGAACCTGGTTGCAAGGGTCTGTTGTCAGTCCAGCGATGCCAGGTTCAAAGGTGACTGTTCAATGGATCAGCATGGAGGAGAAAGAACCCACAGTTCTGTCTGCTGGTTACAAACACTGGAAATGCTTCACTACAGTTTTGCTCTTGCACGCAAACAAAATACGTCTTCTGTCCACTTTTCTGTGACAGGTTTTTTGTTTTTTTTTTTCTTTTTTATCACTGCAAAAATTAAAGTCTCACCCTAGAGCCTGATAGTTCTTCTATAGCCACTGCCTATGGTGGTCTGTGTTTCCCAGCTTGTTGTGACTTCTTAGAAGATTCATAAGGATCAAGCCAGAGTCTGAGTCAGTGGATTGAATACATCCTCCCAGTGGAGGAGAGAAAGCCCAGTGCCTCAAGTGGAGAGATCTCACTGTTTCCTAACTGCTACCTCTGAACACTCCCTATGAAGTCAGCCCATGCCACCTCAGAGCGTAAGACTGAGTTTACCCAGGGCTCAGGGAAAAGTAGGACCACTGAAGGTTTTTCATTCATAGCTGGTGCTGTGGTGGAATGGCTCCTTCTCGCTAGGAACTTGTGCCAGCCAGCTAGCATTGCCACCAGGGCTGAGGGAGACAACTTTACAGCAAGAAGTAGAGAAGGGCTGACTACCTCTAAAAGCAGTAAGCATTTGATTAATCTGCTGAGCAGTATCAGGGGTCAACAGTATGTTTATGATGGGTCATCCTTACTCAGCTGAAGAGGATCATGGAAATCCTATGGGAAACTAACCCTTCTGAAGAGAACAAATCAGTGCTTTTTAGCAACTGAGTTTCTGTTCAGACTATTCGTGGTGTTGGAGGCTAAGCTAGTCATCGGTGGGCACTAGGCAGTGGGACAAAGGATATTATCATTTTAACAGGCTGGTGGAACAGAGATGGAGAAGGCAAGGGGAGGCCTGCAGACAGGTTGAGAGGCAGAAGCTAATTTAACATCTCTGCAGAACTGGTGGTTAAGAAAAAGGTCTCCCACTAGAGATCCCACAGTCATAAGCAGTAGCTTTTCTTTGCCACAAGCCTTTAGTGTCTTCGCAATCTCTCATGTTAGGATTCCTGGGATGAAAGTGTGCAATCCTAGCATGGCATCCTGGGGAGCTGAACCTATCTACTTCAGGACATGTGTGGAGGGGTGAGTATTTCTTCACTTGTCTCCAAACACAAAGTGTCCAAAGGATAGCCAAAGCAGGTAGCCCTCTCTTTCGTCTCAGGCTGTTCCTCCAAATGACAAATGTCTTAAGGCCCAGAAACATGCTGGGTTCAACTTTTCTGTCTTCCTTATTTGTGTCATGTCTCACTGCATTCACCTAAGTCGGCTCTCAAGCTCTAGCCTGGTCTGCTAAACCTGTTGTAACTAGTCAAGTCTTTATGTTCTTCCTGATAAGCCCACTGAGTTTCACTACTGGAATTTAGGACCTTAACTTTATTTAAAATCAAAAGCCTGGACCTAACTAATTGTTTTGCCTGTCTGTTAGCCCTGTGGCTTGTATACTTGTGGGCAAGCTCCATTTCTCTTTTGAGGACTTTGATTAAGACCTGCTTTCTTGAGTACCTGTAGCTTCTTTTGTCTGGGAAGACTTGGTTAAGCATTAGGAGAAACAGTGTTTGAGGAGAGGATCAATAGCTAAAACAGTGGGAGGTTAAATGTGCCATGTGTGAGTAAGGGAGTTTGGCCTTCAGGCTTTTTTGTTTTGCTGAACTTGTCTGTAAAGGTCTTGGCTGTGACCTCAGCATACATTCAAATAAGTAATTTACAATTCCAGTTTTTTATATAATTGCTCAATTTTTTTAGTCTGTTGCAATGAAATTGTAATGCGTAGATAAGAAAATAGTTTTAATCACACATTGACAGTTTAAGATTCAGCAGTGCAAAGAGAGGTTTGCAGTGTGAAAGAAAAGTTCCTGTTAAGGTGGTTTAGCTTGATAGTGATTAAAGGATTACAAATGTGTAGAAATGACACATTTCCTGTCTGTTTCAACATTAGTCTAAATTAAAATTGAATATGTATGTATAAAGATGCTTCCTGGAATTTGAACAACAAAACGCTCAATTTTGTGCTTTTTATGTATCGATACTGAAGTGAGATACACTATGTATTTAACTAATACCTTTAAATTAAAAAATTATGGTTACTGAATCTGCTGAACCTCCCGAGAAATCTGTGTGCTGCTCCAGCTTTCCTGGAGCCTGCCCTCTCAGCAAATCTAGCTCCATTTCTTGTGGAGAAGTCCTGACTTCTGTATTTTGTTTGCAGAGTAACTAGCAACGTGATAGCTTTCATAGAGTTAGAAGACATTTTGTGGAGCCGTGTCCTTTTTTCTCAGAAGATGTTGCCTTGTAATTGAAAAGGCAACTTTGGTAGTGGAACCCAAAGCACTACTGCTTTATGGTTGTGCCTGATCATTTCAAGGTTAGTTTTCTTGGTCGAGGAAAGGAATTATTAAAGCCTTCAATTAATCAGTCAGCACACTCATGCATATTATGCGTTTCCCGTTGGAACTGCAAAAAGAGGATATAATCAAAGGAAAGGAGGGAGACTTATAATGAACCTTAATATGTGTTAATTATGCCAATTACTTGCTGTGCTGGCGGCCGTGTTCCCGGTGGCTGGGGAGGTGCTGCCCCCCGCTGGCGCCGGGCCGTGGGTGCCCACGGTCCCTCGGCCACTCACCGGCTGCAGGGGCCCACGCCGGCACAGCCGCTCACAGCGCACCCGCCAGACCTCCTCGGGATGGAGCGCCGGTTTCAACTTCTGCTCTTCGTTAACAGCGGGGAGCGTCGTAAGCGTTTTCAAGGCTGGAGGCAAAGCCAAATGACTGAGGTGCTGCAAGTGATATTTTCTGGAATTGTGCAGGAAATAGCTATAATTTGTCTGAAGAGCACTGGGACTGTTTAACATCAAGGGGCTTGTCTGACAACTGCCACATTAATATAGCTCTAATAAGCCTTTAGACTGAGATTTTCTGGTTAGTGGTTGCTTTTTTTTTTTTTTTTTTTTTTTTTTTTTTTTTTTTTTTTCCTTTTGTGGTTGCAATGACTGCATTTTTGAGAGTAGTATGTATTAGGGCTAGTGATACTTTATTTGCAAACAGCTACTTATTGGAATCTGTCCATTTTAGTTATGTATAAATATAAAATACCACTTGTCTATATAAAAAGTCTGTCAGTTAATATCTGTTTAGACAGTAGCACGAACTCCACCCCAGAGCAAAACAATACCAGTGAGATCTGTCTGAGGTTATTTCAGCTGTTACAGAGACCATCTTCTCCCCTTTAATTTGCCCAGATGCCTCAGTCCCTCTAAACTCCAGAACACATAGATGAGCTTGAAAGTAGTTCTGAATGTCAACATGTTTTGAACCTCTCCAGTGAAAATATTTCAAAATCAAGGCATGTTGGTATTGAGCATTCGGCCAGGATCTCCCATTATTTGTAGACTCAGTAAGATTTGGCTGGGCACTGGCCTCATTTCAGCAGTGTCACTCAGAAAGATTTTATGCCTTAATTTCTTTTTAGAATGTTTTATTAGGATGTTTATGGTTTAATATAAAGATGCACATCTATTTAACTTCATCATGTATGTGAGCTTTGCAGCTTTTTACTGCTTGTTATCTTTTAAAGTATTGCTTTTTTTTTAAAAAAAAAGGTTTGCTAAACTAGGATACATATTACACCGATATGAAGTACTGGATATTGTAATTATTAACAGCTGGATTTTGATTTGCAGCTTTAAGCTATCTTCTACTTTATTGCAGCAAATGTTTCAGCTGTCTCAAATTTCTCAGTCTCACTGTCTATCTCAAATTTCACAGTCATATCCTCTACCCTAGACATGGGCTTATGTTACAAGCATCCAAGACTCTCTCTTCTATGAGTTCTATGAGTTGTTATGGGAGGAGGCAAGTATGAAGGTGAACAGTAGATTTTTCTGGAAACTAGGAAGGAATACGTCCATACAAGTAAAGACTGGGAAATCTAATTACGTGCAGAGTGACTCCTGTGAAACTTTAATCTAGTAAAGAGTAAAATGACAATAGAATCCAACACAGATATCTCTGTGAGTGAATCCTTTTTTTTTTTTCTTTGAGGAGCTTGTTGTAAGATTGAGATTACTCTTTTTATCTTTCTTTCTGGAAGCTAACTAAAGCAGAGGTGAAGGGTAGTAGACGAATTATTGAATTTTTCATTCAATGGAAATAACATTTTCTGTTTCTACCGAAATGATCCTTTTGGTGTCCTAACTCATAGACAAGAGTTTAAAATTTTCTCAGCATATGAGTAGGGGAGTTCAAGATGTAACTGGAGTGGGAGTTGACTTACTACTCTCCAAAATAAATAGATCAGGTTCTGGGTACAATAACCTGTTACATCTCAGTATAAAACATTAGATCTTTCATATCCACACCAAGTGCTACTGACATCAGTAGGACTTCCTACGCAGTTTTACGGCGTGTCTTGATGTGGCTGGTGTAGAGAGGCAATAGGAAAGGGTACAGGAGGGTTTGGCAGCCTCCCAGTCCTCACATTATCACATGTAGGAGTGCATGTCACACCAATGTGTGCCAGTGGAGGGGAAAAAGACAATCAAGGTGCCTCTCCATATGTTTGGGGATGTTTCTGGGGATGGTGTGTCTTGCAAATGACATGGTGCAGATAACAGATGCTGTGGTTGCAGGGCAGAGATTTGTAAGAAGGGTGTTTTCAATCAACATATTTTAACTAAAAATAGTCCTTTTTGTTCAAAAAGCAGTGGAGGAAATCACTCACAAGAAAACAGAAGAAAAGAGACATAAATGAATGCAAGAAATACAAGGCAATAGTTACATGCTTTCGTTTGCTGGTGGAAACATGTAATATTGCATTTCTCCCACGGTGTGGTGCTGAGTGAAGCTGCAAATCAGCAGAGGCCCAGGGGAAGGCTGAAGTGTCCTCTCTGGCCCTGCCAAGTTCTGAGTCTGGAACAGGCTTACAAGAGCAGGGGCACCATCTCCCTTGGACAAAAGAGAAGTCTGATGCTTATTGCTGCGATATACTGGGATAGGGAAGGAAGAGGCTTTGCAGCTTCTTTCTTTCACTCTTTTTTAGCCTATTCATAGGCTGTATTATCAGACATTGAGGAAATTATTTGCTAAGAATAGGATGAATGGATTAACTCTTCAATCATTCTTTCACTTCAGCTCTTCTCTGTAATAGATTATTAGATGTGTAATCCTTGGGAGAAGGACACTGGTGGCAACTAGGGCAAGACAGGATGTGTTGTTTTTTTCTTGTTAGTATACTTCAATATAAGCAGTACATCAGTAACTAGACTCTCAAGAGTGACTTTTAAAAGCTGTGGAATACTGGCTCAAGTCTTTTTGACAGTTTTGTCACTTTATGATCTTGTTTTTCTGGTTTTGTTTTTCTTTTTCCTTTCAGTGATTGGTCTTTGCTATTTGTTTGCTTGTTTGATTTCTATCCGTGTAAAACTGTGGCTTTACAAATTATTTTACTAGTGGCTGATCCAGATACCAACCCTGGCCTCCTCCCAACTGCTTTATAACCTCCTTGCTGGCAATTACTACCCCAACTCTTTATTCTGCTGCATCAGCAGTTTACTTGATTGCTCTATCTGCTGAAGTATTGTAATTAAAAATTCCATGTTATGATGGAGATTTTACCCTATATATCTTATGCTACTCTTCTGGTTTTAAATTTAGGATAATTTCACTGGTCTGTGTAAGGGAGTGGTGAAACAAATATTAGTATTGAGCAAAACTGAGATAATGGTAACTTCAGCAGCAGGCTGAAGGGTTAATTATGTGATGATCAGTAATAGGAGACAAATGGATATTTCTGTTCCCTGTATATGACCCTATATGTTTTCTATATATTCCCTATATGTGACAGTTTTTTTGACCGATAACTATATTATGTTATAGTTCAAGGCCAGATTTTGGCAAAGGAACCTTACAGCCCTTTACAGGAATTTGCTCCCTGTCAGAAGCAGCAATCCACACAGGACACTCTGTGGTGTTGCCCACATCTTTTAAGCCTCATGTCCTAGATATTTGAATAATTTCTGTGTCTGCAGACAGGAGACAGCATTTCTATGTGTACTGCAGTGCTGATACACTAGTACTGGTTTTCAGAAACAATAAGATACCACTAGACGTTTGACTGGTTGAAACTTTGTGTTAGAGATCTCTATTAAATCAGATCTGTGACAAATATATTAATGCAGTATCAGCATTAAGTACTTATGAGTCGTGAATAACAAGGTGTCACTCTGCAGTTTTGATCCAAATAACATTGACTGTGGTTAGGATAAACTATGGTTGAAAGATTTCAAATTATGTCTTTTCCAGATATCTATACTATCACTTTTTATTTTGAATGTACACCTGTGACACTTCTAGGTGAGAGCTGTTGAATTGTTGATAATTAAATTTTGATAAAACTAGGGGTTTTTTTCAGCTCCAAATCAAGAAGACCATGCAATGATTCCTAAAACAAATGTATGAATAGAGATTATGTATATTTTCTCAGAATTGCTCACTACAGAAGAGTTGTATAATTTATTTTGTGTTGGCTCTCATCAAATAATAAATTTCTGAAATATGGCATGTGATGTTTTTTCCTTCTTTCAGTCCCAGTGTACCTGAAATGGATTTGCTGCTTTCCTAAATCATTTTTTTCAGCATGAGTGTGCTCCGTTCACGATAGACGAAAACATGGAGAATCATGTCTATCTAATATTTTCCCAACATTTTCCTTTCTTATTGAAGTATGTAAACTTTGAAGTTCATTTCATGGAAATCTTAGGGTGGGTTGGTTTGGTTTTTTTTTTTTTTTTTGATTGTTTGATAGTACATGAGTTGTTTTATTGACAGAAATGATCAAGATGAAAGTTGTATTTTAAAAATAAAGAAAATAATTTGTATTCTAAGCAGAAAGAATTAGTAGAATATGCATAGAATTAGTTAATTAACCAATTGGAATTGATTAATAGAATTGGTTAATAGAATTGGTTAAGATGATACACAAAAGTGTCGAAGCTAACACATCTTTATATTAAAAGTAGTATACTATGAGGTTTTATTTGTTAAAACCTTTTTTAAGAAGATCTGAAATTAACTTGAAGCTGAAATTTCAGATACATGTGATTCCTGAAATTTGAATCTTTAAACAAGCTTCACATTTCCCTGAATGTATTAAATGTAGTGATAATACTTATACAGCCCAATCTATTGAAATTGGGGAATAAGCTGTTCAGTCTTTCTGAAATGCATCTATTTGCTGTTTTACATTCTTCCTGTTACTTTGATAACACTGGTAGGGACTACTATTTGCAGCTTTGTAAAAATAATATTTTTCCTTTCCATGTGTACAAGGAATAGAATTTGAAGGTGGACTGCTGGTGTTTCATAATCAAACTTCTCTACTTTAGTGGGTGAAAATAAGCTTACTAGAAGACATGAAAAAATAGAATACAGCAACAGCAGTTATGTGGGATAGTACAATATTCTTTCAATTCTCTGTCCTGCCTTTGTCTCTAATATCCTTTATCCAACCTCATAAATTTTCTTGGAAATAGTAGGAGCAGTACTAGTGGGCATAACAATTTATAACTTGTTTCTAGTCCTTCCTACCTGCTTTCCAGATCTTGACTGATGGATAACTGAAATGTTTGCCTCAGTTTACATTAAATTCTCAGGGCATTACACCAGTATTCTGAACAGGCTCTAGAAACCTCTGTGCATATCCAGATTAGGGGTTTTTTTTTTCATTTGAGAGCATGCTTATTGTAGGTTTGGAATATTGTTTCTGGGAATCCAGAGGAGTATTACTGAGAAAATTAATTTAGAGGTCAATCCGAGTATGATTACTGGATCCTGTAAAACAGAAGTGCCTTTCTGGTAAAACGTCAGTGGATTTATGAAATCTATCTCATTGATTATCTTTCAGCTATTAGACATTTCAATTTTATTGGTATCATTAGGATGTAGTCTAAGTACATTATAAATTACAAGTGCAGTTTATCCACAGTTATTTGTCTAAAATTATTTAGGAGCTTTGTCTAAGACAGAAATATTACCAAGTTACCTATTTTCCAATTATTTTCTTTTGTTTGTTTGTCTGACTTTGATTTATACAATTTTTTTAGCTATGAAACATGCAGGTCTTTAAGATAGCATGAAACTATTGACTCTTCTCCATTCTGTCACTGACAAATGTATTACTGCCCAAAATAACATGCACTTGCAGCTGTATCTGGCATTCAGCATAAACTTCAGAAGAACTTAACTATCAGAATACTGCATAACAATAGTTGTCAATTTTTATTGTTTTATACTGTTTTTCTTAAATCTGCTTTACATGTTTTATTTGTGCTCTCTGTTGTTCCAGAGCTCAGTAAAGTTGTTGTAACAGGAACAAGTTAACTCCTGATCTGGTTGCCACTACAATATTTGGAAGTGGCTTGACCACTAAAGCATTTTCAGAATTTTCAGACTGCTTTGATGATCACAGAGAACAATATTTTGCTTCATGCTTTGCCAGTCTTCAGCTTGTTCCTGTTAGATGCAGAAAAGACCTAACCTGGTATGGGCTTTTGTAAATTTTTTTTTTCTTTTTGTTTTCTAAGTAAATGCATTTTTTTTTCAGTAAATTAGATTTTCAGCCAGTTAGGTCATACACTGCATTGGGTCTATACTTTTAGCTGTTGCATTAACAGAGGAGGCAAAGTTGCTGTTGATCAAAAAGTAGAAATTCTATAAATGGTTTGTGAGTTTAATAATAATTTGAAAGTAATTCTGCTTGGTCTTTTGGTACTTGAGTTGCTTTGGAATCCAACCAGTATTTCAGAGCTTCAATGACTGCGAGCAATTCAATGTTGCAGGCCATTTTCAGGATCTAAAAATTACTGTAGGTGGTTCATCTTGTGTACATATTCAAGGCATATATGACATCCCAAACATTTTCCTTTAGAATCATAAAAACTAGAAACATCAGCAACAACTTTTAAATATAGATTAAAATTCATATGAATGATCAGAGAAAAAGGTTTTCTCTGCTAGATTAGAAACAAAACATTCCTGGGGCAGTCTGTCTGCAAATGTATTTCCTATTGAAGATGGTATCTCATCAGTAATTACCTTAATTTGTTTACCCACTACTTGTTTTGTCCCCAAACTAATTTGGCACTAGATAGCCTTTCATCTTGAAGGCTCTTTGGAAGTACATGTTGGATGAGGGCACAGTGAGTTTAAGCAAATGAACTAATCAAATATATCCAATAGAAAGTAGTATGTGATAAAACAAACACATTTGTTTCTTGTAGATTGTGTTGGTCTTCCACTGACCATAAAAACCTTTTGTAACAGGAAGGCTGATGCTATTGGTACATTATTATTTTCTGTTTCACTTAAAAACAATTTCTGATAATTACAGGAACAATCCCTTTTTTAGTTGAACACCTTTCTTGATATACTGTAGCATTCATTTCCATTCAGCTCTTTCTAGGATATTTATGCAAAGACCTATTAATGCTAGCATCGTTAGGAATAAAATTACTGTTATATTTACTCAGTCCTTTCAGGAATCTGCCAAGGGGCACTACAAGAGGGAGGAATCTTTTGTATTTCATTTACCTTCTCCTAGTTAGGCCCTTGGCTGCTCACAGTCAAGTGAATATTCGTTCATAGTGAATGAATATGCTGTGGCTGGGAATAATGGCTGCATTTAAAACAGAGTCATATAATTTTTCCAGTTCTGGAATTGCAAATAGAGCTTCAGTTTAGATGACTCTGCTATGCTTCTATTTTTGACATGGTTACGTAGAACTCAACCAGCTCTGGAGCATATATATGTAATATGGACATACCTATTAAAAACAGAGCAGCTCATCTTATTCTCTTAGAAATGTTCCATAAAATAAGGTTTTGTATTTGGTTTTTTTATGTATAGCTTTACTGATTATGTTCTGCATAAAGTTATTTTACAGAATATTCTGACAATTGTAATCAACAAAGCTATTCACTAAAGATGATGCAGAACTGATTTTGCACTGATCATGGAATCATAGGTTTATCAGAGGTTTGGGTTGTAAGGGACCTTAAAGATCATCTAGTTCCAACCCCCCTGCCATGGGCAGGGACACCTTCCACTAGACCAGGTTGCTCAGAGCCCCGTCCAACCTGGCCTTGAACACTGCCAGGGAGCGGGCAGCCACAGCTTCTCTGGGCAACCTGTTCCAGTGTCTCATCACCTTCACAGTTCTGTGCTATTCTTATGTTGGAGGCCCCAGAGCTGGACACAGTGCTGCAGGTGGGGTCTCACAAGAGCAGAGTAGAGAGGGAGAACCACCTCCCTTGACCTGCTGGTCACACTCTCTTGATGCAGCCCAGGATACAGTTGGCTTTCTGGACTGCGAGCACACATTGCTGGCTCATAGTCAGTTTTCCATCCACTAATATCCCCAAGTCCTTCTCCTTAGGGCTGTTCTCAATCCACTCATCACCCAGCTTGTATTTCTGCTTGGGATTGTCCTGACCCATGGGCAGGACCTTGCACTTGGCCTTGAGGAACTTCATGAGGTTTGCACAGGCCCACCTCTCCAGCCTATCAATGTCCCTCTGGATGACATCCTTTCCTTCCAGTGTGTCGACCGCACCCACAGAGCTTGGTGTCATTGGCAAACTTGCTGAGGGTGCACTCCATCCCACTGTCCATGTCTCCAACGAAGACGTTAAACAGCCCTGATCCCAACACTGACCCCCGAGGAACACCACTTATCACTGCTCTCCACTTGGACATTGAGCTGTTGACCACAACTCTTTGAGTGCAACCATCCAGACAAATCCTTGTCCACTGAGTGGTCCATCTGTCAGATCCATGTCTCTCCAATTTACAGACAAGGATGTCATGTGGGATACTATCAAATTCTTTGCACAAGTCCAGGTACATGATGTCAGTTGCTCTTCCCTTGTCCACCAGCTCTGTAACCCCATCATAGAAGGCCACCAGATTTTTTCAGGCATGACTTGTCCTTAGTGAAGCCATGTTGGCTGTCACCAATCACCTCCTTATTTTCCATGTCCCCTAGAATAGTTTCCAGGAGGAAAAATCCACTCCATGATCTTGCTAGGCACAGAGGTGAGTCTGACTGGTCTCTAGTTCCCTTTGTTTCCCTTTTTAAAAATGGGTGTTATGTTTCCCCTTTTCCAGTCAGCAGTGACTTCACTGGACTGCCATGACTTCTCAAATATGATGGATAGTGGTTTAGCTGCTTAATCTGCTAGTTCCCTTGGGACCCACAGATGCATCTCATCAGGTGCTATGGATTTGTGCACCTTCAAGTTCCTTAGATTATTTTGAACCTGATCTTCTACAGTGAGTGGTTCTTCCTTCTCCCATACTCTGCCTTGAAATGTTGAAGATCATCTCTTATAGCTAAAGTGCATGTTGGTATATTTTCTAATTTGTTCACTACGCTGTGAGGCAAATAAAGTTCCTTTAAGTATTACATGCAGATGTGCAAAAGGAAAAACTAAAACGTCTATGCATCAAACAGGATCAGCTGTTACCTTATTTTGAAGAAAAACTCAGGTCCATGCAGGTTGTCTCTTGTCAGGAAGAGCATGAAATGAGGTGTTTTAAGGGTAAACTCCCCCATTTATCAATAAAGAATTAAAAATACCCAAAAAACCAAACCACAACTCTTTCCTTACAAGAAGATAAATTCATTTTTTAGGATTTCAAGAATTCCGGTCAACACTTAAACTAAAATAGAGTGATTTCTTAAGGTAATCCTATGAGATCAGTTTTACAGGAATATTGTTTGGTGGCAAAGCCCGTTCAAAGGTTCTTGCGCTTCTGTACAATTGCCCACCCTCTCAAGTTGTGTTTTTGAAGCTGTGCTGCATAGGTAGCAACAGATAGGAATGAACAGCTGGGGGCAGCAGAAACAAGGCAGGAATACTTTTAGCATGGAACTACAGCCTGAATGCTTTCATAACTGCATTTTTATGTTAACTTTCCTTTATGCCTCTAGAGTTTTGTTCTTTTTCTACCTCCTCTTATTGAAACGATATCCGGAAAAGCCCCTCTTATTTTAATGATCCTTAACATAACCTACCTGTACTCTTCTATACAAGACTCCTTTCTGTTAATGTTGGATTTACCATTGCCTTTCACAGAAAATATTCTATTTCCCACTAGGGACTACAGTCCTCTAGTAGCTACTGTTCAAGTTCTGATCTGTCAGAATAGAGTGTGTCTCATTTTCAACTGTACCTAAAATCAAACTTTTCACTTAAAAGGAGGAATGTTCAGGTTTTGAATAGATAACATGATGACAAGTGAGTAAAGTTTAATATCTCTGGAAGAAACCCCATGTCCTACAAGAAACCCCATGTTCTCCAAGCCAAAAATAGTGAAGTATGTTGTTAATGGTTGCTTCCATTAGATGGGCCTATCTACCTCAACGCAGAAGAATATTCACCCTGGATCTCACTGGCCGCATCTGGTGTCCCTTTGGGGACAAAAATTTTAAGCTTATGCTTTTGCTCCTGAAAATGTCTGCAGTCATGTAAGTGTTGTGTAGGGGCTGCAAGTGTATTGGATTTGTGTGGCAAGGTTCTGGCAGTGGAGGACTACAGGGGTGATTTCTGTGGGAAGCTGCTAGAAGCTTTCCCTATGTCTGATAGAGCCAATGCCAGCTGGCTCCAAGATGGACCTGCTGCTGGTTAAAGCTGAGCCCATCAGCAATGGTGGTAGCACTTCTGTGATAACATGTTCAAGAAGAGGGAAAGATCCCCTGTGCAATTGCAGCCAGAGGGAGGAGTGAGAATATGTGAGAGAAACACCTCTGCTGACACCAAGGTCAGTGAAGAAGGAGGGGGAGGAGGTGCTCCAGGTACCAGAGCAGAGGTTCCCCCACAGCCCGCGGGAAGGACTTATATTGGAAAAGTTTGTGGAGGACTGTCTCACATGGCAGGGACCCCACACTGGAGCACGGGAAGAGTTTGAGGAGCCTTTTCCCTGAGGAGGAAGGAGCAGCTGAAACAATGGGTGAGGAACTGACCACAACCCCCATCCACAGGCCCCTGTGCCACTGCCAGTAAAGTTAAGCCCAGGAAGAAGGGAGGAGTTGAGGGATGGTGTTTTTTAAGATTTTATTTCTCATTATCCTGTTTTGATTGGTAATAAATTAAACTAATTTACCCAAGTTGATTATGTTTTGCCCATGGTGGTAATTGCTGAGTCATCTCTGTCCTTACCTTGACCCATGAGCCTTTCATTGTATTTTCTCCCTCCTGTCCAGCTGAGGAGGGGAGTGATAGAGCAGCTTTGGTGGGCACCTGGCGTCCAGCCAGGGTCAACCCACCAGAGTGAGGGTAGTAGAGACATGTTTGAGAGTACTGGTCTACTGAGGATGACTCTATTGAAATAGCACTGGGAAAGTAAGGAGGAAGGAGCCAGCCTTGGTGTCATCTTATCTGTACTACATTTAGGTTGAAGTCCTCAAAAATTTACCTCTGGACTGCACCTGAGCTTTGTCTTAGAGGAACTGGTCACTTTGCTCCAAATGAGAGCCTAAGCAGAACTCAGATTCATGCAGTATGAGTAATCAGGGGACCAAGATCTTGGGAAGAGCTGAGAGCTTGCATCATTTGATGATATAAAGTAACTCCATGTGCACCTCTGGTTATCCATTATGCATATATTTCAGCTGTGAGAAATATCTCTAGACTTTTCATCTGTGAGTGCAAAGACTGATTAGTAAAGAACATCTGACAAAGTAACAGATAATTAGGGTATTCACAGAAAAATTTGTCTAGGGAATATGCAGGAAGATCAAAAGCTTGTTTTCTTCATAAGACTGTTAGGCATTGAAAGTAAAACAATAAATTTTGCATCAAAGTACCACACTGTCTCATTGCAGCATGAATAAAAACCAGTCTAATTTACATCAGGGTTACTGAACTGCTGGCCTGTGAATTGTCTGGCCTGAAGGATAAATTTTTCTAAAGTCTCTGTAATTTTGATACAGTTATGCTGAGCATCTAGTTCTGTAAACTCCTGCTGAGCCTATCCATCACCAGGACATGATAAACTTGATTTTTAGAAGTTCCAAAACTCATACTAAGCCACAGTTCTTAATGCTAGGCAGCCCTGATTTAGAAAACAAGCTATTTCATTATAAACAATGTAACAACTGCTTTTGGTTTTAAATGAAGATAATATAAAATCAGAATACTGGACTATTTTGTATGTCATGATGTAATGTGACAACTTGACATAATATAAATCATATTATATATTGAAAATATATAATAACATACATAAGACTTTCCCATAACAGAATAAAGATAATAATATAAGCATGAAAAATAATCTATTTTAATACAGCATTTTAATTGTATTTCATAGGAAATACTGAGATTACTCAGATTTGTTCTGAATTGGAATGAGGTCAGTTTTTGAAATACCTTTCTTTCCTTAAAGTGGAAATTCAAAGTGCTGATTAGCTCTATTTTTAGATGAATTTTCTAACTGATTAGATCTCAGACAAATTACTAGATCTTTTTTTCAAAAATCCAGAGAAGGAAGCTGTCGCTTTAAGTTCCTGAAATTAGTTTCTATATGTGTGATGCAGTTTGTATATCTTTGTCGTCAATCTACTCTTAAATCAGTCATAGGTATACATATGTAAATTTGCCTTTGTTGATTACCTTTTTTCCCCAGTTATAAGTAATAGATATACCAAATACTGCTTTCTTCATTACTTTTCCACCTACTGTCTGTATAGGAGACACTGTGCTAAAACTGAAGTTCTTAGAGCTCTAAGTCAGAATACTGAACTATTAGGCTGTAGTTACTTTGGGTGTCTATGTAATGTACAAGAGTATACATGATTACCTGAAAATTATTCTTCTAAAACCTTCTGTTCTGACTGATTTACCTGATTAGCCTGCACATGATTTTCAAGGTTGGGCCTCTCAGCTTCGGCTTTGTTAATTACGTTGGCAAAAGATTATTAAAGATGCTGCTGTGCAATTTTCTTATTATAGACAATGTCAGAATGAGTTGAGATTCAAGTTTACATGTTTTCAAATTCTGATTAAATGAAATGTAAATCTCAAAGCTTCCAACTAGTATTTCAAGTTATAATCTATCTTTGCCTATAGCATGAGAAGATAACAGAACCTCAGTGTAGTGAAGTACAGGCATGTCTTCTGGACATTTTTATATGAGTCCATCTGCACACCTCCACTGATCTTTTTATTGCTATTATACTGAAAGAGCAACAATAGCCCTCAGAGAGACTCTGAGTAAAATATAGCCAATGGAATTGGAACCTGGAAATACTTGCACAGTACGTTTTCCTCTCCTCCAAGCCTCCTAGCCCAGCCCTATGTCTTCATCTGACAAACCATTGATGTGTTCAGTCTCTGAAATAATCTATGGTAGTGTGTTTTACTCAACAAAAACAGCCTAGTGAAAATACTGCTAGTTTTTCAATCTCAAGATGCACACTGTATATTTGTCCTTCAAAATCTTTTAAAGAAACATAAAGAATGTGTCAGTTAGTTAACAATTTGGAAGTGCATCAAGTATATCCATTTTTCATATACAGTAAATTCTTGCCAGGAAAATTTAATAAAGTAATTTGCTGAAGCAGAAGAATGTTGATAATGGCGGATGCATTCGGCATATCTAGCCAGCATACAATACTGGCAGCTAGTTATTTTTCTAGAAGGAAAAACATTTAGGTCTAAGATCCTCTGTTTAAGTGATTCATATGTGCCTACATTTTAAATAAAACAACATGTAGGATATCATCACCTGGCAATTAGAAAGAAACTGATCCCCATGGTACCTTAAAAGGCATCTTAGAAGATTTTCTGTTTGCATTACCATCATTCCAGATTTCCATCCGCAGTGACAAAACTGTGTTATAGAAAATTCCCGTCAAATAGAATTCTATGGCAAATGCTTTATCATCAGATAATAATCATTCATAAGAACCAAAGGCTTTTTCTGAAAGAGGATGATTCTGCTGAGTTTTGTTCTTAGCTTGTTTAATTTTCAGTTTCTTTACAATATTGCTGTTTTGAAAAGTGGTTTTGTTTTAATTATAATGAAAAATGGTCAAGACTCAGAAGACCTGAAGAAATTATCAGTTTAAAATTTTGATTGAATTAATCCAATTGCCCATTTTGGACACTTGGAAAAAGAGGAAAGAGGGATGGATTTCTAATTTGATTTTTTTTTTCCTTTACTTTCAAATTTTTCATCCCATTGTAGTTTGATGGTTCATTTTGGCATCAAAAATACCTTCAGGACTGCCCTGAGGTTTCCAAATAATCAGACAGATCTAGCTATGTAGCTTGCTGGCCACTGAAACTGTCAATGAAACTATTGCTGGTTTTCTGTTGTGGCCGCTATTCTTGCATATCTATAGCAATGAGCTGATTGAGGAATGGCGTATGCAATGTTTTGCATGAAACCTTGTTGTGTGGGTCCCACAGAATCATGGAAGCTGGGACATGTAAGGGCCATGAACAATGAAGAGGCATGTTTAGATCTACTGAATTTTCACAACTCGTGAAAGGGCCAGATCTTCAGATGATGTTAATGAGCAGCTATGTTGACTTACTTGGAACTATATTGGCACTGTATGAAGATCTCAGAGGATAATGGTATTTTAAAATTCCATCACTGTTGTGAGAAATGGTGAATAAACACCTTTTTCTGATATAAAATTAATAAGGAAGCTGCATCAAAACTGAGATCAGGATTTCAAATAATACTGGAATATGTCACTGCCATACTTATATGTGTAGAATGGGAAATCAGGATTAAGAAATTATATAGCTATACATGCATTGTGATTACAAAACAGGAGTGTGCAGAAGTAGAAGAATATGAGAATTTTCAAGTATTTGTTTTTCTACCATATGTCTATGGTAGAAACCTATGCCAAAAAAAGCACAAATGATGATTTTTATATTCTCCCTCTCGTGCAGGGATGTGTAAAGCCCAGACTATAAGTCAATTGTTGTAAATTAGACATAGCTGATGTAAGTTCTGAATACAGAACATTTGCCATTTATTACATGTAATAATCTGTGTATTCATACTGAGTATTTTCATATAGCTATTTGTTTTAAAAAGCTGTGGCATAAACTATTTTCTTACCAACTTAACCCATGGTCTTTCAGGTAGCTTGGTGCATTTTTATGGCCATCTTTATGGCTCCCTTTTTTTTTTTTTTTTTTTTTTTTTTTTTTTGGTTGTAGGTGGTTCTCTATTAAGTGAGTTTTAACATTATTACTGAAAGTTCTAATCCATTCAAGTACATTTAATTGTTATTGTGTAATTTATCTACATAATCATGAGATGCTTTAGGTTGTAATTCTTTACATGCTGGGACAGCAGGCCAACAAGTATAAATCTTTTCTAAGGCAGGAAGATGAGAAAGATACTGAATCAAGCAAAACTAAGAGAAACAGCCTTAGAGAAAACTCCCTGAGAGGAGCTGCTAAGCCTCTGCTTTGTTAGACTTTGTTCTCTTCTGTTTTGTTGGACAGTAGGCTTATATGTATGTGCATAATTAAATTGTGACAGATTAATTATCATAAAAGCCTTAGTTTAGTGTTTTACTGCTGTAATCTTCACCTATTTTAGGTTGGATGGTAACTTGGTGAAATGCCTAGTAATTTGTCAGGTTAGTGGTTTAAGTGCTAACTTGGTAATATCCAGACTATTAAAATTTCTTTCCAATGATCAAATAGCCTCACTTTAATTGCTCACCGAGTAGTTGGACTGATATGGAAGCACACTATGCAAGTTTTCAGAAAAGGCTGATTTCATTGACATAATTTCTCATTCCTTCAATTGCTGGGATATAGTGAGCACAGTGAGGTGAGTACTTGTTTGAACAGCTGCTGCCAATAACGTGCTTGTCTGAATGCTGTGCTAGCTGCTGGAAGTTCTGTAATCATATTACCCCAGTATGTGCTTTTCTTTGGAGGTGAGGAAGCTGTAAAGCCTTAAACCTTCGATCAACTAGTATTATATTTGCTGTTGCAAACAGACTTTGGCCAGGCTCAATTTGTTGTAGGAGTTGTTTAGAATGCAAAACACGGCACAATATTTTCACCACATCCTTCCAGATCTGAAATAGGTTCAGAAATGGGACTCAATTGTGTAGTCATTGTCTATACAAGAGAAATTCAGAGTTGCCTGTTCACGTCACTCAAAGTGTGAATGACTCTAATCCACTATAAGGTGCTCAAATCTGACTATTGTATACTTCACTGTTGTGGAACTATAACACATTTTTTGACCCAGACCTTTTACCTAACACTCCTTGGGAGACAAACTGTAACCAGCTCCATGTGCAAAGTCATCTGGAGCAGGGTTTGAATCCTTTCCAGCCTCAGGAGCCCCGGTCTCACTCATGTTCTTTTAGAGTTCTTGTTCAATCCTCGGAGGAACAGTATAGTAGTAAATAAAATAACTTCTCAGATACAATTTCTTTCCTCTCTAAGGACTGGAAAATCTCAAAAGAAAAATAATTTCCAGTCTGATATTAGTACTTCTGGATCTGTTTGCAGATTTTTCATAGGCAGGATTGCCATTTCCTAGTGGCAATTACATAAAGCTTAATTGACTTGTTCAGGGGAAAAAACACACCATAGATACATATTCTCCCTCTCCTTACCAAAGTAGTGATAGTTTATGTGACAGCAAACAGTCCAGGTACAGTGTATACTAAAGTATCTCATGCTGCATCTAAGGTAGCTGGGTGTTTCTGCTCCACTGTGCTATGCACACATATCTGGGAATGAATATCAGAAAGCAAAGGCCTGTTGAGGTTGATTGCAAACTGTGATACATTTAGAGTAAGAAAAAGAATTGCTGTTTCAGATTTCTTACTTATGTGGTCCTCTTGTTTCATAGGCTTGAAAGGAGAGGAAATGGCTGAACTGCTTGTATTTGATAAAAATTATTTTGTAGTTGTGCCAGTAGATTCCAACTGAAACAAGAGCTATAATTTCATAGGTGCTATAATAGCTCACCTCTACCTTCAAACGGTCTTAATATTCAGATAAGAAAAGCTAACAGGGTTAGAAAGAGGCAGATTTAGAGAGGTGAAGTTACTTTCCGTAATTTACAGATTCTCCCACTGAATGAAATGCTCCATTCGTGACAGTAGCTGTATATGCTCTTTTTATTTTTTTCCAGCCATGTGTTTCTTGGGTAGTTAAGACTAAGTGAAGTTAGGGATGAAGTTTCTAGGTATCTTTGGGAAAAATATCGTTATAGAGGCCAGATTATGGAAAAGAGAAAAGAAGATTTTTCTATTTTGCAAATGTCAATTATCTTTTTCAGTGCCTTGGTGTAGGAGTTCAGCATGATTTTCATAGTTTGAAAATAAAAATTGCTGAAAGATTAGAACAACATGGATTACAAACCCCCAGTTATCCTGTTCTAGAAGTTATTGTCTTCCTTTCACAGTTTTGAGTTAATAGAGCATATGAGAAATGGTGTTATATGGATGTTTCATTAAAGAAAATAGAACTGCATGTACAACCTTTGTTTCTCACTTGGAAAACTTGCTCATTTTTCAATTTTGTTTTGATTTAAATATTTTTCTTCAGGAGTATGTCAGATGGAATTAGACTAGTCACTGGTGCCTGTACATTTCACTTAATTTCATGTCCACTACATCTCAAGTTAAACCCACCTAGCATTTTTTACCATTCATTTGCAAAAAACGCTACATTTGTAATTTATGTTTCCCAAAGTATAGCCAGTGAAAGGAAGTTTTACACCATGAAATACTTCTGTACTGATGTGAAAACATGAAATGAACTCAGAATTTCTGGCATAGATTGAATTTAAATATAACTCAGCATGATTTAAAATCTTCTTAGTGTCCTAGATTTGCACTTTAGTTTTCAATTTATACTAGGCGTGAGTAAGTGTTAGCTGCATGAATAATGCATCATTTTCTTCAGCTCAGCTCATTCCCTTCACATGTTTATTCATTTATGCTGTTTAAATGAACAGAAATACTTGTATCAGTATTCACTGGTGTTCTGACAAGTTGCAGGATAGATCTGTTTCCTCAGGCTTAAAAAAGCACAGAACTACTTACTCAGAGACCATCTTTTCAGATGATCATTTATATTTAGTTGTCATCTGCATTCAGTGACAGAAGCCCTCTTTCATACTTTTTAATCATTATCTTGAATAAAATTCGTGTAAATTTATTTATATAATTTTTGTAATATATTTCTGTTATCAGGAATACTAATTGAAGAAAAGAGCTTTACAAGACAAACCAGATACACCCAGGGTTTGAGACCTGAGGGTGCTTTTTTCCCTTAGACACATAATACCACAATCAATCCACACCTTTTCAGAGCTCGGGAAGTCCATAAACAAGGGATTGGATCAACAAAAAGAAGAAATAGGACTGAATTTGTCATGTTTCATTGTTAGATGAGCTTCACAGGTCTGTACATGTTAGTTCCAAAAAATTAATTTTGGGAGGAAAGCAGCTCTGTGAATACTAATATTATATAATTTTAGATTAATAGAGATTGATTTTGTGACTTCAGTGGTGTTTTATGTTTTAACATTCTGTAGTTTAAATGTCACAAACTTAGGTTTTATATTATGTCAGCCATTCAAACTGGTATGGATATATAGTTTATTACTGGCCATATGCAGATAATTAGTATATTTCTTTTATATAATAAGGTTTAGTAATATTTGTTAAGGTAGCACATATTTATGGTGCTCAGAGCATAAATGTCTTCTGCAAAAGGAGCTTTTTAAAGATAGTGATAGGTATATGTCACACAGCTACCAGCTTCTTCTTCAACTTCTTACAGTCATTCAATAATTCAGCAAAGTTGTTTTTATCTTTATTTGTGGTGCTGGGTAGAACTTTAAATTTTCTGTATTATGGCAAATGTAGCAACTTTGCAAAGTTTTGCCATTGTGAGGTGAGACAAACCTAGAAAGTTTTAAAATTTAACCCAGAATGAAAATGTGAATAATTCTTGTCATTTCTGAAGCAGAATTTCTTTGAAATGACACAAGTAACTTTTGATAATATGGGACGATTTTTCAAAGAGAAAAATTCCTGATTAGCTTATATATTATCTCTCCATCTTCCTAAGACCCATATAACATTCTTTAATCAGTTATAGAAAGAAGCGGCTGTTCCATATTTATGAAATAGTAAGGCTACATAAAATAATAATAAGCCAATGAGAGCCTTGAGCTGTGATTTACTGAGAACAGTTACTGTGTCAGTTTAACAAGACTTCTCAGAAATGAACAGATTTTCTAACAGTGCAGGACATAGATTTTCCATCATCTCAGTACAAATAGAAGTACCAGGAATTTTCAGAGAAAGATATATTTAACATGCAAAATGAAGTAACAGAATTGTCATTAAGGCTCATGTACATTTCAGTGAATTTACCTTAGAGAATGATAGATCCAGGAGCTAGAATCCCTTAAAAATTTTCCTCATTTTCATGTCTTAGCTCTTCTGTGTCAGAAAACTTAGACTTCAGAACACATTTCTGATGCTTTTCCTTGTTCTTTTCTGAGATGATCAAAAAGGGGCCAATTAGACTGTGTGGCAGCATTCTGCATGAATTGGATCCCTGCACTTTGGAAATAACTCACCTGAACTAAATGCTTCGCCAGGTTTTGATTACAGAAGAGCTGTTGGATGTCAATAAGTTCTAGTTACTCTTAGCCAAGGTTGAATCCAAACCAAATGTTTTTAGAAAAGTCTGCTTCACTAAGCTGCCTACATAAACTGTGCTATTTGTTAGTCTCATTAGCAGTCTCAGACGTCGGAAGTATTCCTTTGCTGCTTCCTCCACACACGTGCTGCCTTTTTATCAGCGTTGGCACACACTACATAGTGTGGGGAAAAGCAGCTGTCTGAGATAACTGGTGGTATAATAAATGGGAATTAACTGACACAAAAATAGGAATGCTGGACAAGCAAATCCATGAAAATAAAGGAAGATTGCCCTTCATGAAATAGTAACAATATGAAAATACAACTTCTTTTTTAGCAAAATGGTTCTCATAGCTATTTGCTCTGATGGAAACTTACTGGAATGGAATTTATTTCTGGTAAATGAGGTGTGCAACTACTGTGTTCTATAGGCATATAGCCTTGTCAGGGCATTGAAGGCCAAGCTCCCCAGCTCTCCAAATGTATTAGTCACATGAACATATTTAGTCTTTCCATGAGAGCACCCCCCTGGTATTCCTTCAAGTGTATCTAGTCCTTAATGTGCCTTCCAGGGCCCATATATGTGTGGTACTGATGTTCTGCATTCATAAATGCCTCCACCTAGAATGCCAAGTCTCCTAGCCTATCTCTATGGTCTACACAGCATAGCTGAAAACATCACTGCATGCACCAGTGCCCATATTCTCTCACCTGCTGGATGCTTCTTTGTTACTGGGGAAGAACAGGAGCATGTAGCAGTGATATCCAGCAAGGGAAGAGACTGACTATGTGCTATATATATGATGATTTTTTGTAGTGGCCAAAATAATGAGTCAGAGTGTTCTTTCTTTCTGCAGGGCAAGAGCCATCTTCTTTCTTTATTCTTCTTTTTTCTCTTACAATAGTACATACTTATGCACTAGCTAAAGCTCTTACTTCATAATTAGCAAATCAGCAATTAGACAGCTATCAACTTTTTCCCCTATCAGCATAACACCACTCTAACACGCGCTGTGCAGATCAATCAACTTCTTGTTCACGCGGTGGTAACTTCTCACAGTTCAGGACTTTTCCGTGGCTCGGTGTTGCAGCTGTCTGTTGTTTTTCCCTGCCACCTTGGCACAACTCAGCAGTTTCTTATCTTTCTCCCAAGGGCTGTTTCTCATCAAAGCCTTGCTGCTTCTCAGGGGCTGTGCAGAGCTGACAGGCCGATGCCAACCCACCTCTCTCCCACAGCCGCGCAGTGCTGACAGGCCAATGCCGACTTGCCTCTCTCCCAACATTTTTAACAGCTTATGTAGACTGTAATGTGTAAATATGAGAACTCAAGTATGGCAGTAACAGATGCAGTTATGTCTTAGCAACGTTTAACTATGCAGTACTTAAGGGAGAACAAATGAGATAACTGTGAGGTAACTATGGTAGTGACATCGGATAACTAAAACAATTTATGAAATAACTATGAAAATGGCAGTGGGTAGCTGTAACAGACATTAGCAGCATTAGTTTCTGGGCCAGGAGCAGCACAGTGTTATGGTTATGGCAGCAAATCCTTGAGGTGTTGCAATCCACTAAGGTCCTGAATACTGCTCTCTTGGCCCTGAGAGCGCACTCTCCTGGCACAAGAGTGCTGAGATGTCCCAGCTGGTATGCTGAGAGGACCTAGGTGGCTGTTTGTCACTGTAACCATCGATTCTTAGATGCTGGGACTTTTAACACTGATCCTCTTCTGCTGATCCTACCTTGGTAGTCTTTAAATTCTCCTTTTTATACCCTCAAGGTCCTGTGACCTCTGACAGTCTGTACATCTCTGTATGTACTTCTTTACATTCTCAGAGAGATTATTATTCATTACTTCTGTTGAGTCAGTTCAATCTAAAGACAACTGGTCCCTGTGTCCTCTGGTCATGGTGTCCTTATCCTACAGTGGTTTCCTTGCAGTGCTGATTCCATGAAACCATCTCTCTGACCTCATGCCACAGCTGTCTTAACTGCACCATTATTGCAATATTTTCCTGGGTTTTTTTAATGGCCTACAGTCAGCAATTTGTTAAATTGATTTATTTTAGTTTAGCATTTCCTCTGTGATTTTGTAGGTATACTAAGGTCTTACACTTGTGACCAACCATTTGGTTAGTCCTTATCTTGCCACAAGGTCAAATATATTTGTGCAGGGTTACATCAGAGTCCATCATGACTTACCACTTCCCTGTACTTTTGCTGTGATGATTAGCAGCATTATACTGAGGCCTGTCTTGGCTCAGAGAGGCTGGACTTAACTTCATTATTCTCAGTTCCCTGATATGTACCCAAGACCCCCTTGTTGTTTTCAAGTTTTCCTCTTATGTTCTTCAGAAATTCAGAGTAGGCAACAAGCCTGGGTTCACCATAGTGCACAGGTCTTGCCAGAAATCCAGAAATCTGGAACCTGCCGTTTGTGGCATAATGGAGTTGGCCCTGGCTTGCAGCCAAGCACCCACTCAGTCCCTCACTTAAACCCGCCCCCCCAGCAGTGAGACGGGAGGAGAAAATAGAAAGAATAGGAGTGAGAAGACTTGTGGGTCCACGTAAAGACAGGGAAATCACTTACCAAGTACTATCATGGACAAATGAGACTTGACATGAGGAATTTAACTTAATTTATTGCCAATTAACATAAATATTTAATTCCTGATTCAGGTATTGGGAAACAAACCCCCCAAACATTGAAACACTTAGGGAGAAAATACCTCTCTTCCTTTCCCAAGCTCAACTTCACTTCAGACACCTCTCTCCCTGCTTCTAATCTCCACTTCACTCCTGCACTCTGGGCACCTATCCTCACACCTTGTTAACAGGTTACACTCATTCCCTTCAGTGAGGTGACAGGGGGTACAGGGGGTTGGGGTCAGGACGCAGCGCTTTCTCTGCTTGACCCTTCTTTCTCCCTCATTTCCTGTGGTCCAGCACAGGTCCTTCATGAGCTGGAGTACCTTTGGGGTGTGCCTGCTCAGATGTAGTTCCTCCATGGGCTGCAGTCCCTTCAGGGTGTGTCGGCTCCACTGTGGTGCATCTCCTTCTCCACTGGCCTTGTTATTCTCTCATTCTGTCTGCTGTTTCTTGTTCCCTCTCTCTCTCTCTCTCTCTCTCTCTCTCTGTGTGTCTGGTGTTTCCTGACCTCTTTCACAGAGGTGCAACAGACTCCTCTGAGTGGCTTCGCTGTGGCCTGCATTAGGTCTGTTATGAAGCCAAATGTGACTGACACAGGGCAGTCACTGACCTTTTCCCACAAAGGCCACCCCTGTATCCCCCATCCCACTATCAGAACCTTACCATTTATACCCAATACAGTGGAAACTTAAGATCTTTTCCTTTTTTAATGAATATGTGCACAAATGGAGTTTTGGAAGGATAACTTCCCAGCTGACACCAGAGGCCAGGTGAGGGAGGCTTACAGCTGTGACAAGGACAAAAGCTCCCATTTGTGGGGGAAGCTGTAGATGGGCATTGTTTCTGGGGATACCTGCCAGGGCATGGATCCTTTCTTAGCAAGTTTTGATTCAAAGGGTATTTCTGGAAAGGGTGAGGGAAACACACTGAGCATTGACACTTGGCTGTCAACCTGCACTTCCAGTAGATAAACCATTAGACTTATGACACCAGGTTTCAAACAGGTGCTTATTTCCTGAGCACACTTTTGACTTCTTCCCACTTCTCAGTCACCACTGGACACCAGACCAAGTCTGTGATCAGTCTTTACATAACTGAGGATCATCATCTGGGATGATTAGCCTCATGAGTTAATACCAGACTATGCCCGTGATAGCCTTTTCCTACCATCTTCCTGATACCTGATGGGCAGGATGCAGAACACAACTGAGAAAGGAAGGATCTGTGAGTGTTTCATTGCCCTCTTTATTTTTTTCCCGTATATGTAGCCACAATTTCCCTTGCTGCAACTTGTGCCTACTGCTTTTTATCCTTTCACTGTGCATCTTTGAGAAAAGTCAGTGTCTGTCTTCTCTAAAACCCATTATATAATTGAATACAGCAGTGAGATCTCTCTTCTTGAAGCTGAACAAACACTGCTCTCTTTTGTCACTCCCTGTATGTTATGTACTCCCACCCACTAACTATTTTTTCTGGGACCATTGCTGGGCTCACTCGAGGTTGTCAATGTCTTTACTGTACCAAGAATCCCAAATTTGGTGCACTACTTCAGGTGCAATCTTACAAGTGACAAATAGCAGAGAAAAATTACTTCCCTTAACTTGCTGGTCACACTCTTAAAGCATGGTGGTTACTAGCATTCATTGCTGTAAGGGCACATGGCTCATTTCTATACATCTTCTCCACCAGAATCCCCAGCTTTTTTTCTGCAAAGCTTCTTTCTAGCCAGCTGGCCCTCAGGCTGTATTGCTGCATGAGATACTCTTCTCCAGGTGAGGAACTTTCCATTTTGTCTTTGTTGAACTACATGAGGTCCTGCCAGACCCTTTTGCCAACCTGTCAAGATCCCTCTGAAAAACAGCTATGAATTCCAGGATATTAACTGCTCTTTTCACTTTCCAAACTGTTTTGCTTTTTTTTTTTTTTTCCCCTTTGTCCATTTTCTACAGTTTTGGAGAGTGTGAGACATTAGTAATAGAGGGCCATTGAGTGCCAGCTGGCCTTTATGTCAGGGAATAGTCCAGGGTATTTTTAATTTACTGATATAGTCATATCTCCCAGTTCTGAGGTGGATGAGAAGAACGTCTAGATAGTGCTCAGAGCTGCAGTACTAGATGGTAATCTGTGCTATGGAAAAGCACCTGTGTGGTGTGGCATGTCACCTTCCACCATCAGAGCTGTGACTGCTGAGGCTATGTTCCAGTGCTGGGTAATGGGCTGCAGGCAAACCCACATGTGTCCTGGGAAGATGGCTTTGGAAGTACTTGGACAAGGGCCTTCTGTACTGTGCTTGCAGTGGTTAGTGAGGCCATGGGAAATAATGGGAGTATTACTCTCTGTGATTGCAACTGAAGCCCACTTCCAGTGAATACTGTATTGGAAGTGCGTCATCTTAATGATCATGGTATATTTAGGCATATGATTTCCCCTGAAGGCTCTGATGTTTGAGACCCCAGACAGGGTGTATCCAGATGGTATATTACTTTATGCAGCTCCACTGTGATGATCCTGGCAGTGGATTTACTGACACAAAGCTCTTTGTGCCATGGGTTTAGATGAGAGGTGTAATAATATTCCCTGGGATCAAACCGACCCACTTCTGGGACAGGGTGGACATGTAAAAGTTAGTATGCTGTGGCACAAGAACTACTGCCAGATTGTCACTCAGGATCATGTGGTGGCCTTGTGCATTCAGATATTAATGGCCCAATAATGGTTATTCTTCAGTTGATGGATGTTGTCCTCCCCTCCAAGTGCTGGCGATTTGGCATCTGAACCACTGTGCCATGGCTTTGGGAGTGAGTGACCTGTACAAGGCTGGAGCTAGGACTGATCATAATACACATGACAGTCCAGCTGCTGGAGCATCCTCCAGGGCCCTGCAGGGGCAGCTGCTCCTTACCACCACTCAGACCACCACCATCCAATATGAAGGAGCCTCATTTTTTCACTCACAGAAAATTAATATTGTAGTAAGATCACCACATACTATTAAGTTATTAATTGTAAAATATTAATGTTGTGGGGGATATTATTACATCATTACAGCCTGAATACATAAATACAGAACATGTTAATAATTTTAAGATTATGAAATCTTGAAATCTTATTACTTTAAAATCATATCACTGCAGGTTTGCTAATCAAGGAAAAATACAAGTTTCTGGCTTATTCCAGGGAATAAAAATAGCTCAGAAATGACACCATCCTCCTTAGATAACTTGCTTATTCATCAAACATTATTAAGAGTTCTGTTTCACCTTTTGAGTGCCTAAAAAAGTGAAAGTGTTGTTTATATAATATAGAAACAGGAAATCTATTATGGAAGTAAATTCTTAATCTTGCAGCCACCAAGAGTGATTGCTAAGGAAGTGTTTATGTACTGTAATTGGTATATTTTGTATGATACAGATTCATAAATTTGTTGAAGAATGTAGTTCATCGTAACACCTATTTTACATAAAACAAATGAGCTGACCAAAATGAAAAATAACCCAATATATGAAAAAAACCAAAATGGATTAGTTCATTGATTGGATATGTCACCTCAGCCCACAAACAATTATTCTGGTATAGTGATTTGGGCAATGTGGGGTCACGTTAAGTTTTCACTAATGGAAAGAAAAAAGTGTTGATTGACAGCCAGCTGAACAGGAGCCAGCAGTGTGCCCAGGGGGCCAAGAAGGCCAATGGCATCCTGGCTTGTGTCAGCAATAGTGTGGCCAGCAGGGACAGGGAAGGGATCTGACCCCTGTACTCGGCACTGGTGAGGCTGCACCTCGATTCCTGTGTTCAGTTTTGGGCCCCTCACTCCAAAAAGGACATTGAATGACTCGAGCGTGTCCAGAGAAGGGCAACGGAGCTGGTGCAGGGTCTGGAGCACAGTTCATACGGGGAGCGGCTGAGGGAACTGGGGGTGTTTAGTCTGGAGAGGAGGAGGCTGAGGGGAGACCTCATCACCCTCTACAGCTGCCTGAAAGGAGGTTGCAGAGAGCTGGGGATGAGCCTCTTTAACCAAGTAACAAGTGATAGGACAAGAGGGAATGGCCTCAAGTTTCACCAGGGAATGTTTAGACTGGATATTAGGAAGCATTTCTTTACAGAACGGGTTGTTAGGGGTTGGAATGGGCTGCCCAGGGAGGTGGTGGAGTCCCCATCCCTGGAGGTGTTTAAGAGTCAGGTTGACAGTGCTGAGGGATATGGTGTAGTTGGGAACTGTCAGTGTTAGGTTAATGGCTGGACTAGATGATCTTCAAGGTCTTTTCCAACCTAGATGATTCTGTGATTCTGTGGTATACAGAATTAGCCAGCATTTGTGGATTAATTTGTTAATTTATTGGTGTAATAAGATTAAGTTCCTGATTCAACCAAACTCTTAAAACACGTTTTACTTCTCACCAATGTTACAAAGGAGTCACTTTGGGTTCATTGCACTTTTATGTATATGCATATCTTCACAGTGTGCTCTTTATGTTTTGATGATAATGTCTTAAATAAACTAATTTTTCTACTCTAGTGCTTTAGACAGAATAACATTGTGCCGAAGCAAAAATGAGATGAATCTGTTTAATGTTTTTTGATCAAATTGAAGAAAAATAAATGAACCAATATTACATAGGACAAAAAACAAATTCTGTTTTCAAATGTTTCTGTTTTAATGAATAATGGCAGCTAGAGGAGCAGATGTGGATATTCTGCAATTTTTAATGTACCAGTAATAATTTGTAAATGTTGGGTTATACCTTTCTTTTGTCAACACTCATCAAGCATCTCATTTTTTATCTTATACATTCTTCAGAACAGGTTATGTTTGCTCTGTGCCTAGCACAGAAGGGCTTTTGATCTTAATTGGGCCCTTTGGCTTCTATGGTAATCTAATCTGTTAAGGAACAATAGCCTTCAAGACTGTTAGGAGTATCAGCAAGGACATTTTAAAATGTCATTAATGTCAGTTAATGTATATGTATCATATGAAAGGCCATTATTACTATGAAGTTTAAAACAGCAGTAGCAAGATGTTATTAAGCTTATAAAATGTACTTTGCTTTTGTGAGCTAATAATACAGCAAGTTACTACTTTACAGTCTGGATGCTTCTGATAATATATTGGATAGTTACTTGGTACAAGTGTGTCGGTGTCTAATGTCACTTCTATTTATCCTTTCCATCACCAGTGACCTACAAACTCCAAACATACAATCCTTTAGGGGGTTCACATTTCAGAATGAAATAATCCTTGATGTATGGAATCACAATGATGCTTTCTTAGACATTTCGGCATTCTCTTGCTGTCTTGACCTACACAGATTCTGTAAGGTTTGCATGAGGCCCCTGGTTGCATACTATAGCCATTGTCCAGCATTCATCTGGCAGCTAAGGATGGAGTCAGCCAATCTGGGGAGGCTTGATAGCAAGTAGAGTCGGAGTTGTCATCCACTCTCTGCTCTTTAAGGCTGTATCCTAGTGTTTTGGAACTGTCATTTAGACAAAGGCAAAATGCTGTCCTTCCTCTGAAATGAGCATCCAAATGCAGTCGTGTTAGGATCTCATCCTGTGTGTTGTATTTCTTCTTCTTTAGTTATAGGAAATCTCTAAGATGATAGGCACTGTGATGGAAAATTCAGTTTGAGATGGGCAGTGCAGCATTCATAAAGATCAGAAAAAGGAAGCAAGTATATATTAATTAAAAGCTAATGATAATAAATAAGCAATAATGGTAAAAAGTTTGTCTATAAATAACAATCAAACTGTTTTATATGTCAGTCTGTGTCCTTACTGTCACAGGCTGTTGAGTTCTTTAAGGTCTTATATACATTAAAACACTCTCAGTATTGTTTAAGACTCCATCTGAGCTATATAAAGTAGTTAATTCAGACTAAAGCAAAAATTTTCCTGCAACCTTCTTGTCATTTTTTCGGATGGGGAAATAAGTTCTTATATTGATAACTTAACTTACCAGGTAAGACACTTGAGCACTGCAGTGCAAAAGACCATGGGGTGTCCCAGTAGTGCAGAAACAGTGAGGTTACAATTATTTGCGCAGGGAATCTGCTAGCAGGCTAGGCAGATCTTGGGACTCACATGAAGGCATGCTCTGTGGTGCAGACATCATCCCTACTCTAATCAGGGTAATCACATAGGGCTGAATTTCTTCATAGTTAGTGGTCTTATTCCATCTCTTTTTTTTAGTGCTCTTGGTTTTTTATCTCCTGGTATGCTATCTTTAATCCTTAGAAGATTTTTTTCTCCAACTCCATTTCCAAGCTTTACACTCATCTCTGCTCTCCAATCCCCTTTGAAGAACAACTTGTCCGGGGATCATGTCTTCTTGTGAGAACTCACTTTGAGCTCTCTTTTTTGGTAGCTATACTACCCTTTGTTTTTTAAAGCGTTCCCTTTTTTTCCTGACCTTCTTTTGTAAGGAGAAAAGGTAATTAGTTGGAGAATGCAATGTAAATGTGTGGTAACATAGACAGGCCTGGATTTACAAGAAAGATCAGCTACTTCTCTGCACTTCTAGGTGACGTGACACACCACAATTGTGCAGCCATCATTTCCTCCCCTCTACTCCCTAGTTTACTTTCAATAATATGCAACTGTACCCAGTGTCACCATAACTGCTTTTCTGTGATAGCTGTAGTTTATGAAGTTACTGTACCTGTTTAATTGGAAGAAATTTCCAGACTTAGATAGACCTGTTCAGTGACAGCAAGATAATACAATGGAGACCAAATTTATGGCTAGGCACCTGTTTTCCAGTTTTAAAGGGCCACTGTCTTGTGCAATGTATTTCATCTCAGTACTTGATTTATTTCAACAAGCTTAATGAGGAATGTCTTGTGAAGAATAATACCATACTTCTTGTCCTTGTTTGTTAAATGCGTCACCCAGAGGCATATTCAGAAGTCATGTAAATTTGATGATAAGGAATTGACTGCTTTTTTTCCTCTCAGTACTCCAGATAAAACAGCTGTGAGCATAGGGATGTTATTTCTAATGCATGAAATGAGGAATAATATTGTCTTCATGATAAGCTAGCACAAAAGGAATGAAATGTTATTTAACTAGATATTTAAGCAGAACTTGTAACTGCAGTATCTGAATATCTGTTTAACAGTGAAGGCTGTCTTGAAAATAGAGGGTCCTCATAAAGATTTATAAGGTAGTAAATGAGTTATTTGTTGCTAAAATCAAAGCCCAACATTATAAGGCTGCACATACATCAACAGAGCAGGCTAGCTTGGATATTGCAGTGCACGTATATTCACAGGTTGTATTCCTCTTGGAACAACATTAACTCTGAGAGCAAATAACTGAAAGTGTTAACTCTAAGAACAGATAACTAAAAAAAATACCATTTCATGAGGTATTTTACTCTGAATAATGTACTCCGAGGCAATCTCCATGGAAGATGAACTAGGTATGAAGGTTAACTTCCAAGCAGATTGACTCTTAAGACACCTAAAACTTTCCCCATCTTTTCTATTGAAGTCTGAAATTAATCCAGTGATTTTTCTAATGCAATCAGCTACCTCAGGGTTTGTTCTTTAACATCGGATTTACAGAAATGTAAAAGAGGAGGTCATTAATTATCTTCTAGAAATAGCTCTAACCATTAGCAGTACTGATGTCATAGCTTAAGTTTTAATTCATAAGAATCTGACGTGGTTTTCAGAAAGTTGTCAGTATGTCACTAAGATTTACTCAACATTGTTTACAAACAAGGTGTTTATAACCTCAGAGAAAAGCATCATCCTTTCAAGTTGATGTTTCAGACATCACTTCAATATGATTAATGATAAAAGAGATTAATTAATTTTATGCATATTAGTGACATTGTAATTTTTGCCTTTTCCTACATAAATTCATGTCAACATGATGCTTGCAAACCCTGAGTAGCAGGAAAGAGAAATAAGCTTTGTCCAATATATTAAGAGCTCATCTCAGCAACTGGATTAAAAAAAAAATTCTTTCACGTTCAGTTTTTGTTTTCATTCATAAAGAAAAGAAAAACAGAAGAAACTTTCAGAGCACTGTTTTGAGTCTTAAGGATATGAGTGACAGCCCATCTTTTGCTACGATTATTTGGAAGGTGTTATATGCGATATTTTGAAGTGTTCAGTGGAAAGTCTTACACTAGAAACCTGACATTAGTTATAGATTTTTTGTCTCTGAAACAGAGAGGTGCTAACTGCCAGGTGAATGCAGTATTTCAGTTTACACAGGATGGTCCAAATGGAATGACAAGACTAAATGCCAGAATGTCCTGAACACATACTTTTCTCAGCTGTGTGTTGAAAGGAGAAATTACTGCATGATACTTGCTTAGAAGAGGAAAAAATACCATATGTGCCAAGTTTGATATTTCTCATGATTGGAATTTTCTTGTCAAAAATACTTCTTTAGCACCTTTTGTTTTGGTTTACAGAAGTTAATATATTTCTCCTGCCTGTATTCTTAGAAAAAAATGATGGTGTTCCTTTACTTTGGGACTAATATTGGATGATAATGTATATAGTTCAAGTCTAGTGAGTTCTTTTGAGGCAGTGTAACAAGAAGCAAGGTCACAACGATGCTGGATTGCATCATTGATTAGCCCTGACAATGTTTAAGGCACACAACCACAGTGCTGTTCAAGACTAATAGAGGATCCTTACAGGAGAGAAATAAAATAAATAGAAGAAAAATAGTATTTTTTCAGATGCCTATAACAAATGCACTGAAGTCCCTAGAGACTGCTTTTCTTTTTGTCAGCAGAGTTCACACCAACTGCCAATATGTCTGATGGATGATTTCTATTATGCACACCAAACTATATGAACCAGAGGTGTCCTTTTAATATTTATACAGAAATGAGTTCATTGTTTCCAAGGTAATTTCCTTTAAATCTCACTTCAGACTTCAGGGCTATGCCCAGCAGGACATTTGAAAAATCCTAAGAGGAAGTCTGATTTCTTGGTGCCAGAAATCCTTTCTTGGGGAATATCTGTCCTGCTTTAAGAGAAGATCTAATGCCTCTTTTAGGGGCATACAGTGTAAAAATAAATGAATAAATAAATTTGAGAATACAGAAGTAGTTCATTGAAATTTCTCAAGATAGAGAGAAGCAATGTGTTTTCACAGAATTAAATTAGCGATGTGATATATTTCTCTTGGAACAGAAATGAACCATTCCGGCTGAGGAAATCGAGAGGTGAATTGCTGAAGGATAAATAAATAAATAAATAATGTATAAACATGCAATTAAAATATCCCTCCTGATTTGGGGCTAGTACTATATTGCTCTTGAAAAGCTAATAGAATAAATATCCTGGGAAGAGCACCAAGAAAGAAGGGACTGGCGAGTAGCCAGCTGACTAACACATGTAATGTTTGTAGTGTTTGTGATGAAAGACAAACTATCTTTTGGGCATTAATTCTAAAGCAGCTGTTACCTTGACAACTGCAGGTAATGGATGGTTGTAGTGTTCATCTCTCCAGATTCACTTTTAACTAGTAATAAAATTTAGAACAGCTTGTCTTTTAAATGGCTTCACCTAGCTTTTCAAAGATTTTGGTGCTGAAGTGATTAATATCTTTCTGTGAGTGGCAATTTTGCAAATAGAAGTGAATTTGAGGAACCTGACACATAGCAAAGACGAACAGTTATATATGAGGTCATCTAACTTTGTGGCTGCCTTAGTGGGAAAATTTTCATATTACGGAAATAAGGCACATTCTGTTTCTATACCGTATTTTAAATGCAGGTTCTCAGCCTGTGTCTGAGCCCAGACTCACCTTATGTTGTAATATCTGAACTCAGGCAGACTGCTGGTGAGCTCAACAGCATGGATGGGCTCATATGGTTCTCTCTGTGGTATGGATGCGTTCTGGCCATGCCTGCGTGGTTGGGTATTTCCTTGCATCCCCCGTAATGCATGGGTAAAGTTACATGCCATGCTGGCTGGGGTCCCTGGTGGTAGAAAGCAACCTCAGGTAGCAGTGCAGCAGAAGATGTATCTTGCAGCATACTCATATGAACAATGCACCAAGAAGTATGCCATATTTTAAATTGTAGTCAGCAGTGGTTCTCTCAATAACTGTCAGGTCAGTATGGTCTGGCTGGTAAACTGCTGCCTTTTCTTCAGAGGAGATAGGGAATGGCCATTTTGGCATTTTGTGCCACCCTAACAACTGTCTGCTTCCTCCTGTTCCTGCTCATAGCCCAGCAGTTAGAGTACAAGCCTTTGCATGTTCCCGACCCTGCTTGTGTGGCTGTGCAGCCTCACCCAGACCTGGGTAACACCTCTGTGTACTGTGAAGGGAGTCTCTAACCTGGAATTTGGGTGATCCAAATATGACATGCTAATCAAGAAACAATGGCTGTGCCTTATAAATATTCTTGATTGGTCTTCGTGACAACACTATTAAAGTAAATATAATATTCAGGCTTCAAATTTTTCATGTGCAAACTGATCCTTGAAGCTGTCGTTAGTGCTCCAGGTTGGATTCCTGGGGAATTCATCAAGGTTAACAAGACTACAATTTCCTACACACAAGGCAAGCTGGTATTTTCAGATATGCTGAAGTTTATAGTCAGTATATAGGCTTCCAAAAAGAACTGGGCTTCAAAGATCCTCAGGATTTGCATGTATTTAGTCAGTTCATTTGTTTACTGTGAACGCAAAGAAAACTCAGCAATAGAGATTGGGTTTTAATAATGAACTCATGACACTAACTTACACAAATATCCTTCTGAGCCTTTTAGTAGATTCTCCTTTATGGAAAATATTTGTTAAATCATATACTTAGTTCTAGCACACTCTGATATGTATTTTGATGTTTATCTTCTCTAGCACAGAGGCGTTGTTTTCAGCTGATGTACATCCAGTTACTTAGCAATAGAATTTAATGTCTTCGCACTTTCCAACGATGCTATTAATATGGAACAGTCCTTTGACAGAGCTATTAAGTCAGCCTTGGGAGCTAATGCTATTTTTATACATGAGAGATAAACAGAGAAAAGTTTAATATTGATACGGAGAATTTTATTCTGATCTGTAGCACCTTATCTCTGACTGTTGTGATATATGGCATAGCCTCAGGGTGAGCTTACAGAGCTGTTCTCAGAAAATTGTGTAATTGCTTGCTCAGTTTTGGTAATGCTGGCTTTTGTCTGGGATATATTAGCTTCTTAGGTTTCTGTGCATTTTGTGCACGTACATAGGTGTATGTGTGTGCATGTTTTAAATTTGTGGTGAAGAAAAAATTCTGCAGTTCCCCTCTTTTTAACAATACAAGAAAAATATTCAAGGTGCAGGCCTGTGAGATTATTAAAAAGCCACAAGTCTTATCCTTGGCAATCAAACAAAATTATGTAACAAAATATTACTGGCATATTCATTAGTTTGATTTGTTCTCTGAGACTTTGTACAGCAGCAGAAGGCTTCAATATCCTTTGCCTATTTAATACTGCAGCTGTTACTGGTTAGGAGAACACAACACAGAGGGTTATCCAAAATGACCAACCAAAAATCCAACAACGTTTAAAAAGTATCCTCAAGAGAATCATCAGGGAATCTACTTCTCTCTTTCTGCCCTCCTCCTCTCCTGGGATCGTCTGCTTGCTGACATCATCAGCTGTGCCTGCCCTTCCAGGTCTGCTAGAGATCTGATGTGCTTTCTTACCAGTAGATCGGAGATTCTGATCAGTTGGGTGATACAACATCTATGAGTACTGAATAAAGAAACCCTGGACATATATTGAATTCTTGTTTGAAGGCAAGTGGGACAGAAAACAGCAAGGCTTATCCTATGTCATAGCAGGTGTTGACAAGCTTAATACAGTTAGGAATATATACAATTAGAGACATTACATCACATCATTTGATACAGAGCTAGAGGAAGAGAGATCTTCCTCTATGTCACAATACATCAGAAACTGAGTAACACTTTTAACAGTTTCTTTTGCAAGAATAAAAAAAAAAAAAAGGAAAATAGTTATAGTATTTTAGTATTTCCACTGGCCTTAATTCAAGATGGAACTAAAGAGAGTTAGCATCACCTACTCTGTCAGGTCACTGCAGAAGGCTCTTTGGCACTCTAGCGAGAGCAGTTTGGTTGCCAGGAGACGATAAGTTAATTCTGGAAGGTAATGCCCTCCAAGCAAGTAATGCCATCATTCCAGATCAGAGTAAAATCTAATGCTCTATAGCCACAAGCTTGCCTTTTAAAAGTATTTACCTCTCTACCTTACTGAAAATAAACAAAATGTGCTGCTGCATTGTCTGTTGCTGGTGGAATAAAATCCTGAACAGTAAAATCTTAGGGTGCTGTTAAATACTCTGCATAAAAATAATGCTCCAGCAGGCTCATCTACGTTAGGCCATCTGCTAACTATGCTGGTACATATGTCAAATGACAGATTGCCAAAACTATTTTTCATGACCTTAAAATAAGAGGGAGACCAATGAAATGTTACAGGACAAATTCAAGACAAGTCTTCAGCTGTGTGGCATTAATTTCACAATGTGGGACATGGTAGATAAAGACTTTTAGGGCACTAAACACTTACTGATGCAGTTTAAGTCTGTAAACAAAACTGTGCTGACACCTCAGAATGCAAATGGCAGCAGAGCAATGTAAAAGTAAGAAACACAAGAAGCTGTCTCTCTGACATCAGTGCTGACTAGTGCAATGCAGAAAGCATTTATCGTCAAACTAGCTCCAAAACTAAATCCTTATATATTCACATTCAAAGTTCTCAGAGTTGTGGAGAACACACAGAAGACAAGAGTTTGAGACAGGAATCACTCATGAAATCATTTGAGCTTTTCTGGGTGAAGGCAGGATACATAAATATAGGGATTGGTCTGAACTGAAAATTTGTCAATCATTGAAGAATTTGGGAAAATAGGTAAACAGGCACTTGGATTGCAATGGTCAGCTCTGATATTGAATGATTTCGGCGTATTCTGCTTAAAAAACCTGTCTAGACAGTATCTTGTAGAACGTACGTATTACTTTATTTCTAGAGCAATTCTATACCTTCTTATCTGTTTCTAAGGGTGAGAAAATGACAGGGTATTACAGTACCCCTGAAACTAAACAAAATTCTTTGCTTGTGTGTGCATGTGATTTTTTCCTTTGATCTACTCTTGCTTCATTCTGGACTGGTATGCAAATTGGTGATAGAGGAGGGGACATTTGGAGAAAATATAAGTCACCACTTTTTTATAAATATGGTGCTTTTCACCTGAAAGTTCACCAAAGACAGGAAGTACTCTCATACAGATTTTGCAAATGGGGAAACTGAGGCACAGACCACTTACTATGCATTGACAAGTTACCTAGCACACAAGTGGCCTAGTAATGCAGCTCTTTTTCCCAGAGTATCAATCCAGTGTTCCTGTTGATATTTTTTCCAGACATAGATGAATTTCTGAAGAAAAAAGTGTTCCTAGCCCAAAGAAAACCTGAGTGTAGCACACAGGTGAGGAATCTAGAACTCTTTGCATTAAAGCAGTAGAGAATCATACAGCTTCCATTCAGCATTTGGGATAACCTTGGAAAATTTTTGCTTTGCTAAACCCCAACTCTAAGCAAAGAAAGACAAATAGAAGAGTACAAATGCTTCAGAAAATTACTTTTGAAGAGACTGTCAGGAAAGGGAAAAGAAGAATGTCATCAGACACTTAGATGATGGGTATCAGTGAGTGTTTTTTACTGCTTTTCCAGTTATCTTGCCATGGATTGCATGACATTTCATGGAATCAAGCCTTGCTATCATCATGAGATGTATGGGAGGGGAAGGGCTCTGCTTGCTCTACTATATTTTGCTATGCAGTGTAGAAGAAGGAGATGGAAGAGGGAAAGAATGTGAGGATAATGGGAGAAGAAGATGGTAGCAGAAAAAAAAGCAGAAGAGTGCTAAATAGAAACTGGAGAGGGCTTAAGAGGTAGAGAATAAGAGACAAGGAATGTAGGCAATAGTGGAACAGGATAAAAGTATCTTTTGAAATGGAATTATAAGTCCAAAAACATTGCTTTCCTTAATTACCTATGAGCTTTGTAGGAGAACAGAGTCCAATGTCTCCTGCTTATCTGCACTCTGTATTTTCCATTTTATATATTAATGCTCTTAGCAAAAAACATAGCTTATAATTCAGCCTTACCCCATTATCTTAAAGTTTGCTAAAAGCCTCGGGCAACAAAATCTAAACTGCAGCCTGCTTTTTATGCTATTCTTGCTTTTCTGCAATGTGACAGAGCCATATATTTTTAAAAATACCTCTCAGAATATGTCTATTCAAAGCTATTTTGCCCAATGTTATTAGTCTGTCCTGATACATTTTTTGTTCACAATAAAAGGTTTTTGGAATTCATTGGCAGTATATAATTTCATACTGTCTTTTCAGCCTGTTATATGGGGCAGAAATGGATTCATTGTGATTTGTGAATTAAAACATTATCAGCTGTGACAAGTTCATAAGTCAGTAGAATAGATTGAAATTTCATTGGTCTGAAAACCATTTTTTTTTCTGTAATTGCAGCCAATACTACATTCTTCTAATGGGAAATTTTGTAGGGTTTCTGGCAAAACCCAAAAAGTAATAGGACCAGTTTGACAGAGAATCAGTGACCTTGGAGGTCATTGGATTAAGGCGAGTAAACTGGAAGAACAACTTCGTGACGTAAAACTCAAAATTGTGGTAATTGTGGTAGCTATCACTTACAAATAGGAGGTTTTAGGATTTCTGACTAAAGGCTAATCACATGAAACAGGAAAACCCAGTAAGGATGAGAGAAATAATGATGGGTGGGGGAACTGTGCTATGCTGACCAGTGGAAACAGAGCATCCTGTATCAACTGATTCCTAAAGACCATCAAAGGACAGTGATTTTTCATCGACCTTGGCCTGAAGCCCATGCAGAGGAATCAATCAAAAACTCTATTCCTAGAAGGCCATGCAAACTGAACAGAGCAATTGCCTCGAAGGGTATGGGACTTGCTGTGGGAAGTAGATGCAGAGAATTTAGGGACTCAATAAAATGTATGTTTTAAGATGATTGTAGGAATATGTCAGACTTCCCATGGATTGTTTAGGGAAAGACTGAAGGCTGGAGAAGGAAGTGATCAAGGTGGCCTGAAGAGGAACAAATGTAGGAAAACAGAGGGAAAATGAGATCAAAGGATTCGGTCAACTGAGTGGCTGCTTGGTGGACTTACCTGACTGAGCCCTGGACTTGATCACCTCAATCTGTCCTAATTTCATATTAATCTTATTTCTAAATGTCTCCTCTGTGTGTGCACTCTTTTCTGAGTCTTTGTTTTTGAGTGCTAATGATCTTCAAGTGGGACCAGCCAGTGAATAGGAGGAGGGTTCTGACTGCACGATGCTGGGCTGGGACTTGGGGGTCTGTAGGTCCAGATGCCAACAACTCAGCAGGCTGGGGTCTGGAGGCCAGCAGATGCACAGTCTGAGTGTCTAGGGCTGGTATCTGAAAAGACCTGCACTGTGTATATGTGAGTGCTGCTGAACTTTCATCCTGATCAGCAACAGGAGTAACAGAATGAGGCTGCCTGTGCTGTTCATGTCTGTGTGAGCACCGTCTGTGCTTATGTGGGTGCTGATAAGGGTGCTGCTCGGTTGGTCTGTGGGATCAGTTGTGTGCGTATGGTTTGTTTCTGAGTGTGTATGTGCCTACTGGGCATACATGCTCAGCCTGGCCAGCAGCTGGTCTTTGGGACATGAAACTCCAGCATCATCCTCACATCTATTGGGCTGGGGTAGGAGAAATCCCCTGGATCAAGAAGCTCATTGGTTTCAGCTACCTTTCACAGCAATCATTACTAAACAGGTCTTTCCCTGTTGTGTTTCCTTAAGGGTAGGTAATAGACTACTCAATATTATCATCAATAATCTGGAAATCTGTGCTGATTAAACTAGCAGATATCTCAGTAATTGATATAAACCAGTCTGAATTATTTTCTCAGGCGGGCTATTCAAGAAAAATATTTTACGCAAAAAATGCAAGACCTTTTATCTAGGTACATATCATAGTAACATAGACTTTTATTTTGGAATGGTCCTCGAGGATAATCTGGTCCAACCTTTCTTGGCAAAAGCACAGTCTAGACAAGCCTGTAGGACAGTGCTACTATACAATAGTACAGACCTTCTCTAGAGCATGGCAATGTGAAAAATAGTAACACTTTAAAAGGTCTAGTAGATGAGCAATACGGTGAACACTCCAGTTCTGATGCTGTGAATAAGAGTTGTGGAAGTTTTGAAGCAGTGAATTAGTAAGTAGGAGTAGAAAGGTGATATGAGTTCTGTGTGTGGCATTTGTTACTTCCCACAAAAGAGGATTTGAATTTTATATAATAAGTCTTAGTTGTGAATGCTTCTTGCTGAAGAGCATTCATACTGAAGCACCTCTATCTAGCCTATTTTCCACCCTCTTAAATGTTGCTGTCTTGTGTGTACTAATATCCCTGTGCAACTGATCAACTGCACATACATTATTTTGTTTCTCTGCCACAAATTTTTGCTATTTCAGATTAGTTCAGGACAGTTTCACAGTCAGGGACTCATGCAGTACCTGAGAAAGTTCAAGTAAGTAAAATGAAGTCTACCTGACCAGTAAAATGATAGTATGGAATTATAGTGTTTATGCAGAATAAAATAGTGAGGCCCCAGAGAACAGCTGCAACAATTATTTGAAAATTAGAGAAAATGTCTTATAATGGCATAACTAAAGAGTATAAGATAACTGAAAAGTGACTTGATTAGGGCACATAAATTCCAGGAAAATATCATCAGGTAGTATATGGTCTTTCAGTCTAAAAAAATAGCACCACAAAACCCAATATCTGCAAATGCAAAACCAAGCAAACCTGTAATCAGACTTAAAATCAGATTTTTACCAATGTGCATGATAAACTGTTGCAACAAACTAGATGAAGTATGAGATTTGGTGAAACCCAAGTAATAGAGCTTGTTAGAGGAGTAGATAGAATTTAGCCTGTGATGTCCAGAGTGATGTGATTCGATTACTTCTGGTGGCCTCTGAACACCATGTCATAAAAGATTTTTTAAAGGTGTTTGTGGTTCAATTGAAAAATTATAATGGTCTGCACATCCAGAAAGGATGAAAACTATCTGACAGGATGCTAAAGAAAGCCAAGTTCATAGTTATGTAATGTCTTTTATTAAAAATGGGACAGTACAATTTTGTCTATATATCATCATTTTAACATATAGTCTAAAATATTGATTTTAACTTCAAAATCTTGAAGTCTCAATCTAGTAACTACATTTTTCCTCTTAAAAAATGATAAAAATTTTCATAAATAATTTTCAGTTTATGCCATGTGTCAACTTTGGACATTAAGTACTGTATGGCTATTTAAGCTTCTGTTCTGAGGCGCATCTGGTTTTTCAAACACATGAAAATAAATAAGAAAGCATCAATTTTATATTTTTAATAGACTTGTGATTTTTCAGCTTGTGATTTTTGTACTAGTTTAATCATGGTGGTCATTCTTACATGAAAAAGAATAAATTTGTGATTCTTCTTATTAAAATGCCTTAACTCAAGCTGAGGTTTTTTTAGCCTGGAAATTTCCAGTTCAAGGCAAAGATTACTACAGCAGCTAAATTGACAGCTTTGATAGAATAAATGGAGTTGTATAGATAGCAATGAAGTTATTATAATGATGTCATTCTGTCTGCTGGATAAAACAGGACATAGGACTGTCTTGAATTTTTTCCTGTTTCAACTAGTCCATATCCCTGATGGGGGTGAGGTGTGTGTGAAATCCAGTTACAAAGGTGAACTACAGCCTACAGAGAATACAATGTGATTATTATCTGGCATTTCTTCAGGGTGTTAAACATCTGAGCATCACAATTTTTGGATCTAGACAGATTTTACCTCAGCCAGAGTGTTGTAGTGTTAGGTGTTACAGGGCCTATCGATGATATTACTTGGATGGTCCTGAATGTACATTTTGTGTTACTACTTATACAAGAGTTGGAAGCCTAGGAGGTTTTTAGAAGGCATAAGGAGTCTAATAACCATTACATTCTCAATCAAATGAAAACCCATTTCCTTAATTTCAACTGCTGAGCCTCTCCACCATGAAATTAAGGGCAAATCACCAATGAATACACAAGCATCTGTTGTCCTTGTTCTTCCTGAAGAGAGAATTTACTTAGGAGAGTGCGGGAGAGCTGAGCACGCACACGACCAATGTGATCAAGCAATGCCCGTTTATTACAACTAAGAAAGCCCTTTTATAATGTTCTCCCGCACACGTGAGTAACACTCAGTACAAGTCCTCAAGATTGGACAGTTAACTTAGCCCGCGCTTTAAACCTCCGTATGATTGGATAAAAAGTGCCCCATCAGCCTTGCCAGGCTCCCTGCCTTGTGGAACTTCCTCTTCCGTCCCAACCCCTTCCGGGGGTTGTTTGTCTAGTCGAGTTTCTCCCCCCTCATTCAGGGTCACGTCCTTATCGCATTCTTGCTTGGCTGAGGCTCTTATCAGTCTTGTTCTCACGCAGGATTGCTCACATGGCCATTCTCTCGCAGAAAGTCCTCTAGAATCCCAACAGGAAAGATGATAGAAGCAGTCAAGCTTTCAAGAAACTTATGTTAGAACAAGAGTTGATGGTAGACTTAAAGACAACTTGCAAAGGCTTTTGGTTTGAAATTGAGCTTGTCCCTTTTTAGGCAGGGGGCTTTTAAGTTGAGAAAAAGAAATCACATGGTAAATGGTGTTACAAATTGTGCTCTTTTTGAAACAATCTAATCTGAGATTGCTGGTACAGTCTCTTGGCTACCTCAGCTATCATCAACTTTCACACTTGAATGGAAGCCCAGGATTTGTAATGCTGTAACAAAATACCGATGATGTTCTGATGTTAAATGGATATTAGCTAAACCTCTCCCACTCAGTTTTTAGCTCTTTCCTCTCCACTCTTGTATCTTCATTATTTTTCCAACTGTTACGGTTCTTACAGGCTGAACATGTTTTGTAGTTGTGATGCCAAAGACAAGTATTCCTTGTGGTTTTTAGTACATTTTAGACCATTTTCATAATGTTAAATAAACCTAATAGGGCATAATTCCTTCTTCACTTTGAAGTCACTTTAAGACATCTAAGAGTTAGTTTTATTTGGTTTTCCCTTTTGAGTGTTACATCCATAGTCATTTTGAGCCTGTTCCATCTCTTTTTCTCACTCACTTCTTACAAACTGCTGTAGAACCAAAAAAATTGTTGAACATTAAGAACTAGTATTATATATTGTGTTTCATTATTTTAAATGATAAAGTTTATAGTTTGGGGAATTTTTGATCAGCCAAAGTTCACATTAAAATGGTAATGAATCCTTGTAGAAAGGATTATTTCATTGTGATCTGCTAGATTTTCATTCTTTGACTTGTCTGGATTTAAATTTCCACTTGATGGTAATTTTGTTCAAGTATTATTCAATATATTTAAATTAATGTAAATAATTAGTTGAATCCTGGCCTGTCAGAAGAAAATAAGTTTCACTAGCTACAATGTTTTAAACAGTGAACCAAGTCTTCCTCAACTAGAATGAAATAATGTTAGATTATCATTGCTTGTGATTTCTTTACAGCCACGTGACATAAAAAATTGCATATTAAACAAGATGATTAATAATATACAATGACCTGTTAGCATGACATAGTATGTCTACTATGGATGATGTTTTAAATAGAAATAATAAAATTAATGAGTAATTTTTTCTCATATTAATGTATTTAAAGCCATTTCTCCTGCTGATCTTCAATCTTGTACCAATCACAGTTTATCTGGGTAAAAGAATTTAGTCTTTGCAAAGTACAGGTAAGAAAATTTAAGAGACAAATAAGCTTGTCTTTGACTTCTACAGAAACTTGCTTACTGTGCCTCAGTGCACAGTGCTGTATGCACTGTAAGATGCAGTTTGCTTTTGCCAGATAATGCCAGGCTTCCAAACTAAAATAATTTACAATGTTTATTTATATTTGATACAATTTCCAGTGTTGTTATTCAAAACACATTTAGAAATATTGTTGATCTCACTGTAAGATTTGTGCAATCTGAGAGTAATTTGACCCAAATGTAAGATGAGTGAGGAGAAATGTTGTAAGCCTGACAGCTGTTGGGAAAGTCCCAATCCTCAGATTCCAGCCTGGTCATGGAACCACTAGTTTCCTACCATCTGAGGAGCTATAATAGGAATGAGTGATCCCTTGATTTAAACTGGCATTTATTGCCAGGGGTTGCAGTGTTTGGAAGTATTCTGTTCATTAAATTTCTGTGAAGTCTCCTTGGAAGTCTATTGAAAATGAACTCATTCTTTAACCTGTTTGCAAAAATTATACTTTACTCTGGGTTCTACTTGATGATTTCTGTATTTATGGATATCAATTATACTTTACTCTGGGTTCTACTTGATGATTTCTGTATTTATGGATATCATCACTATTTTCACATATGAAAAATAAAAATAGGGAAGCCTTGAGTGTTTCAAGGATTTGGGATGACTATTGACGATTCTTATATACATCAGTGAAAATAACTGAATCCTTTTGCCAGTAGAGCAACTGAAGACAATTAATGTGCTGTCAGCTGTAGTATATAGAAACTGATGTGCAGTAGATAACTCCCTTGACTTTTTTTGATCGTGGAGCTCCAGTCCTTTAAAGTGGCAGCAGATCAGCAACAGCAACATTTGTGTGAATTGTATTAGGTATTATGACAAAGGGAAAATGCCTACAGTCGTCTTTATCGTAAGATAAATTCTAAATTAACCTCACAGATGGAATAGAAGCAGTGGAAGGTCATATTCTAGCCCCACTGTTCTCAGTGCAGTTCTCTCTGTTTTGCAGTGAGATAGGTAAGGATAGAGGTGCTGCATGTGCAATATCAGCTCACAGGTATATCAGACATTAGGTCTTACTTCTTCTCTGTATTTGGGGGCCTAAGGGAACTATGTTGGTATATTGAGAACAAAGACCCTAGATAATTTTGAGGTGCTTGAATATTTCCATTCCAGAAGATTTATTTGTCTTTATTAAAGTAGATACAATATGCAATTTAGTTCATAATAGCAGCATTGAGCCCTGAAGTTAAGCAGCACAGCTAAGGGAGATCCATGAGGCAAAACATTTTTCATGTCTGTAAGCATAGACTTGAAAAAAAACCCTCTTCCCTTGAAATCAAAGATTGCCATCTAAAGAGAATTTTATATAACTGAGTAGAATACTGGGTGTTTTCAAAATGCATGTGGGAGAATCATGGTAATGTAAGAACCAGCAACTTTAAGATTCTTGTAGTTATAATTACTCTGCAAGAATCACCTTTTTTCCCCAGGAAGGCAGCAGTAATCATGATGCACTCTCTAGAAATATATGTAAATGTTTCTCAGTGCATATCACCTGCAACTCTAGGTCTAATGACTCATTTTCATAATGTTTTTACTAGCTTCTTGTAATAGCATTTATATTTTGCAGAAAAATGAAGATAATTCATGGAGCAATTGTCCTCCAATCATGCTAACAGCCATTCACACAGCTGCTTAAAGGGATTTTAACAGGAGATGCTTATTCACTAGGATGTTTCACTAAATAAACTGTGATTCTGCAAAATGTACACACATGAAAACCTTCATGCACATGAGTTGCTTCACTTGAACAGTTAGAGGGCTAAGATTGTGACTGAACCTTTTTAGTCATTTAAAGTTGGTAGTTATTTTTCTAGTGGTGGTGGTTATGACTTCAGAGGGTTTGAAGGGGAACAGAGAGTAAATCTAAACTTTCAAAGTTTAATTCTATGCCTTTCTTAATGCTTTCAAATACAAAAATCAGTAAAATATTTGCTGATGTGTTTTGACTTTAGAATATTTTCCTCTGATCACTGAATGTGGCCTTGTGTCCATACTGTAGGACTGCAGTATATTTATCAGGAGTGTAGTGTGACATCTTGGAGAGACAGTGGGAAGGAATCTGCTGCCTTCTGCCCACTTCTTCAATGAAGGCATTCTGAAGCCTGATATGGTATTTCATTTCAATTTCTGAATTCCCTCACTTTGACTGAGAGGTTTTTCTTGGATCAGTGGGAGGAAACAGACATTTTGTACATACACATTTCTGAGAGAGGCCACAAGAGTCTACTATTTGTGTGTAGTGAGTCTAGACACAACCTGAAATGGGACCTGAATCCCATAAGGTAGTCTGAGGCCAATTATTTTTTAAAGGATGTATATGTCAGAAACATGTGACAATAGGGAGTTGGGATGAAATGATGTGTTGCAGTTGCCTATGTTATTCACTGGCGGGTTGGCTTGCAGTGTATCTGTGCAAGTGCTTTAGTTAAGACGACTGTCACAGGAGTACAGCTGTTCTGCTTCAAGGGACAGCTCATCTGGAGCAGAACAGATGCTTTGAGTTGGAGCAGAGCCTGATTTGTGAGGCCCAGCTGGATGCTAGCTGGCTCCCTGCTCGTCAAACATTTTCCCAAAGACAGGCATACTGGAAGGTGCAGTGCAGAGAAACACAGATGTCTTTGAACCTGGCTCCAACTTGGCTCTAACATGACTCCAGCTTGGAGTAACAGCTAGACTTCAGGGCTGGCCCTTGTAGACCTTCCAACAGAATGTTCAACAGGGACAATCCTAAAGCTCAGAGAGGGACAAAACACAGTGGCAGTGATCCCTGTACCCTTAGAGGGAAAGGAAATGACAATCTATTTTTTGTATACTTTGCTTTTTAGCTTAGATGGTGATATGTTAATACACAGAATAGGCTTGAAGCAGCACTGTGGCCCTGGTCAGTGTGCTGGGAAATATAAAGCAGTGATGCCCAAGTGACTGCAGCACTGGCTTTGTGTGTTACTCATGCACATCTCTCCTACATCCTGAACTCCCGAAGCTACCCAGGCAATTTCCTATGTAGTTAGGAAGTAAAAGATTATTAAGGTGGCAATAATTCTACAGCAACTGAGGGAAAGGGTTTTCTGGTTATATTGATTGTGGAACAGGATAGAAGATAAAGCTTTTTATAACTAAAATATTTTAGAACAAATGTGTTCCTTTAAACACGATGTATTAGGTCTGAGAAGGCAAAGTTGGTTTCTGTGTAGAGGTTGTGTGGGAGACCTTTTCTTCTCATAGATTTAGGCACTGATATTTAATGGCATTAGATGTTGTTGAGACACAATTGTCATTGGGTTTGCTTATATTTTTGGAAACTAGAGAAGGTGCAGATAAGGTATGAGATGAGCACTGAGGCTCTGTAATATGTAGCTGTTCTGTATTTGCCTGCTGCTTAGCTTGAGCACTGCCAGTTTCTTTCAGGACTTTCAATAAATCCCTGAGATATATTATAAAAAACTTTGATGAGAACCTGTTAGTAAGTTCCAGACAATATCCAATGAGAGAACCATAGCATTTCTTAAATTAATTAAAATTTAAAATAGTGTACAGAGACCAGGATGAAATACAGTAAAAAACATTTGGAATACTATCGAGAACTTCATGACACAGACCACAGCTAAACTGACATCTTTCTTTCTTACTATGACATATTTTCGTCTAAGAATTTAATATAATATGTAAATTTGGACGTTTATAAGAGCCTGTTTAGTCTCCATGCCTAGCAGGATTCCAGCAGATACTCAGCTACCAGGAAACAGAAACATGTAGCTCATACCTGAGGTATGATACAGATATTGAGATCTAGCTCCCTGTAAAGTTCAGTTTTCCACCAGTTAACTACAGCATCCTCATTATCTCCTGCATTTATAACCTTCTTTATGTCTTTGCTCTCTGTCTCAATTCCAGACAATTTTTCATGTATAGTCTGTTGCGGCCCTTTCCTTAGCTTCCAAAACAGCTGCTGCATATATTTAGTAACTGTCACATTTCTTATCAAGAAGTTTCTGGGTGTCTAAAAAAAGGCTGTCCTGGTCATTGCTTACATGCAAAACCATAGCATATTGCGAGTAAAATCTTCCTCACTGCTTCTCTCCCATGAAAAATGCCATGTGTGCAGCGGGTAGGCTATCAAGGAAAATTAGTCAGGTTAGGAATTCTGTCTGCTTTGACTGAGACTGGGCAAAGACACTATTGTCTTGAATGGCAGGTGATATGTAAGATAAGATATCTTCTTTTGTTTAAGAAAAATAAATCCCATTAGCTCATCAATTCCAGGATAGACTCATAAAAAGGTCTAAAGACTTTCATTTTTTATGCAGTGAATTACATATTTATGTTTAAATCTATTGGACATTAAGAGAAAAAAAAGAGAAAAGCAAAACGATTTGTCAGGAATGTCAGTTTCTGTTCAAGACAGTTTTGTCACAGTGCTTACAATTTTATTACTCCCCTGCATGCCAAATCAATCAGAAAAGCTTGAAAAAATAATCAAACACACATTTTTAAAAGAGCATTCTTTGTTTGAATTAGCCTCCAAGATTCTTTAAATAGCAAAGCCCACATTAGGTTTTTTCTAAACTTCTGTTCATGCAGCCCAATTATGTTAGATTTAAATAGGCTACATACAATAGCTTTTTATTTTTGTAAAGTACTATCAGACCAGTCAGAGCCAGACAATATAATTAGCATTTCTTATTCCCTGGACAGTCCCAATAAGGCTGTTACTAACTTTGATAATATCATGGAGAATGACTCAGATACACTGGTAGATAATTTTCCATTGTAATTAGGTGCATAATTTCTAGCATAAAATAAAGCAGATAATGCCTCATATTTTATTTAGAATATTTAAATCTTATTAACTCTTTCAGATACTTTTACAGAAATGATAAAATGAAACTGAAGTGTAAAACTAATTGCTGGATATCAATTATAAAAAGATGTATCTGTCACTAAGATGCTAGAGTAAGCTTTAAGATGAAGCTTACATAATGGGACAAGACAGGAAATTTAGACTAATACTCTGGCAGAGAACAGTGTGAAATCAAGACAGAAGGCAATGTTCCTTAACAAAGGGACTTTGGCTAAGGATACAGAGGGATTTCTTCCTTGAGGCACATGTAGGTGTTGTAGTGCTTGTCGTTGAAAGCTCAGTTCTTTCAGACATTCATCTGTCTCATGGCACTAACAGTTTGGCATCTGCCAAAGCTCATCCATATGGTGAGATTTAAGCACATAAGGATGGCATTCATAGAAGGTAGCACGTGAATCTTGTCCTCAGCTAGCTTCTGGAAAATATGAATAATGGGTTCTGTGGTTTTACAAAAAAATCTACCTTTCCCTAGGAGTTAGATTTCCAGATCTGCACTCTACCCACAGACGATTTTCTGGAAAAGCCTAATCCCTTTATTTTGCAAATTTAGCTTCATATTCAGGGATTCAGTAAAGCTGATTTTCAGTGCTCCTCTGACACAGAGAGCTGAAAGAAAAATTTGTGCCTATGTCTATAGTGTCTCCTGAGATTCAGTGCAAGGTTACCTATACTAGGATTTAAGTGAGCTAGCTCAAGTGTTGAATGTGGTCTACCTGTGAGTGTGGATCTCCTTGGTAAGTAAACGAAGCCCTGTGTGTTGAAATTCTGCTCAAGATGGGGAACAAAGAGGTTAGATACTAATGTCAGAGCCATTAGGGACTTGTAAATGTACCAACAGGCAGACAAGGCAAAACCAAATGCCTTGGATCCCAGGAGCAATGGCCATTCCTGAAGATGCAACCTTGTACATTTATGGTAGGAAGCAAGGGTTGAAAAAAGCAGTCTGAGACTGTAGAACAAGAGGTTGTCCCTCAGAAACCACCAGAGGCAGGGGAAGTTGTAATAGAACTGTTCAGTCAGACCCTAAACACAGGCATTTTTATCTTCAGCTACAACTGAAGTTGCTGCTCTTTCCAGAAGAGTTGCTGAAAACTCCTAGAGAAATGTGGGAACTCACTAGAAGATGAGAAAACTCACACACTGCTTCTCTTCTTTCTTTCTTTGTCACTGATGCCTTTATGCTTCGTGAACATAGCTGTCTACAATGAAATTACTCATGCATCTGTAGATAGCTTTGTAGGTGACATCTTTCTGATTAAACTTCTTTGAACAATAATGACCAAAGAATGTGATATTTCCCCAAGTTTCTGTTCTTCACAAAGAGAAAAATTTGTTGGTCACATTTTTTTCCTTTCCAACAAATGAATAGGCTAAACTTGCCACATCAACAGTAACGATGGCAAAGACAATTCTTTAGGTCAGGCAGCAGCATCCCTCATATGGTCAAGGAAAATAACCTCATCTGCCTAGTCTTTATGGTTGTTAGGTTTTCTTTTTTGAGATGGTCCTTCCTAAGAAGTATATTTGTACCACTTCTTCTTTCTTGGCTGGAAGCCTGAGTAAGTTTTTTTTTTTACAGAGCAGAGCCAGCTCTTCTGGCATGTTTTACAAAGGCACATATTTTAGCTTATCTCAAAGTTCTGAAAGGATTTTTGTTGATCTGAGGGATGAATCAGTCAGAGGTGGCAAAGAGTGCCTTCATGCCTTATTGTAAACGATCTATGAACTACAGGTTTTCATGACATGTTAAAAATTCATATGAATATTAGATTTAAAATTTAAATATCTGACCTAGCTGAAGCACTTCTTCAGGCTTGTAATCAGACAGGTATATAGCAGTATACACAGCAAGGGAGACTTGGAACTGGTGTCCAGATCATCAGATGATTTATGTAGCCAACTCTCATTGACAAAAAGTCGAAATTTGGTCCTTGGATAAACACTTTGTTCCCTTCCTGACAGAATATGTTAGTAGTGTATGTTAACTCTCAAACAGCCTGATTTTTCTTAAATTAAGCTAAATTTCTTTATGCAGGTTTGGACTGATAGCCAGTAACAACTTAATCAACTAGGAAGCACTACTGAATGTGAGTAGTGATAGTAAAATATGATCCTGCATTTACTCTTTGCTATCTTTCTGGTTTTAGAAGTATAAAACAGTAGTCCTGCCCTTAATCATCACTTCTAGTCAAATCACATCATTTTGTTGGGGCTATATACCTCTTACTTGGCCATACTAATCTAAACATTAAGTATGTGCTCCAATTTAGTTTGTTGAATTAGCCTTTTAGCAGACAATATGAGGCACTCCAGGAAGACAAGTCATCCCACCTTTTTAAGAGTGAGACAAACTGCCTTGTGGAGCTGTCTGTCTGTCTTTTTCTCTGCTATCCATATGGGAGTCTGGACTGTTAGCTCTGCAGAGAGACCTGGACAGGTTGGAGCCATGGGCTGAGGCCAACTGGAGGAGTTTCCATAAGGCCAAATGCCGGGGGCTGCCCTTGGGCCACAACAACCCCCAGCAGCGCTACAGGCTTGGGGAGGAGTGGCTGGGGAGCTGCCAGTCAGAGAGGGACCTGGGGGTGCTGATTGACAGCCGGCTGAACAGGAGCCAGCAGTGTGCCCAGGGGGCCAAGAAGGCCAATGGCATCCTGGCTTGTGTCAGCAATAGCGTGGCCAGCAGGGACAGGGAAGGGATCTGACCCCTGTACTCGGCACTGGTGAGGCCGCCCCTCGATTCCTGTGTTCAGTTTTGGGCCCCTCACTACAAAAAGGACATTGAATGACTCGAGCGTGTCCAGAGAAGGGCAACGGAGCTGGTGCAGGGTCTGGAGCACAGGTCGTACGGGGAGCGGCTGAGGGAACTGGGGATGTTTAGTCTGGAGAAGAGGAGGCTGAGGGGAGACCTCATCGCCCTCTACAGCTGCCTGAAAGGAGGTTGCAGAGAGCTGGGGATGAGTCTCTTTAACCAAGTAACAAGTGATAGGACAAGAGGGAATGGCCTCAAATTGCACCAGGGAAGGTTTAGACTGGATATTAGGAAGCATTTCTTTACAGAATGCGTTGTTAGGGGTTGGAATGGGCTGCCCAGGGAGGTGGTGGAGTCCCCATCCCTGGAGGTGTTCAAGAGTCGGGTTGACATAGCGCTGAGGGATCTGGTGTAGTTGGGAACTGTCAGTGTTAGGTTAATGGCTGGACTAGATGAACTTCAAGGTCTTTTCCAACCTAGATGATTCTGTGATTCTGTGAAAGAGATAACCATTGCTGAAATACCATTTTCTCTGCAAAGCCCTGAAAAACCTCAGAAGTAAAGCAGAAATAAAAAGAAACTTCTGGGGCTTGGAGGTGTAACATAGGAACCTACTTCTTTTCCCCTGTCTCCAGTCACCTCAGAAATATGTGCTGCCTTCATTGGGACCAGTCAGTCATTTATGACCTGGGCCGGTACATAGCAGATTGTACAACTTGCATCCACCTTAGGGGGATCCTTTGACAACTGCGTGTCCTGAATCCACACCAGCACAAGTTCTGGAAAGGTTTGTTCACATGATCTTTCTCCATGAGAGAATCACTTTCTTACAAGACTCCTGAATAAGCTCATCTATGCTCATCGATGCTCATGGAAAGGTTTTAGAGGATTTAGGGTATGCTTAAAAGATGCGACACACCATACCTTCCTGCCACAGTGCTGAATTCAGCTGCTGTGTGCTAGGGTAGTCCGCCTTTTGGGCTGGGATGTCCACTAAACTCATCTCCAGCCTCAGATATGAGATTTTGATGCAAGGACAGAGCTAAATAGACAAGGCAGAATCATGGGACTGCTGACTGACGCTATACCCTTCATACTACTCACATGCTTGAAAAATGATTCTGATGCTTAGATGATGAGTGCAGGTTGAGAGTGTTTAGAACAGAAGAATACAGTGAAATGAACAAGTGAGACATATACAATGCAAAAACATTTCATTTGTAACAATACCAAACATAAACTAGGCAAAATATCATGATTCTTGGAGAGGAGCACTGAAAATTTCTAATGAATATTTGTTTCTATTACAATATGGTCTACGTATACATATGGTATAAAGCGAACTGTGAAGTAATACAAGTGAACTACTAATGCTGAAGTAAAGATGTCTAAAATTGTATTAAACCCCAACAAATTGCATGCTTCCACAACAATGTAAAGTTATCTGTATGTAGTACACTGACGACAGCAAGTCAAATTTCTAGTTGGGCTGCCTGTAAGCCTTTATTAAAGCAATGTAAGAATCTCAATGGGTACCACATTAGTAGCATGTGCAAATTTGGGGACAGAGTCTGGTCTTGTGATTCTTACTGTGAATCAGCCAAAAAGAACACAATTTTTGGAAAGATTAGGACTCATAAATCCAACCATCTCTCTATTTTGCCACCTGATCTGCTCTCTGAACTCCAGCTGAATAGGTCTGAGTAGATCTCATATTGACTAAAGGGATCTTAGATATTCACTCAAGTAGAGATACTGGGGTTCAGTTCAGTGGTTGAAGTATAGACTTCAGTGCCATTTGTGATGACGTAGGCGATCCTGTTAGGCTTCAGAAGGGTCTTATACAGTTCCTGCATTGTATTTCCCAGTCTTATGGGGATATTTCAGGTGCACAGACCTCTCTCTGTAGCCACCTAACCTGAGATTTCTTCTTCTGTGAGGAAATACTTGTAACTCAGGTTATATAACTAAACATATCTTCAAACAGATGGCTCAGCAGCATTCATTTGTCTGATTTAGGGGGAATTGTGTATGTTGTCAAGTCTAAGTGCAGGGATGTGCGTCTACATCTAGCTTTAAAAATCTGCATTGTGAATGCAGAACTAGTGCACAGCTATGTGACAAGTGTGATTGGTAGTGGCTAAACTAGTAGAAGCAAAACAACTTACTGTGTAAGCATATGCAGAGAAGATAAAGACTGCATTACAGTATGAAGGTAGTTACGAGATAGCTGTAAGGATCGTGAATAATACATGATCATAATGCTATACAAGCAGAAACGTTTTCTGTCTGTAGAAAACAGGAGAGTGGGAACGTTCTTCTCAAGACGCTGTTCTTTTAGGCACATAGCAATAGCTTTAATCCACCTCCATTTCCTCCTCCTGGTTTTCAACTAACTCATTGCTTTCCATGAGTGAGCAGCTTTCAGAGCTTGTATCTTGCCTCAGTGGCATCTGTTGGACCTGGAAAGAAAAACCTGTCTTATGTAGCTTTTGTTTGTGAGGGGTGGGCATGCCTGAGCTGAAGCCATATCAGAGAAGCCACTGCCCATGATAGCAGGGCATAGGATTCTTTTCAGGTAAACAGGACCAAGGTGTACATCTATACTGTCAAGGTTTAAAAAAAAAGAGGGGTTTGGGCTCAGCCACTGTCCTCCAATGGTCCAAACTCTTTAGCTATTAGCATGTTTCCTGCAATATTTTAGTAAATGACACAGGATTTTACCAGATAATTCCTGAGCTTGGCTCTTAAGACAGCACAGGTTTGGGGATTTTTCCTGAAAGGCAGTTCCCTGCTCCCTGTCCCATGTAATAGCACTCAGCATCTTGGCCAGGGAGTAGAGGTGCCATGGCCTGTTTGATTAATTCGTTTGAATGAATTGTAGCATATCTCAGCCCTCTAACTTCTGTCCCTCTCTGATACAGATCAGATATTTCCCTTCAGATCTTTGTTGCAGTTCCTGTCAAAACATGAAGATGCTACCCTAAAGTCTTCTAGTGCTCAAGAACATTTTACACATCCTTTTGCTTTAAGATTTTTGGGGGGCTATGTTTTAACCACATCTTTCTAGTGCTCATGTCAGGTGCTTTTCCTGCCAGGGGTCACTCTCTGAAGGCCTAAAAGCTCCGAATGACATCAACAGAGAAACATGTTAACTTCTCCTCCCCACCAGTGACCTTGAGTATAACAACAGTTTTCTTCCAAATGAGAAATCTGAAAGTCCTCAGAAAGTGGGTAAGTCTAAAATGGTTGACCCTTTCAAAGTCTTTTAAAGTTCTGTTATTCATTTTGAGTGGTCTTACCGGTAGATCTCACTTCAGAGACACAAGTGAACCTATAGCTTTAGTAAACTAAAGAAAGTGCATTTTCAAGATGAGAAGTGAAATTCAGAAAGACAATTTGTTCTAAAAAGAGAAAAAAGGGTTGTCAACAAGTGGAGACCACTGGTAAAGACTCAGATGGAAATTACAGGCAACTCCCTTCAAACTCCATTTAACCCCTTTCCCAGTAATAAAACCACCACCTGAGAAAGCGGTAGCCAGCAGGATCGCAACTCAGTACTTGCTGCCCTTGCGACTGCAGTGAACACCCCTGTTCAGCATGGTGCTTCTTGGGAGGGATGGCTGTAAGGGGACTATTGCCTGCATTGAAAAAGAGAAATATCTGGGTGAGGCCGTGTTCCTTTCTGCCTAGAATACAAATAGCAGTTCAGCAGCTTGTCAGGGTTTTCCCCAAGATTTTTCTCCTTCCTGGACTGCATATCAAAAAGTTTCAGGTATGGAAAGAGAGTAAGATTCCCAGGACCTAATAATTGACTTAATTCCTATCCAGAGCACAGCCTAGTGGTTCTTTCATACACCTGCACACCTGCAATTTTGTGGGCTGGGGAGGAGGCACAAGGCAGGAGGGACAGGGATTTAGGAGAGAAGGTTTTGGGTAGAACATGATATACAGTCTGTTCTTCTACTTCCCAAAGCCAAATTTTTAAGGCTTTCTGATCTCTTAATCAGACATCTATCACAGCATTGGCTGGAGACCCTCTTTTGTGAACAACGTTGTAAACATGCAGTTAGAGATGGCCTTTGAGAAGGATCTTTTAGGTGTGCTCTCTGGAACATCACATCATTGCTCTTCAACACTCACTTCCATTTCCACTTGCATTGCTGGATCTGAGTTTCTTCTTGCTCATAGGAGGATGCAGAAAGGTAGATTCTGGAGTTAAGTGGTCCAGGGAGAAGGTGATATACATGGATAGAGATTTGCCTATCCCATCCCCCTGTTGGGGGACCCATAACATTGAGGAGATTTTCCCGGATCTTGAGAAGCTCTTGTTTAATTTTTGGTGAATTGTTATGGGAGTGAGAAAAAGTCACATTTTTGACTGTCTCTTGTTCCAGACTGAGAGGACTCTGCAGCTCTTCAACACATGCTCTTTGCTTAGATTTATTTTTAGTAGGGTTCTCTTCATTTTTTTGTTTTGTTTTGTTTTGTTTTTTTCAAAATATCTTTTCATGAAACTAAATTAAATGTGCAAAGAAGGGAGAGAAAATCAGAAATGAAGCATAAGACATTTCACTCTTGTTACTTTAACTTAAAAATGGGCATAGGTAAAGAAACAGAAAAAGGTCCTGAAATATAATGGGTCTCTGTGTCATCTCTAAGAACTGCTTCCAAAAGGCTCCCTTCCATCAATCCCTTTTTAAATACAAAGGAGCAGAAGAAGCACTTTCAGTGTTTCACTTCATTGAGTATGCAGGAGGAATACTGTGGGAATAAGCTTAGAAATATTAAGAACTCAAATTCAGACTCCTTGATGTTAACAACTTTCCTTGCCAAGACAGACCTTTTTTCTCTGCTCAGGATGGAAATCTGAGCTATACACATGTGTAGCTAACAGGAGACTCTTTTCCTATCTCTGATGCAATTTGGACATGAGGGTCCAACTGGAGTGTGTTGCATATGTTTTCTGCTCCTTGGTGATCAGAAGAAATTAAATTAGACTAACCTCCTTGCCACAACTATCCCTTGAAATGTATTGATGGATGAGAAAATGGGAGGTGGTCGAGACAAGCAGTTTGGTCCTGACAGGTGTGGGTATGTAATGGATCTTGGTCTTCTGTGAATATGAGGAGACTGTGGAATGCTGTCTTTTGATACTGTCCACTGTGTAGCTGCATGTGACTACTGCCAGCATGACACATAGGCACTGCCTTTTAGTGGTGTGTGATCCATTGCATGGAGGGACTGATGGGATGCTCGCTGCTTATATTTCTTTCTGTCCTGTATACCAGATACTGGTTTTAAGCAACATTCAAAACCATTTGTTGATGGCTCTATTTTTACAGTGTTTTGGTCTTGCTTAATACACTAAAATCACGTGAAAACTGAGCCACATACAGCTGTTTCCAAACCACGTGTGTCATGGTCTGCACAGTACGTGACATTGATAGCAGCCATTGTATCTTTCGAGCTCAGTAACTCAGGCATCAGAAGACCCAGCTCATTTTTTTTCAAATTCTAACTAGATTTGTAATACACCTGGTAAATATCTGCCCTTTCAGAAACACAATTTCACTTCTGCCAAAATAAGCATTAAGAATACTGCAGGTCAAGTGGTTTACTGTTGGTATGAGCAACAGCATAAGTAACCCATAATTTGAAACTAAAATGAATAAGTAGCTGCCATTGTATGACTTAAGACTCTAAACAAAACAGAAGGAAGTAAGGAAATCCAAGAAAAAACTTCCTGAAGACAAAAGAATGTTACTGCTGAGCTGCTTTTCTTGCTTTAGCTGTGACACTGAGGTGGGAGAGCAACTACAGAGGTGAGTGGATCCTCAGATAAAGGACTGGAAAATAAATCTGGATAGGAACAAAGAAGCCCTGAATCTCTGCATGAATGCTTTGAGCTTAAGGAGCTGAGTTTGAATGAAGTATACTACCTCCAGTTTCCCACATCTCCTGGGACAGCTGTTCAAAAGACTGGTAAGAACCTGTTAACAGAGTATGTAGAGTCAAATTTGCCACCGTATGTAGACAAATCTTTTAACTGAACAATGTGCACTGCACCGTTCTAGTCTGTTTTAAGATGTTTCTAAGTTGAATGGCTAAAAGCATCTGGGACAGGGATCAATGTCTAGAAAGCTAAGTTGAGCTCTGGCTTTTTCATGACTTTACATGTGTTTTGGGACAAATAATGATCTCCTGTGACACAATGATTGTTAATAATGTAACAGAAGAAGTAAAGTTTATGCTTTCCAAAGAGAAGTAGGAGCATTAGAGGCCTGCAGCTTACTTTACTCAGGAAAAGCTGAATTTTGGTTGATAGTGGAGACATTCAGTGAAGTGCATTTTTATTATAGGCTTCAATTCAGATCAAAATGTCAAAACACTATAGGGCAGTAATCTTTATTCTTAGCCACAGAGAGGAAATGTATATATTTGAAAAGCCTGTCCTTGTGAAATGTCTGCAGCACTTTTGCAGAGGCAAGAAATTTAAGTACCGAGTGCTTTGTCCTGCAAAGAGACTGCTGTTGAATAATAATTAGTCCTTGTAAGGTAAATAAATTCAACTCTTTCCCTGCATGCCAAATAAGGTCTTATGGCTTCAAGATGCTGGGATGTAGCTCAGGGTCTGAAAATATGCCATCCTAACATCTATAGTGTGGGGATGTCAGCAGTCCTGAAACTCTTGTGTTGCTCTGTCTCCAACATAGTTAGGCACAAAACTATGTCATATTGTTTCTGTTTGGAATTGTTATTTTATTAACAAATGCTCTGTCCCTTTGATGCCACAAAAACCCCCAACAACTACTACTTCTCCTGAAAACTGACATTACAAAACAAAGGAGAGGAAGGTTGATACCAAAATGAAACTCAGCAAAGCAACTGTATCAAAAAAAGGTGTTCTCAGTCTGATTGATAAAGACAACAGTGTCTCTATGTTCATCTTTCTTCCAAAATTTTGACTTAAATAATTTTTAATTAAGTCAAAACAAAAATATATATGAAGTACAGTTTATCGGTGTACAAATTTTACCCATCCTTACTGTCACTTGGCAACGTTTTCAGGTAATATAATTGATGTATTTGGTCAATCTGTGGATTTGGGGTTTGGAATTGTACTTGGAGAATAGGCAGTGGGTCCACTTGGGGAAGATAGGACATAGATTAAGTAAGGATGGCAGAACTGGCACCTTAAGGAGCCCTGCATTTTTATGTGGATTTCTTGGATCTACTATTACATTTCATAATAATTATTTTTCAATTACATTTTCTGCAACACCATTACAGTTGTATCTCGCTTTAGTCTGATTGTGAAACAAGAAAGGAATCTCACTCTTTTGTGGTCTGTTCTGCTTGCTTTACCTCTTGCAACTACATTGAAATCACAAAGTCTCATACTGTGAGGTAAACATAATTGTCCTGTAAAGCTTGGTTATAATACTTAAGTATTAAATAATAGCGCTTAGCACTTATGCAACTTAATGCCCTATAATCTTCAAAGCACTTTACAAATCTTAACTAGTTAATCCCCATAGCAGCTCTGCATGGTAGGTTATGAAGGCCACACATTAAAAATCTCCCACAATATGAGCTTGCTTTGCATATTAAGCCTGCGTGAAAATATATCCGCACAGTTATGTCCCTGAAGTCATGAGTGTTTAATTTTACTGACTGTAACATGCCTTACTTTCAGTAACTTAGTTCTGCTTTCTTATCCCATTCAAGGGAAATCCATTACAACTACAGTATGGCTCAGCATGCGGTATTATCACAATTTTGAGGATACTTTTTATTATTAAAACTCCTAGAAGGAAATAAGAAGTAGAGCATCTGATTTTTTTTTAAAGAAATCAAGTTTCTAGTGCCAATGATTGCAAAGAAGAAAGTGTATGGAAAAGGGTCAGAAAGTCTTTAATGACTGAGGTGCTCAGTAGTAACTACCATTTTTAGCCATTGTTTCAAAAATGTGAATTTTGTGATATTAAGATTGATTGGCAAACAAAATATACTTATCTGAATTTGACTGGGGAGCTTAGGCCTTCAGAGACCCACTTCATTTAGAAAATAGTAGGTTTTTCTAGCTCAAATTTTCTTTTAATTTTCATGTTCCAGGGGAAAAAAAAAAAAAAAAAAAAAAAAAGAGACTCTTGAATAGTTATTGCTTTAGCCCGTTTCAGGTCTAAAATTTCCCATGAAGTGGAAAAACTTCTTTTAGCCCACTGTAATAATGCTAACTTACTGATAATGTCACAAACACCACTGGTTCCAATTTTTGTTAGTTCTGCTGGAAAGCTTTTTAAAACACCATTACAGTTTGAAGGTAAGATTCCAATTCTATGTGAAGACCAAATTCACCAAAGATGTAAGTAATTAGCTGATTATTACATCTCAAGCACATCCATAGATAATAAGCCTCTGAAAAGTATTTATTCTTTGTACTACCTAGTGTAGAAAGGAAACAATGACTTTGACTGGTGAGGCCTTCTTTCAAGAGAAGCAAATAGAAAGTAGAGTTTTTGTCCCAAATTAAAAAAAAAACAAAACAATCAATTTTCCAGAATGTCTACTGAGACAGTCAGCATTATTTATACATACAGTATGATTCTTCCCCTCCAAGACATCAGGCAACTTAATGCCTTCCTTTTGTTGTCATCTACAACTGTCTCTCACTGTAAAGTTTGTAGTCCGAGAGCTGATCTTTTGTAAGAAGGAAGCTCTATGATATGATGAAGACTGACCTCAATTCCTTATTTCCCTTCTGCTTCAATCTGGAAACTTTTGTTTCCTTGGCTTTTACTCTCTTTCTTCCTGTCTTTGTTTTCCTTCCTTTTCATTTTTTTTTTTCCACCTTTGGAGGAAAATAACAAATAACTTTTGAGGAATAATTAGCAATCTCTGTGACCCTATGGTAAAAATCTTTACCTGATTCACTACAGAAGTGGTTATCTAAGGGTAAGGGTTTCAGACCAGGGAAAAGAGAAATTTCCACATGAGGGATGATAAGGGATGAACAGAAAAGAGACCCTAGAAAGTAAAGGAATAAATGGATGAGAATACAAAAGGAGACATAATTAGCAAGTCTCACATGCTTGCCACTATGTAATTTCGGATGTTTCAAATGGAGCCTGGTTCTGCAGACAGGCTCATAATTAAGTACAGGGTTGCAAGGCACATGCACAAGAGGTCTGAATTAAGGTTTCATGGGTAGCCTTCTGGCTTTCCCAACATTTGGTCACTTAATTTAGAGACCTAAATCCTTTTTAATATAGAAAAATTGATTTTGATGAGGTCTTTTAATTGTTTAGGGAGGAGGTGTTGTTAAGGACTGCAATTTATTATGTAATTGTAGATGCATAGTACTTCAAAGGAAAAAGTATTCTATTTTCAGTCTGCCTAAATTTGTATACCATGCTGAGACCTTAATACCTGTGGGATTTTTGCCTAAAGTGCATTAAGCTACATGACTAGCATCTACTTCAAATGCATCAGAAGCAGGAAGTCTGGCCAAGAATATATAGGACCAGTAGATAATAATAATTTTAAAGAACATCCAGAAAAGATTAGGTTATAAGGGGAAAGAAAGGCTGCATGAATTCACTCCAGGGAGTTTCAAGAGCGTCTACAACAGAATCTTTTTCTAAAAAGGTTAAATTTGAGGCACTTGCTTCAAACTGAAGAGCTTTTAAAGGAAGTCAATAATTATGTAAACAAATAACATGGACCAGATGGTATTCACACTTGAGGAATTTTTAGGAAACAGGTAGGAAGTTACTGCAGGTGCTGAACTATGAACTGTTAAATGTAGCCTTTTACTGAAATGAGTTTGGTACCTGAAGGCACAGTAGGGCAACTTCGATGGCATCTTGCAAAAAAGGTATCTGAGAGAGTGTAGGAATGGCAGACCCTAATGTGTCTGTACCAGTCAGTTTAGCTGATGTTACATTACGTAATTACATTAGCAGACATATGTGAAAGTATGGAATAATAGGGACAAGGCGACACAATGTTTGTAAAGGAATCAGATCAGTCAAAACTTTTTGAAGGAGTTAAGAAGTTTAATTATGATTTAAGCCAACAGCCCTGACTGTTGAATACCTTAATAAAGAACACCAAGAGCTTCATTGTTACTACATGACTTTGATATATTTAATAGACTATTAGGTTCTTCAGTGTATTTTTCTCAGCTTGTTCTTACAGTCTTCCCATGTCACTATTGGTTTGTTTTGTGAGCTTTTTTTTTTGTTTTGTTTTGGTTTTTTGTTTGTTTGGGTTTTTTAAGTTCAGGTGGAATTGTCAAAATAAAAGCAATGCATGTTCCTGAGTCATTTTGGCAGTTTTGAAAATCCCATCAATACACAGACATGTTCCTATTATTTCCCCATAATCCTCTTCCAGCTACCTCCAAAACTGATTCGAGCAAAAGGCTACATGTAACAGTAAGTAGTTCAGTACCTTCAGTACTTTGTGAGATGCTGTGCTGAGTTCTCTGTCTGTCACACTGGCTTGGTTTTTTTTTTTTTCATCACATTCTTCTCTATCTGTAATCTCTTATACATAATTTATAGAGTCTTGGGACCGGACTATCTCTTTGGCTTGCGTTTATAGCACTAATAGTACCGGGGTCCTGGCACATGACTGTGTTTCTGTGTACTTGTCTAATAAACACCTATAAATATATGAAAGTATAGAAGCAATCTGCCATTTTTAGACTGCTTTAATTGGAGTCGGTGCTGGAGTAGGGGGAAAAAAAAAAATTATTCACCCTCAACACTCTCGGGATGGGAAGCCTTGCAGGCAGGACCTAGTTAGTCACAAAGGTTATCTTTGAGCTTAACCTTTAAATGAGGAAAGACTAATCCTCCTTGGCCGCTTTTCTCACCAGCGGAGACAGCACGGCTCCCATCAACCTCGGTTTAGGGGAGCTCGGGCACCCTTCTGTACGCCCCCACCTTTGCCAGAGCACCCCACTACCACCATCGTCTCCATCAGCATCCTCTCCTGGCAGAAGGCGCCCCAAGGGATGAGACAGGAGAGGAGTTAACAAGGGAATTGATAACCCGGCCCTTTTCCCCCGCCTCCTACTGGGAAGGAGGGGGG
>NW_020799098.1:30159548-30240936 GCF_003259725.1 Athene cunicularia
TTAAAAGACTTTGAAAGGGTCAACCATTTTAGACTTACCCACTTTCTGAGGACTTTCAGATTTCTCATTTGGAAGAAAACTGTTGTTATACTCAAGGTCACTGGTGGGGAGGAGAAGTTAACATGTTTCTCTGTGGTCGCATGATTAATTAAAAATTAAGCACGCGCGGTGCATTAGCAAACAGTCCTAACCAATGATCTGGAGCAATCCTAAACCGTAGTAGTTAATAATATTTTTTTTTCTTTTCCTAGAAAATTCTAAATACCTAGTTATTGCCTTTGTAAATCCACATAGAGCTCTCAGCGTTGCAGAATGTTCACTGCTTAATGAATGTTTGTAAAGGGATTTTCATTCCCGTTGAATGTCAGTGTGAGCAGCCAGAGCTCAGGGAGTCAGGTCACCCGCTCCTTTTCTTTTGCAAAGAAAGAAGGAACAGAATTACTTCAGCAGCACTGCTGTGTTGATGTAGTGCACAGGATGACATTCCCTGCTGATATAGTTGTTCAGGTAAAGTGTGCTTCTGGAGTATTATGATTTTGAGCATGAAACTCGAGAAACAGATAAGAAAAACATGCAACAGTATCTCCACGAGCAACAGAAAAGGTCCTCTCAGGACTATTTAATGCCCCATAATGGACCCCAGGGTGCTGGGTTTCATTTTTGTAATTTATTCTCAGTCTAGTATGTCAATATATTTATTTCAGCTATATATGCTATTTATATAGCATGTCTTTGAACCAGTGCATTTTTATTCACTGATTTCCTTCTCATATTATAGTGGATTGCACACTGAGATATTTCAGTGATGCTGCTATCGTTTCACTTACGGAGATGTGCATTTTGGGCAAATTAGATCCATGTAGGTAACTGTGGCTGTTCATTTTAATGTTGCCTCTAGCAAGGAGATCTTTAAGGGCATAAAAAACCTGAACTGGGTGAGAAACAAAAAGTACAAGTAACTTTTCATCATTTTCTGCATTTTCTAAGGTAAAACAATCATAAATCCACAACTGAAGTTATAAAGCAAATCCAGAGTTTGAAATCAACCCTGCATCAAGGGATAAACACTTCCCATGCAAACACTCAGATTTGCAGGTATTCTGCTATCTATTCTGGATGAATCAGAATATGGGACAGTACAAACAGCATAAGGCTCTGTCCTGAAAAATGTTCAAATTCCTGACTTTTATTATTAACAGTCTACCTGAGATCAGGAAGATGATTTACAGTGCATAAAGTTAAGCAGATCTCCATGTCTTTGCAGTACCACGACCTACATGGGCATGTTTATAGGTAATAATAGATACAAAATAATCCTGTGTGGCAGAAATTCACGGTTTGAGGGATGCACATCTCTTTAATTTATAAAGATTAAAGAGAATGAAAAAATACTTTCGACTTTTTTATACTTATGAAGTAATTTTAAAATAATTTTAAAATGAAAAATGAACTGTTGTTTAAAAGTGCTTAATGGTAAAGACACTGGTTATTCAATAGTTATGTATGTACCTTCATAACTGGAGATAGAAGTATCAACTAAATTACTGGGAGGAAAAGAGTCTAACTATTGAAAGATAAATAAATATTTATGTTGTAGCCAGGCTTTATGTAATTGACTAAAACTCATGAGACAGAGTCCTGTGTGATTTTTTTTTTTTCCTCAGAAAAGTTTAGACATAACACAGTTGGACCAAAAGCACTGTATATTTTGATTTGTGTGTTGCTGTTAAAAAATAGTCCATTTTGAAGAAAACTTTACATTCAGATCTACATGTAATCATTTCAGAAAAATTAATTACTCGTGGACCAAAGTTCTTTGAAGAAAATATTTCTATTGATGTTCCAGATACTGCTGTTTGTAGGTATCAACTCTTGTTCCCCATGATACAATAATTTCCTGGAAACTATTGATTTTAAGAAAAAAAAAAAACAACTAACCAAAAAACAAACCACATCTAAAAAGGCCATGGTTTATATGAAATTTCAGCTCCCTCAGGGAGCTTTTCCTTTCCATGCTGAATAGGAAGAATTGCTTGGTGTAAAGGCCTTTCCCTTAAAATAGAGGGTTTAGAAATATCAATTTATATAAAAAGGTATCACTCATACTATAAAGCATTTAAAATGAAACAGTCTTTCAGTGACACACTGGATAGAAGGGATGTCATCCAGAGGGACCTGAACAGGCTGGAGAGGTGGGCCTGTGCAAACCTCATGAAGTTCCACAAGGCCCAGTGCAAGGTTCTGTACATAGGCCAGGGCAATCCCCAGCACAAATACAGGCTATGTGATGAGTGGATTGAGAGCAGCTTCTGAGGAGAAGGACTTGAGGTGATATTGGTGGATGAAAAACTGACTATGAGCCAGCAATGTGCACTCGTAGCTCAGAAAGCCAACTGTTTCCTGGGCTGCATCAGGAGAAGTGTGGCCAGTGGGTCAAGGGAGGTGATTCTCCCCCTCTACTCTGCTCTCGTGAGACCCCACCTGCAGCACTGTGTCCAGCTCTGGGGCCACCGACATAGGAAGGACATGGAGCATCTTGAGCAAGTCCAGAGGAGGTCACAAAGATGATCAGGGAGCTGGAGCACTTCCCCTATGAGGACAGGCTGAGGGAGTTGGGGTTGTTCAGCCTGGAGAAGGCTCCAGGGAGACCTTATAGCGGCCTTCCAGTACCTAAAGGGGGCTACAGGAGAGATGGGGAGGGAATCTTGATCAGGGACTGTACTTATAGGGTGAGGGATAATGGTTTTACACTGATAGGGGGTAGATTTAGATTAGATATAAGGAGGAAATTCTTTACTGTGAGGGTGGTGAGACACTGGCACAGGTTGCCCAGAGAAGCTGTGGTGCCCCCTCCCTGGCAGTGTTCAAGGCCAGGTTGGACGGGGCTCTGAGCAACCTGGGCTAGTGGAAGGTGTCCCTGCCCATGGCAGTGGGGTTGGAACTAGATGGTCCCTTCCAACACAAACCGTTCTGTGATTCTGTGATAGTACCTGAAGATAACCTTTTGACTTTGAGCCCTAACCTCAAAGACATGTAAGACACTTTTTTTTTTTTATGAAAGCAAATATAAACACATGACTTCCTATGACTAACAATTTAAAAAAAAAAAAAAGCTAAAAAAAAAAAAAAAGCTAAGCAGTCAGATTTTTGAGTTTTGTGATACTTTTTTTGCTCTCATTCCAGTGGTCGTCTGCTGAGGATAACAATACCTAATACTGTGTGTCACAAGACTTGTTCTTCTTTTGAAACTGTATTTGCAGAGTATACTGAACACTGAATACATTTGTATGTGAATAGTTTAAGATAGGAAATTATATGTTCAGTTATAATAAACATGATAATCAAGAGTAGTTCATTAAAGGTATCAGAAGAATCCACTTAGTTCTGTAATTGCTGTAACTGATTGTGCAATATTTTTATTTAGTCTTGGGATCAAAGGTAGCCATTGACAGCCATGATTTGGGACCCTATTTGATAACGTGCTGCTTATCTTTCTGTCACTAAGATACTACATTGCAGCATAAGATGTATTTTTGAGTAATTGAATGTCTTAGGTCAGTTTGTAGATGGTTTTAACTGGGGAAGCTTTGTATATAGCACCAAGTACAATATAAATGCCAACAGAGATGAGCTCTATGGACAGGAGAATTACGCTGCATAAATTAAAACTAATCTGTCTGGAAATAGTATTTTAAATGCAAACACAGATTGTGAGGAAACAAAAGTAATTTAGAAAGGTACAATTCCAGAGTTTTAGGATGATACTAAGAAATCAAATATTCCTATGAATATAGTTTGACATGAAGAATGCAGACATACGGAGAGCATACAGAGAATGACAACAATATTTGTAAAAGAACACCTAAATTGATTCATCAGGGAGGATGAAAGTCACTAAATATTTAGTGCTTGGTTAACTGCTGGCAAATAAGGAGAGAAGGCAAGACAACTGTTTACAAGTCTTTGAGAGATACAGTGACCAAGGAGGAAAATAGCTACATTTAAAGCTTACGAATAGCATAGCATGGCCAGAGGCTTTTTGATACTGATGCAGGGCTCTTACGAAACAAACAAAACCTGCTGAAGCTCAGGAAGAAATTACTTTAATATCTGCACTAATCTAGTTGGAGAAACAACCCCTATGTTAAAGAGTAATAAATAGTCTGAAGCAGCCTTTCAGCATTTAATTTTCATTTTTTTTATACAGCAGGTCACCAAAATCTTGCTTATAAGTTGAAAAAATAAAGTTTTATTCTTCACAGACACACAGAGTCACAAGGCTACATGTTGGGGCATCATATCTCTCTCCCTAAAGCCACATCAATTACATCAGTGTATTTCCTGACAGGTGCTTAACTAATTTATGATTTTAGGACCCCATTGACGGAGACTCCCTCTCCAGAATTGTTTCCAATGCTTTTCTGTCCTCCTTGTTTTTAAAATGTCTTACTTGTATCTTCCTGAGAGGACAAGATCCATCCAAGAAACTAACATATTTCCCATAGATTGACATGATTTCTGTGTCTTAGAGATTTGCAATGATCTCTGATCATTATTTTTCTCTTCTGTAGTATTTCCAGTGGGTCTACATAGTTTTTTCTTGAAATCAGACATAATAGTCAAACTGATATATCAGCCATGCTGCCTGTAGCAGGACAGTTTTATGTGACTTGCAAATATCTGCCCTATTTCTGTGTGCTGGTATTCATTTTTTTGCAACAAAATGTGGCAAAAGCCACCATAACACCATAGCATGTATGGTGTTAAACCTGTGAAATGTTATAGCACCCAGATCCACTTCTGTAGAATTGCTGCCAGTCATCCCATCCTGCCTCCCTCAGCCTTTATTTGCGCAATTGTTATTCTATCTAAATTAAATGCTTTGCTTTTGTCCTTTTCAGTCTGTCAACACACCTGAATTCTAATACCATCATCCAGTGCATTTGAACCCTTGTCAGTTTGGTCCGTCTGTAGGTATAATGCTACTCTCTAATCCATCATGCAAAGAAATCACCAAGGAGTGTCCAAAACAGACTCTCGAACAAATTTTCTCAGGGTATCTTTCCAGAGTGATAGTAAAATTTTGATAACTACACTCTAAATATTCTCTTCCACACAGTACCAACTTCTGCAATTTCATCTAAACCAACTGTCCCTAATTTGTTTATGAGAATATTGTGAGACTGAGGACTATACCTGTTGCCCACAGTATCTCAAATTTAATTTCTCTTTTAGTTTCTCTTTAATTTCTGCTGGCTCTGAGTCTGGCTAATGTGACACTCATTCCATAAGTACTGTTTATTGGTCTACTTGTTTTGAAAACTCCAAATGTAAAAAGCCCCAACCTACTCTTTCCTATTCCATCCTAAGTTCTTTTCTCTTTGTCACTGATGTATTGGCTGCCTGGTGACAATTAACATGAATAGTGAAGAACAAAAAATCTTCGACACTCAGCACCACTTATTTTTGGATTTTTCTTTCTGCTTAGTAGGCCAATTTTTTCCTAGTTCTCCCTCCTCTTCTAATGTCTGTATAGTGTATCTGTACAGGATCTGAAGGTGCACATCCATGCACATCTAACTGCAGGGATTTTTGACTGTGTGGGACCTCAGTAGGTAGGGACCCACTTTGCTGGAAGCTGGGTTATGAGTTTTGATGTGATAGTAGAGATGCACAGACGTTTGAAGGGACTGTGCAACTTTGGCAGGAGTATGCTCTTGTGTTTTTTAATGGCAAAGGGTCTGTGTTTGTGCAGCACTGTCATCTTAGCACGATGTTATCTATCTATAGAATGGAGTTTATGTACTTGGTGAAATAAATCTGTTTATGGTGCAACATTTCAACTACATAGACTTAAGATCCTAAGTGCAAAACAGCAGAGGGAATAATAAATGATTAACTGATCCAAGAATGTGCAGTCAACAGTACTACGTTTTGTCTGGACTGGAAAATAAAGCTAACAAAATGAATGTGATGGTTAATGGTTGCCATTTTGAGTAACTAGAGCTTGAACCATAAACTTATTTAGTCTGAGATCTTGAAAGAACAGCCTCAGTGCTTTCAGTCTTTCATTAGGGCAAGGTTCTCTTTATTTTTTAGTAAGAAAAAATACAATAATAGTCACTTTATTTCAATACATTACTTTAAAATGCTAGGTTCACAGTGAACATTTCAGCTCACAATGATTCTTGTCAAATGTGTCTCAGCTCTTTGTTTTTCACTTCAGAATTTCCCAAATTTTACTGGAGGAAGGATCCTGAATAGGACTTCAGTTCAATAAGGCTTTAGATATGCTGCACAGACTTCCCTTTGCTCTGATTTCAGGCTCTGCGTCTTCATGGGATTATAAGAGTTCATGCGTGGGTGAAATTAATTACCAGAGTTGTTAGCCTTACGTAAGCAAATAATCTCCTCTTGCTAAACTTTCATTGCAGCTAGTTTAACTATTCACGGCAGGATTCCTATTATTTTGTTTCATTATCCTTTATTTACTAATAAAGCTGTTTTACATAATGATTCATAATCTGGAAGCAATTTAGTATGTCATCACGCTCCTATTTGTTGCCTTCATTAACGAGATGAGAAAGCACTGTCAATCAGAATGGAGGTTGTTACTAAATATATAAATTCAGTGCCAAGGGTAAGCAAAGTTCTGATAAAGAAATTTTAGGTCTGTTTTTGAGAAGGGCTGCAATGAGGTTTTGCAGTTGGAAATTAACTGCATTTTTGTATTTGCTTGGAAAGAAGGACTATGCTCTATAGGTGACCATTAGGGCTGTACACTTAGCTTTCCATAGCTACTTATATTTGAGTGAAAAGACTGGTAAGTATGAAGCAAACTGGAAGGAACCTGAAAGTATTTATCACTGTATAGATAGTTCTTCCTTTTCTGTAGATGAAGGGAGAGAATGCAAATTGGACTACTTCAATTTTTACCTACAGTCAGTATCAGCTTCAGCTGCACATGCTATTGCTTGAGAGCAGGGTATTGTGGGACGTAGACCTGGCTCTTATGGTTTATACTGTTTGATTTAAGGCCAGTGATTAATTAGGTTATTGCATCCATAGCTGGAGTTGTATGCGTAACCCAAGATTTATGTTGCTGTAGCAACATGGACACAACTATGCTGAATTTCCTAGATCTTTGAAGTAGGAGTTCTTCTAATTCAGAATGGGATTTGGAATTCCCATCAACACATGAAGAGTGTAACTAAGAGGGGCCCTCATTAATAGACTGAAATCTTGCATGTCTGACTCTCAAACTGAGTTGAGTAAATTCCTGCTGCTCATCAGAGGGTTAGAGAAAATAGGAGTTGCAAGAGAGAAGACAAAAGGAAAACCTGTGCCTAAAATTAATCAAGAACAATTGATTTGAAGACCAATAGGAGCACTGCAGGATTTGATGACTACTGTGACAATCACAGGGTGCTTCGAAGAGGCCACTGACAAAAAGTTTGGAAAGTATTTGGGGTATTGTGACTGGCCTGGAACTAGAGACAAGGAGGAACTGAACATGATCCAGATCAAGAATTCACAGTATTATATTAAAGTAGTGGTGGTGATTTAGCACATGTGAAAGTAGATGGAGGAAGTTGTGAAAATCTTAGGTGAATGGGAGACATAACTTGAGGTGAATGAGGAGTGCTACAAGGGATTCAGAAGAGCTGCAGGAAGGTGTGGAAAGCTTTGGGTAGGACTGAACAATACCTCCAGCCCTTCAGTGTTAGGGCACCCTGTGCATCTGGGAGCCAGCAACTGTTTTGTCCGTTTGAGGATAAAGTATTTAATACAGTTAGACAAAATTGCAAGTCAGACACTTTCAAAAACAAGCCAAAAAAAGTCAGGGGAAGAAAAAAGCGCAAATAAAAACAATCCTGACTTTTTAAAATGTTGGAAACTAGAATTATTAATTTTTGGTTGTTGTCATTTCAAGGTCACGTGTTTAAATGTATTTATTACTTCAGCAGCAATAGAAAATGTCCGAGTAACGTGACTTTTCCTTAAAGCAGTATCCTTGAACAGCTAATTATCTAAAACGCTTCAAAATGTCAATGGAAGAGGAAAAAATTAGATTACCTTGGAGTCAGAGAACTTTTAGTGAGATGTATATCTATGAAAATATATGATATCATATGTTTGTGCAATTCCTTCTACCTCCTGGAAAGCTGTAATATTCTAGTTTATTTTTTATATTGCGTTTTTTTTTGTGGTTTGGTGTGGTTGTTTTTTTTTTTTTTGACAGAGAAGGAAAGCAGCAATGCAGGAAAGAATCAATGGACTATAACCTATTCAACTTTCAAACAGTTTTGTTCGTATACCACAGTTACATATGATGGACTGGTGATCCATTTCCCTGCAAGTTCAACAGAAATGGCACTACAACTTTCATCCAGTTTTCTCACTTCATAGATCAGCTGGAGCAAGGGCCTGTTGCAGTCTCATGAATGAACCTTGGTGACCAGGAAGCACTTGAAGGGGAAGACAATGCTGCTCTTCATCTGTTGCCCAAACTGCTTGTTGGTAGAGATCTCACATTTCTTAAGCTGCATCCACATTTTGGGGACTTGTCAAGATTTGCTGCAGAGTGACTGAGCAGCTGGGTGCCAATTTACTGCATGCTTCCTACTCTGCACCAAGTCTCTGCGTGAACCCTTTGACAGGAGCATAAGCTACCGCACAAGAAAAGAATTGAGCATGGTGAAAGTGTGTCCCTAATTACCACCTTCTGCTTTTCTTCTCCTCTTTGATCACTTACCGGACAGCTTCCAGGTAACTTAAATGAGAGCTGGAGCAGATGCTGAAGCTGTGGGATTTCTGCACATCTTGGATTTTCATTACCTCCTTTGCAAAACAGATTTTGAAATTGTCCTGGAAGTTACAATCCAGAAGTTGGATGAACTGAACATTTTCTACATTTTATATGCAACAGAGCCACTGTCTGGTACTTTCAAGGCAAAAAATGTTGTAATTATTGGTTTTGCTTGTCAAGTTACATAGTTAGAAGTTTCTGATGTTTTCAGTGACATTAGACTTACATGAAACTGATACAGCTGCAGGTCCAGTCAGACTCCAACAGTTTTCTTGCCTTTCGTAAACATTGAAACAAAGAGGTTTATTACTAGGACATTCCCCTGCTGTGCTGCAAAGTAAAACCTGGTAGTGTTATGGATCTTGACTGGAAAGTCAAGTTGGCAAGTCTGATTTCATCATGTGACTTAATTATCTACAAAATATAAACAATCGGAATGGAAATTGTAATGAAATGGTAAATGAAATAATTTGTATTTTGGTAGACTAGTGTTATTCTAAGATTCTAGCCAAATTATTATCTTGATAATGTTTATTAAGTATATCTAAAAATAATAACCTCTAATGCAGTGTTATAATATATGGAAGTGTCTAGCATGTCCTGGAAAGCAGAAGGCTCAGTACCAGTCCCAGCGAATAAGAAAGTTAAAGAAAACAATAATCTTGTGATTCAGTAGGAAACTAAACCAAATCTCAGCCTACATTGGAATTCAATAAAGACTTTTTAAGGAAAGTATAATATAGCATTGTATCAATGGGAAAATTCTTACCATCTCTAAACCAAGTCCAAGTTGGCTTTTGTGTTTATTTAAAATATTCAAATTAACCTTCAGTTCAGACAGCTACTTCTGTAGTTGGCATAAACTGAAATTTCTGAAGCACTTGGAATTCAGTATGAACGATTGAAAACATTCTCAGGATTTTTATTTAAGAACTGCAAAGATTGAACAAAGAGCTTCAAGTGGAAAGATAAAAACACTTGGAAACACCGAACCACTTAGTAACCAAACATGAAATATAAACTAGAGCAAGGAGCATATCAGATGACAAAAGAAAATAAATGATTGTTAGTCTCTGGAATTTCTACTTACAAATAAAGGATTTCTAGACAGTTGAACAACAAAATAGAGTATGTTTTGAAGCAGAGAAGAAAGATAGCTGCAGACATGAAACGCCCAATTTGTTTTATTTAAGAGTCAAATAAGAAAAAAAAGAATGGGCTTTTGACTCTAAGGAATAATTATTTGAAATTACTGCAACTAACCCATCCTATCTGACAACATGACTTAAAATGACATTCTGAGAAAAGTTCTGATTGAGTAACTTCTGGCACATGTAGTATTTCAAGTCTGTGTTTCAATACTCTCTCCTTTGTTGTTCAGTCTGTTGTAGTTTTCCACTCTTCAAGATGACACCGAAAATGCACCTACTAGGAACTTACTATACTGTTAGTGAATTTTTATTTTTTTTTTTCCAGCTAGTAGAAGGTAATGCATCATAAAAGAAAATTGTGGATCGTGCCAGAAAAAAAGAAAGTAAGGATTGTGAAAATGTTGAGCATAAATGTTTTGAATAGATATATTCATAGATACTAAGGCCAGAATAGACTGTAACAATTGTAACAATTTGGCCCCACCTCTTACATAGCAGAGTATTTCAAACTAGTGACCCGGTTCAATCCTATATACTGTTCTTGTATACAAGACTCACACACACTTAACTTGAAGTACATGATTTTTTTTTTTTTCAGTCACTGGGTTTAATTCCCATTTTCTAAATTAAAAAGATTGTACTTGTAGGACAGGTGTTTTGAAGAGCTCACATTATTTGTTATTATATGTAATATTTTATTTTTTTTTCTCATATTAAGTTATTTCAACAGGTAAGTGGCAGAAAGAAGCATTTTTATTATGAGTCCAAAATATATATTATTTTCAAAATCAACGAAAACAAAAGAACTTGTAGTGTGTTTGAAGTCTTTGCTTCTGAAATTTTCAAATGCAGCAAAGGTGTCACTTTTATAATTTAATCTTGATAATATATTGTTTAGTTTCTTGGAATAATTTTGGAAACAGGCTTTAATCTCTGCTGACTACTTGGACAATTAAATAAGTTCTGTTTTAATAATGGGAAGGAATGTTTCCTGAAAAAACAGACTGAATTAGTCTGAAGAATGCCTTAACACTTTCAAATGTAATCTCATCAGTTTCTATTGGATTGGATGACTTGATTGGTGCTTGGATGAGAGAAAACCTTAAGGAAGATGTAAGATTCTATATCAGGGCATTCAGTGTCTGCATCTGCTTGGTGTTTTACATGAGCTTAGGAGTCTAAGAAGATACCGCTATTCAAGTGAATCATTAAGCTGAAATACTTTGCTAAGAAATGAAGATAGTGGAGTGGGAGCAAGGGAATCCTGGTTTTGTTGCTGAAAAATTTCAACCAACTCATCACTTCTAGAGGGTAGATAAACTACAGATAATTATGCATGATTTAGGGGCTTTGGTTTCAGGGTCCAGGCTGTATTTCAAATAGCATATACTAATAGTTTGCTTACCTACTCACCTTAGCTGCAACTAGAAAGTCTATTCTTAACTTCCTGAACCTAATCAGTCTGCAGTGTGCTGCATACAGGCTCCGTTTTGCACCAGATAAGCTTTTACTGCATTGGGGAACTTACTTAGGAATGTGCATATTATTGGATAGGCACATGCAGTTATATAATGCTCCTCAGGCAAGATGATACATTCAAACTGTTTCTTGACTTTTGTGAAATAAAATCAGATCCTTTGAGTAAAGACCATTTTATAAATATGATGGCTGTTAGATGGGTGTAATGATTTTATGCATCTAAACTTACAAGGTCCTGAATTATGCATGTCTATAAAATGTAAAGTCTACACTACAACAGTTTGTATTTTGTTGTACATAATCTTTCTTCATTATGTTTTCAGGATGGAACATGAGGCTACCCAGCTAGAAAAACAGCACGTGCATAGTGTGTATGAAAATACAGCTGCTTACTTTAATGATCTGCAGAGCAAAGCATGGCCTCGTGTTCGAAACTTCCTGCTGGAGCAAAAGCCTGGCAGTCTTGTTGCTGACATAGGTAAGCCATTTCTTGGGGTGGTGTGAAAGATTGTCTATAGACTTTATTATTTTATATGTTAATATATGTTATATGTTAATATGTTAATATGTTATATGTTAATATATATAGTATAATATATGTGTCCTTCAGAGCAATTGTTTTTTAAAGTAATTTGTTTTAAAGATTGTTTGAAAATTGTTTCTAAACTCATATTAGGTCCCATATACCACTTGGTTTATTTCCTTGACAGTGTATCAGGTAACCAATAAATATGATTTTTGCCTTACTTTGATTGAGCTAAGCCTTAATCTATTAGTTTACTCATCGACTTAGTGGTCTGTCATTCCCTTGGTGTTCTTTTTAAAAAATGGTGTTAATGGCTCAATTATTTCATATTTCAGTTTCTTTAGATCTCTTGGTTATAAGTATTGCTGTTCTGCAATTTAATGCTTTTTGTTTGTTATAAAACTCCTCCTATCAAGGATTCAACATAAGAAAAATCTGATGTGATGACTGTTTGAAAAAAAAAAAAAAAAAATTATGACCTGAGAATCTCCCTATTATCCCTTACACAGACACTGAAACTCATTTTCCTGCTATGGTCTTCCCTACGTGTTCAATTTATATCTTGATTTTCTGTTGCACGTCCAGACTTTTTACAGGTTTCCATATCGTGGAGCTCTTGCTTTGTGTTTGTGTTATGAATTCAGTGCTATACAGCACATCGTTGCAAACAAGATGCTCCTTTGCACCACTGGATTCTCCTCACTGTTTAGACTAATAAAATGCTTTTAGGTAGCGAAGTGTAATAAATGTACACAACAAATTATGCATCTATCTTCTTCTATCAGAGAACACCATTCTTTGAAGATGTTGTAGGCCATAATCGAAAGATAATGTATAATTATCTTGCTGCTGTTGAGCAGTTCTCCAAAAATACTTGATTGCTGTTATTTTGAATATGTGTTTTCTTTGATATGTCTGCATCATTTTCACTAATAAATTGGAAATATTCTATGTCATAGACTCATTCAACAGCCAGTTTAACATGGTATTCTCAGCCAAAGTTTTTTGTCACCTCAATACAAGTAATTTGAAGCTTAGCTGAAGTTCTTTGAGGCTTTATCAGCAGGCATCACAGTGGTTGCTGAAACCTTAAGATCACCCTGTTACAGTTTCATCTGAAATTATTTAAATGCATGTGATACATCTGGAGAGGAGGTAGATACTTAGAGCTGCCAGTAAGACTATTCCCATGAAGGCACAGAAGGTACCTCCTTCTATGAGGTTTAATAAGATCTACAGGAATCTGACTGTAGTGTTTATTTTTGGTATGTATTTTGGGAGGAGGGTTGCCTAGTGGCACCAAAATTTTCAAAATGAGATGTTCAACTGATAATTTCCCTTTCTGTTTAATATCACCTTTTATTAAAGAAATGTTGTTTGCTACCTTTACATGAAGCATGGTAGTGGTAGCAGAATAAAATACAGTTTTGTGTAATTGCCTTATTATTGTTCATTCATCAAAATAAATGACAATATCATGGCCATTGTTAACAGCTTCATGAAGGAATCCACTTTCTGATGACTCATTCAAAAGTGAATCTCCTACAAGTGTAGATTTTTAGAGTACTGAGAGTGTTGTCACTATTTAGCTTCATTCCACAGAACACCCTATACTTCCAAAAACTCACTGTGGTTAAAAAGCACTCCACCAAAAGCCATGTGTTAAGCAACTGAATCTTCTAAATGAATGTACGTTTGACTGTGTTCCTTCTGCAAGCACAGTAACCAAAAATACCTTATACTAATTTTAAAACTTACGCTAACATGCAGTGCTTTGTTTTATTGCATATATTCCTTGAACCGCATTAACAATATTCATCTTTTCCACTGCTCTCAAGTGTTACTTCAAAGAATAGTGCTTGCTTTTTGCTTTAGAAATATGCTTCTTTTTTACCAGTGAAGTATTGTGCTGTTCTCCAACAGTTCCTGTGCTGTCTCTCTAGATAATGGTGCACATTAACAGTGATGAGAGCAGCAGCGCTGCAAGAAACAGTGATGTTTCTAAAGATAACTCCAGGCCTTTAAATTGAATTATCAATAGTGAAATGGTTCTTTTTGCCAAGCTGCTACCCTGTTGCTTGGCTGTCAACTTTCAGAAATTATTCTTCACTACTGACCCATAACTGCAGTGAATGTTTCCTAATCTAATTTTGAAAAGTGTCTGTTACGCATACAATATTGAAGAACACTATGAAAGATTTCAATTTAGTACAGCACAGTCCTTGAGAAGACATACTTTTAGGTGGAAGACATTCTGGAACAGTTCATTACATTTACATGTGTTATAATGCATTGGCACAAAGACAGAAAGAGGATGTGCCTACGACATGACAGGAATTTCATGATTCACGGTTATTTTCAAGTCCGTATCTGAAGTCAAAATTTTCCTCTCTGACTTGTGTCAGTGGCATCTGTGGTTCAGGATTTCTTGGAGAGAAATGGGATGCACTGGGGAGGTACTATGTGGGGGTTAGCAAAGACTGGGGAAGGACTTGGAAGAGAGATCTGTTGCAGGTCACTAAAAAGACAAAACACACTGTCTTCAGGAAATCAATCCCCTGAACAGAAATTAGTTGGAAGCTAGAAAAGTATTGAGGAAAAGGCTCATAATGCTTACTCTTTCCTGGGTGCCCATTTATGCTTATCATTGGAAACAGGATACCAGGCTATATAAAGGCTCGGTCTGAAGCAGCATGGTTGGGTTTTTTGCTCTGAGATATGCAATAGTGGCTGGAGATGACCAGTCTTTCTTCCTCCCACCTGCACTTACCCCTGTTGCCCAAAGAAATACACATAACCTGCTATTACACTGGGCTGTATAATGAGTATTTTTGTTGATGATGTTGGTGCTGTTACACTCCTAATGGTGTGAACATATAATTTCAAACAGTCCAAAAGAACCCAGGAACAGTTAGGCTAGTAGGAGCAAGCCCTCATGTTGTTTTCCTGGAAACCTTAGAACTAGGAAATCCCTCCCATTATTTTCACTGCTTTGGGAGGAACAGCAAATGTTTGAAACATACGATTTCTAATCTAGTGTTCTTTTCTTTAGGTTGTGGAACTGGAAAGTATCTCAGTGTCAACAGTCAGGTCTATAATATTGGCTGTGATTACTGTGGGCCGTTGGTAGAGATTGCAAGGAAGAAAGATGATGAAGTTCTGGTATGTGACAATCTTAACCTTCCCTTTAGGGACCAGTGCTTCAATGCAGTCATTTCCATTGGAGGTAAGACAACATACATGCATTCTGGTCGACAGCAAATGACAGTTTTGGGACATCCTTTTCTTTCCGTGTGTCTTCTTTTCAGTTAAATGTTTTGAAACAAATCCCTTAGAATCACATCAAGTATTACTGAATTGAGTGCAGTAAACATGAAAAAAACCCAATAGTTCCATAGCACTGTTGGCCAGGGAAGTATGTGGATATGTTGTTTGTTTATATGTGGTCTTATTCACACTGTGGAGAAAATATTTCCTTCCAGCATACATTTTAAACAAGTAAAAACTAATATAAACATGGCTGCTCAAAGTTTAAACAGATTAGGTGGTCAAGATAAACTCTTGGTTCCTCCTTAGGATCTGTTTTGACCAGCAAATGCATTGAAATGAAAACCTGCTTTCTCCATAGCAGAACTCGAAACTCATGTTAATTATTATGTGTTATGAATTCAAATTTACCTAAGAATAGTCATGAAATAAGAACTTAGAGCCATTCAAGTGCATATTGTCTGAGTGAAGCATCTCAGCATCTTAACTCCTCTACCTCTCTTTTTGAAAATCTTACTCATAATTTGAGAAGTATAAACTGGAAAAGGGTAGATGAGGAATAGTTAAGAGTACTGAGTTACAGTCTACATTTTTAGCTCTACTCTTGATTGAGCTTCTTTCAGGCTGTTTCAGTGTATCAGCAAAAATATAAAGTGTGATAATTATTATTGGTGGGAATCAACTATCTACTTGAAAGATGAAAGAAATGTATCTTTAAAAGCTTTTTTCACATATGCAGGGTGAAGGAAAGGTGACTAATATGCAAACAGTATCTATATGACTTTGATTTCATGTTGGTTAGTTAACCAGTGAGCCCTATTCACATTTCAGGTCCTGTAGTATAATTTCAGTGCTATTGGATCAGCTGACTTTGAAGTATAGTGTACCTATCTAATGTTTATACTGATTACAGACCTGACAAGATTAAAAGTTCACATGGTATTTCTGTACATTTAACAATAATGAACTTTAATCCTTCTTGAATAGAGACATGGTATGCCTGTGTCCATCTAATTCTAAATAAAGTGTTTTTCAACCCATTCCAGTGAATAGCAAGTATTTATGTACATAGTCAAACACTCTTCTTGGCTTTGCTGGTATCCTGTTTATAGAATATGTATTTCTGCAGAACCACAAGAGTGATTATATAATTTAACCATGAAGAATATTTAACCCATGAAATGAATTGTTTAGATAGAGCTTGCACAGATTCTGTTGATTGATTGGCACTTCTTTCTGATGAACTAAGCTCACATGCTTATTCTGTCTCTGTCAGTTTTGATATTATTTTGCAGGAGGTTCTGTGGTGATATATGGCCTAACTCCAGTATGAGAGAAAATATCAGTTCCTTTCTTCCTTTCTTGTTCAAGAAAATGAAATAGCTTTTTCTTTTTTTTTTCTTTCCCCAAAGTTTGAGAAAATGTTGACAAGAGTCAGGAGGACCTGGAAACAAACACTGACCTTACAGACTGGGAAACTCTTCACAGAGTTTGATAAGAGTTTGCTATCTTGTGTTCTCAGCTGCTTGTGAGGGCCTACTTAATAGCAACTGCCAAGAATGTTTTTCTTGGCTTGTGGTAAAAAAGCTACATTTCTCCCCCTTGGTAATTTAATAATTTTGAAATTTTGAATAGACAGGGCTAGTTGGACACACTTTTCATAATTGCAGTGTTGAAATTACACTATTTCTACAAGTAGAATTGGCTACTGTCAAACAGCACATATAAAGATAATTTTTCTGCAGGTATGAAGATGTCTTTAGCTAAGAACATATACTATTATGACATGTTGTTGTATGGGTAGATTGAATGTTTTGCATGTAGAAGTGGCTGGCTCCAAGTCCACTTGAAACAAATTATAGAATCAGTCCTCTTCGTGTCATTGACTGAATCAAATCTAGTACCGGTGACATATAGAGCAATGTGACCAACATGACCAGTCTCAGTGCAAGCTGATGTTTCTGAGAGTTTAGAGAGAAAATATCTGCCTTAGCTATTCTCTGGCGTTAAAATTGATTTCTTCGGGTGAATAGGGAGATGGAAACAGTGTGGAAATCTTGAAATGTATCTTTAGTTCACATTGCAGTGAAATTTGAAAATGTAGAAATTATCCTGGAAAGAAAATTCAAATATAGTGATCAATAGTTTTATTTTGAATTTTACTTTTTATTTTTTAGTAGCATAACATAATGTAACAAAAAAATTATCATTCTCAGACATTCCATTCAGTGTAGACTGAGATACTTCTCTTTTTTTTTTTCTCCTCCAAATCAATCTCTAAAAGTAATACCTTTCTACAAAACTAAAGCTATGAAAAATATTTATCTAAATTTTCTCACCAGCTCTTTTGAAACTGCTCTGTTATAAAAATACAGAATATCTTTTTACTGATACTACATTTTTCCATATTTGTTACATTGTGAAAAGATTTTCTGTTTTCAGTAAGCTAAGTCTGAAAAGTGTCCCCAAAACTGAAGTCAAACTTAATATTAGCTAATTCACCTAAAGGCCGTGATCATGCCATGATCTTTTATAGGTGATGTAGGGAAACAGAAGCTTCCAGCTTATACTCCTGACTTTTCTTGAATCCCTTGAACATAAATGTAAAAGAGAGCATTCTGGGGTAAACTTGCGCTGTGGTACCAATAAATTCAGCACTTTTGCTGAGTTGCAGTGAGTGGTGTTTGAGATATGTCAACTAAAATGACTAAACACATAGAACAGGTTGAAGATGAAAATGCTGTGTCCTTACCAATATTCAATACATAATGCCTTTTCTTTTTTTTTGCAGTGATCCATCATTTCTCAACTAAACAAAGAAGAATCAAAGCAGTAAGGGAAATGGCAAGGGTATTGATACCTGGAGGCCAGATGATGATTTATGTTTGGGCTATGGAACAAAAGAATCGTCGCTTTGAGAAACAAGATGTATTTGTTCCTTGGAATAAGGCCTTGTGCTCACGGCATTTTTCAGAATCAAATCAATCTGCAGATAAGGGTGAGTTTCTGCATGCTGTGAAAAGCCAAGACATACACCCTGCACAGCTAGTCATCTCTGATTGTAGCTACCAAACCAATCTGCAGCCAGAAACGGATTCAAAACATTTGGACCATTGCTTATCCAGAGCCTGCTGCATGAAAATTTCTGAAGGAGAAAACAGATTTTACAGTGCTTTAGGAAGATCTTTCCGCTCATGGTTTTTCTCCAGATCCCTTGATGAATCAGCCCTGAGAAAGCAAACTGACAAAATAAAGCCTCTGAAAAATGAAGGAGAATGGGCAAACAGTACTGTACCCGTTCAGCATTCACGACACTGCAGTTTGGATTTAGGTCGCCATGGGACACTGTTAAAAGAACAAAGTTTAGATGATGATGATGTGTTTGTGGAAAGCCTGGCTCTCAGAAAAACACAGTGGTCACCAGCCACAGATGCACTGGAGGATTTAAGTTTAAATGGAGGACACCAAAGTGTAGCTCAGGGCAAGACTGAAGAAGCTTCATTTATAAATGGCCCAGTGGATGACAGGGACTACAGCTGCGGTTGTAATAAAGGTGGTGCTGGTAAGTCTAATGCCAGCAAGTTTTTGAAAAGAACTTCAACAACTGACTCCACTGACTCTGCTTTGGATTCAGCAGTGTCTGTTGGGGACCAAAGTGATGCCATGTTGGATACAAAAGCCTTCATGCGTTATTATCATGTTTTTCGGGAAGGGGAGCTGAGCTCTCTGGTAGAAGAGAATGTGCCTGAGCTTCAGATACTTTCTTCCTGCTATGACCATGGAAACTGGTGCATTATTGCAAAGAAAAGAGGAACATAGCTGTAAAGAGAACAAAGCAGAATTCAGTGACCGAGGATTTTAAGCTGCTCTTTGTGTTCCTGTGATTGTGGAGTGTGACATGGAGTTTGAATCTCATGTAGTCATATGCCATTCATTTCCAAGTTGTTATCTCTCTACCTATTTAACTATCTAATGCAAGGTCTGTATATAGGAATGTATGTGGTAAACAATATTTATGTTTTGTTAAACTTTTATGAAGTTAAAACTGGAGAGTTTTATATTGCTTTTAGCAATAACTGTGTTTTTAAATATAATTTTCTATTGAGAAATAAAACCTTTTTATAAGACAAGGATCAGGGCATCTTTTATGAGAAATATCCTCTCAGTAGAAAGTTTAGGCTTTATTCTTCAAATGCTGAAAATGTGTCACATCATTACTCCCTGTTCTTGAAGTCCTATAAATAGAGACATAGGTACAGTTTAAAACGTACTTCATTGTGTGCTGCTAGAGTGCATGATGCAGAACTGGGAGCAAGCATGGTCCCAGTACTACTTAGTTTGGAGTAGAGTTGTTAATGAGCAAAAACTATGTAGAAAACAAGCTCTGCATATTCTCTCTTTTGAGGTTTTTATTTGGGAGCAAATGACAGAACAGATTTTGAACAGCATTTTGAACTTTTGTTTTAAAAAGAATTTAATTTGTTGCTCAGGTGCAGGTTTTTATGTGTAAGGTCTCACAAAAACTTTATCTTAATTTCCTTTGTAGTTTTTTGTTGGTTATGTGTATGTAGAAGTCAGAGGGATTCACAAGAGTATCAGTATTATGTAAAGGTTACAAAATACCAAATACTTTAGATGATATATATATCTTTTTGATAATGCTGGGAGCTAAGATAAAATTAATAGAAATCCAGTGCATATCTGGTCAGCTGTCATATTTGCTCTCCTCATTCATTGACATGAGAATATATATTCAATGTTGTGTTAAATAACGTAGATGGGAAGAGCATACAGGTCCAGTATGTATATAAAATACAAATTCTTGTCTTCTGCAGTTTAAATTAATCTTTTGAGACCTAAATGATAATAGATTGCTTAAACAACTTTCCTATTCCCTGTAAGACATAAATTTTGCTGAACATGGTAGCCCATCATTATCCAGTTGTACTAGATTGTAGCAGTTGCCTTTATTTAGTTCTTCACACTGAAATATTATCTCAGCCCTTTCAGTGGGAGCCTTATGATGTGGTTATATGTGCTGTGGATAAAATGTACCTGGCTTCTGAAGATCAGTAATGAAACTGTAATTGTTACGAACAGAAGCAGCACTACAACAGGCTAATTGCCTTGTATGGAGTTACTCCATTTCTAGGCTTTGTCAGCTGGTATGATTTCATGACCTTTAATGAAGCTGCACAGTTTCACCCCAGAGATCAATCCTTTTGATACAGCAGTTTTTGAGACCCACATAATAAACATGTTTGCCCTATTAGTGAGCAAATAACTTTCAATACAAAGCAACAGGAGTGAAATACCAAACTTTTCCAGTCTATGCTGTGTAAGTAGATGGATTTTGGGTTGTTCAGTAGAAAGCCCTGATGGTGCTCAGTATTTTTAGATGTAGCTGCCCAGGAGTAATTGCCACATGGTAATGTATTATAGATTTATTTACTGGCGCGATGCCTGTAGAACAATCATCTTTGTCTTCCTCATAGTTTGAGATCCTTGTACTTTATCCTTCTTGGATCTGTACGATTTGCACTTGAAAATAAAAGCGTGGTCAAAGAACCATGCATCTCAGACTTCTGAAATATTTTTTCACTCTAAATATTACTTTTGATACAGCCTGGGTCTGCAGTTCTCAGACACTTTGTCCGAGCCATACTTCAGAAAACTGACAATATTCCCTGCATCGCTGCGTCCAACCTCTCATGGCTGAGGGGCTGCTCCTGCTGCATCCCGAACCTCCAGTTTGAGGAGCACAGTGCAAAAATGCCCATGTTGGTGTACTGCAGAGACAGCATGGATCGTGCTGAGCTCCACAGTTTATCTGCAACATGCTCATGTTGGACCAGTGAGGCCTGCCTCATTTGTTGGGAATTTCTGGAGGAGCTTGAAGATTTTCGAAGACTAAGTTGCTTCCACATAAGATATTCCAGTGGATATTCATCACCTCTGGAATCTGAGCTGTAGTTAGGGAGAGGGTAGTTGGTTATCAACCCATATCCAGTTTTGAAAGTTCATCCCTAATTTCCAGTATGCAAAAACTCTATTAGACATATATGAAAATATTTGTAAAAATTTATGAATCTAAACTGACAGCTGGGTTTAGTTAACTGGAAGAAGGAACATTATAATTTGTTATCTGCACTTCTGCAGTCTCTCTGTGGAGTATTCAGTGTGTAGTCAAGCAGGCTGATGAAATTTGGGGTAAACTAAGAAAGGAAAGGCTTCTGTTCTCTTCACAACAGAGATTTGCCATCCTTGCATGAGGCCGAATCTGTGTTTGAGTGTCCAGTGAAAACTTACTGCTCTATCAGCTCTGTGAATAAGAGCTGTCACATCAAAGCCACTGAGGTACTTTAAACAGCTTTTGTGTTTGTAGACTTTCCATGCATTGTTTGGTTTGAGATTCTTAACTGGGGATCCTTTTCACGATTATTTGTTTCTGTATTGGATTTTCTCTTGTTTTGCGCTGATGCCATTATGTTGCATCACATACAAGTTTGAATTGTATTGTTATAAATTCCTGGGGGAAGGATTGGTAAACCGCTTTCTTTTCAAATATTCAGTTTTCCTCTGAGAATGTATAATCACCATGTAACATAATTTTTATTGACTGGGGATCTGTCTGCTGAGGTCATGAATGTGAAGTCTGCACAGCAAGCCTTTATTGCTGTATGCGGTCCCTCATCTGTGAAGGCTGCCTAGCTCTGTAACAGCTTTATTGTCTCGTAAGAAGCCAGATTACCTCACTCAAAGCATGGTGGATGTCTCTCTTGATTGGTTTCTCTTTTGATGAGGCCCATCTTAAGTAAAATGTAATTTCCAGAAGAATCCATGTGATCCCAGTCTTTAATAGCTTACAGACATAGTTAATGTGCTCAGAGAAGCAGAAGATGGTGTATACCATCAAAAAATCCATAGTAAATGAATGAATAAACTAAAACCCATTTGTCCTTGCATGCTAAAACTCTCAGCAATGTCCAGGCTGCAAGATCTGACTGTTAGAAGGTAAAAGGCAAATATGTTCTTCTGTTTCTTTTCTGACAAAGTGGCAATAGTCTCACCTCAGTTATGCCGATAACAAACCTGCTTTTGACTGCAGTGGGCTAGGGTTGCGCCTAAGCTGCTCATCTAGCTTCAAGTGGCACATGGAGAAGTCTTGATTACATGAGAAAAGACGTCCTGTTTTTTTGCAATTTAATTTACTAGGATCATTGCATTGTCATTCTGAACTGGCTAAACAAAAGCTGCAACCTTATTACTCTTACAGACTGTAATCCAAATGGACAATTGCAATAAAAAAGATACAATTGAACAGACTTATTTTTGAAGGACAAATACAATTGCAATCTTTGATAAATTGTATTTTGCCTTTTTTCTTTGTTTTTTTAATAGAGAAAATGTTTATATTAGAAGTGCAAAAGTATAATTTTTTTTGGTACTACTGGTGACTAATTTGCTTTCTTCCATGCTTATGGTGTAGGAATTTCAAAAGCACGAGTGAGGAATGAAAGCTGTAAATGTTCTAGCAGATTTTTTTCTGGTATATATTTGTATACAGGTTACTTATGTGTGCAGTTTAAAATGCTGAGTGAAGAGTTGTATATGTTCCACCAGCAGAATATTGTTAGGGAACCACATGGATTGATTCTGAATAGAAATAATCGCTCTGATCCCGTATCCTCTCTGCCTTGTCATGTCTCCATCAGCCTGTATTCATGTGACTGTTGGGCTGTATTAGTATCAACATTGTGTTAAATCTATTGGTCTACCCACTTTCTTGCTCAGCACTTTTCCAGGATTTGTGGCTACTTTAGTACTCCAGGCAAATGAAGTGTGTCAGTGTTAAATATATACTATTGTATATCTCTTTTGTGAATTCAACATTCTTTTTCTTACAGTATATGAATTCTGGCAGCTACTGTGATTTTATCTTCCAATCTGCTGGTCAAAACCATACTGAGGGACTGCTCTGTAATCAATTCTTTGTCCATAAATGGAACCTATTCTCTAGTATTAGATAGAAAATATATCCTACTTGGTTAAAATATTATTTCCTACAGGACTTCTATGCTGTCAGATTAGTTAATAGATACGTTAGCCACTGGAAACTCTGTGTCTGGGAAAGTTCTTAATGAATGTTAGATTTGAGAAGACTCTGTCAGTGCAGTTTGCTCAGTAAGTTAGACTTCATGGATGTGATGCAGAGAAGGTAAGTACAGTGATTTGGTATGAAGCCAGTGAGTCTGTCTTTACTTCAGACAACCATAGCCAACCTAGCCATAAATGTGATCACTTGAACTAGGTAAATAAAGGTGATGAAATATGGTTTTTAACCACGTCATTACTATATGTCCTGCTGATGATAGAAAAGCAGGATGGTCAGCAGAATTAATTGTTACAGACCTACATTTCCTTCTCCTGATCTATTTATAGTCATACAGGACTAAGCTTTGTGATATAAAATTACATTTAAGTATTTCTTTAGTATTGTTGATGTTCTTTTTGCACCAATTTAAATCAGAAAGGAAAAAGAATGTAATTAGAATTATGCAGTTGTCTGGTGAGGTTACAGCTATACTGTGTTAAAAGTGTTTTTACAGTTGCAGTAATTGTTTATTGTGTTTGTACGATTGCAGTGATCACTTATTGTACGGATATGTTTATTATATAGTAACGACTAAGGGCCTACTAGTAATTAAGCACTATCCAGATGAGTATTAATACATGTCCGGTAGTACAAAATATGTAACCTAATAGTATTTGGATTATGGGAAAATAGTATGAGCACAGACTGGACAATAGGGTGGTAACAAATGTAATTTCAGGGGGATATGGAGGGGTCTTTATGAATGGGGAATGAATTAAATCTGATATAGTGTTGAGAAAAGCTAAGGAAAAAGAGCAAAGTACAGATTTGACCTTGCTCAACTGTGCCCACAGTCTGAGGTTGCATTTGTTTTACCTAGTTACCTCTTCTAGCATTATAATTGCACTGGTACAAGTTTTCTATGTAGAAAGGATTGTATGTGGACAGATTAAACAAGTATTAATTCACAATAAGGTGCATATTTTCAGCAGTTAATGGATCACAATGGCTTGCTGTTATAATTTGTGCAGTAACTCAAGTATATTGTCCAGAGTAACGAAAGGATTGCTCTGAGACTCCCCCGTAATACAGTACGTATGTGCATGTCATAGAAGAATGTACCAAGCATGTACCTGCATCTTTGATACATAAATTTCAAAATCTGCTTTGAATGAATTACTAGATACTCGGTTTTCTACTATAGTAGTAAATGTATTTAGTATTTTGCATTCCGATAAATGTGATTGCATAGCCCCTCTTTGCTTGATTAATAATCACAGGCTCCACTATTTCTATTTATTTAATGTATATTTCTTTATATTTCTAATTGAATTTGTTTTCTTCTTTCCAAGCATTTCCTTCCAAAGACTTCATTTGAGTCCACCTCCTTTCTATTCAGACATACAGCCAAACAACAAGTGTAGCAGTGGCACCTCAGATTACCACAAATATGTATGTATTTCTCATTTTTACCCGTAAATCTCTGCTTATGATACTTCCAGGCTGTTTTCATAATTCTACCTCTGACAACTAAAGAAAAAAGTAGAAAAAACTCCAACCCTTAATACCTCAGTGCATCAAAACAAACCTCATTACAATGACCAGTTTAGGGGACTATGGGCACTTTAACGGTGCATAACGTATTAGTGTCATCTTCACATAATTCAGCTGTTATTTATTCATCATTGTCTTCACTTGGGTACCTTTGAACCCTTTAAGCTATGCCTACATCTTCCTAGAGCTTGCCATGCTCGAGGACAGCAGATGCCTCTGTTGCTGTTGTGGCAATTTAGCACCTACACCTGCTGCTTCTCCCAGTGCCCAACAGAGAACAGTTGTCTTAAATAGAATCCAAATCACTTATTTTTTTGAAGAACAACCAACCAACCAACCCGTCCCAAAACCACCACCACAAAAAAAAGACACTAGTAGGAGTTACTTCAGCAATTATGTTCATATCCAAACTGAAATGGAAAGGTGCGAGAAGAAAGAAAAAATGAATACTGTGAGTGGTGCTCCTAGCTTTGAAAAGATTCTTGGATATAAATTCTTCATCCTCATTAGCCCAGTTGATAAGGTGCTACACTCAACTTTGCTGAGAGGTCATGTGGATGGGAGTGTGGATGTGGGAACAGTGAGGTGGTATTAGGTTGCCCTCTTCTGTTGTGACAGTATAGGTTGATTTCTGCAGAATATTAACTGTTGTTACTGATTGTACAGCATCTAAAATTCTATTTCCTGAGTGAAGAAAGGTTGCTTGTATGGTGCTCAGGCATTTTGAAACTGTCATGAGTAATAGAGACAAAGATGAAGGGGGGCATAAATGAGCAGATGTTCACTCTATAGCTGAAAATACCATGTTTTACCAATGTGCTAACAAAGAAATCTCTGTGTGCAGTCAGACTGAAAGCTTATGTTCCTCTTGCACAGGATAAAAATGAGTCGTTTGTGGTAGGGTTTTTTGGTAAGGCGACATATTCTTTTCTGCGTCTTCATAGAATAGACTATGCTACATGTCAGGATTACTGAGAATAAATTGACCCTTCACAGGTCTGCTTCCTTACCATAGGACTGACAGGACAGTCAGATTTAGTTCTGAACTAAAATTGGAGAGTGTAAATTAAAGTGTTTCTTGTGAAAGGAGGAATTAGCCACTTGGACAGAACAAATGCTCCAGTGCAGAGAAAGCACAGCCATTCAATACAAGGTTAAACCTTTCTCCTTAAAAGAGGGAAAACAGACTGTCTTGTGGCTCACTAGCCAAAGCTGCTTTCCAGTGTGTCTGAGAGAACATCAGAGATGAGACAGTGATGAAATTAATAGAGAGCAAGTCACACACAGCATTTCCAGGCTGCTTTAAATTAATGTTTTATTCAGTGACAGCCTGATGAAGGTCCTTGCCTGTACTGAGCACTAGCAGCTCCCATCAACATCAGTAACAGTCAGGAGTGCTCACTGCCTCTTGGGATCTGGTCCTATCCACTTATGAAGACTGCCTGTTCCAACATTGACCACTGGACCATTTAAAAAGGTTACTAACTCATGAGTATTAGTTTTAAATAATGAACAGTTACAAATATGCATGCATATATATTTTGATGCAAACTTTCTTTTTTTTTTTTTTTCTTTTTTTCCTTCTGCATGTATTACTTACATTACAATACAATGGTAATTAGTGCTTGGTACAGTTTCTGAAAGGTAAACAAACCATCTGACAATGTGGAAGAAAGGACTAAGCCATCAGTACAAATGAACTGCCAGACAGGGCATGTTTGGGTGAAGGCAGTAGAGAAGAAGGGGAGGGTGTTAGGTGAATCACATTAAGAGAGTAACAGAAAACTGCTCAAGCCTGAGAAATCTGACCTGATTCTGGGAATAATTACCTCAAAGTCTGATTTCTTCCACCGAATCTGAAGCCTTCCACTGACTTCCCTGGACTTTGTTGTTCTTAGAAATGCCTGTTTACCCTGGGATCTTCCTTTCTTTGATTCATACGAGAAACAAAGATCCCTGGGAGGTTTACTTTATGCTTAAATATATAGTAGACCTGTCAGTTTAATAGTGGAACAAATGTTTGACCACAGTTGTGCAGGAGCGTTTCCATAGTCCCTTGTAGACTGTCACAGGCACACCCAACTCCCTTTCTCTCTCCAGCCTCTACGTAAGATTCATGAGGAAACAAAAATAAAAATCCAGGCATGAAGGGCAGACTGGGGCTGTGACATGTTCTCATCTGCTTCTTGAGCTGGATATTCAAAGCACCCAAACCTTGCATCCACATTCTCAGCTGCCATGAAAAATACCTAAGGATCAGCTGGAGATACCAAATTCTGGAGTAAAAAAACTTTTGAAACTTACTTATGCAAAAACTGTGATTCTGTACCTGAATTTTCTTTTGAGTTACATCCACTGAGTTTGCTGCTGTTTGGGTCAAGCTCCTAACTGGGAATTTTGCCACAGAGAGTGCGTGCCTGCTACTGGGATGCAGATCTTTTGGAGCCAGTATAGGAAAATGTCTGGATGCAACGCCACATGTCCTCAGATTCACCTTTGCCTTTCAGTTCTCATAAAGACCTGATAAGTATTTTAGTGCTGAGCAAAGAAGCCTTTCAAATATGAACTGAATTCATAATTGACATATCTATGAAATATTAAACAATCCATTAGTGTCTCTGAGCAGATTACCCACATGAGCCCTTCAATCTGTGCTGGATCATGGCTCTGTGGTAACGGAAAGTAGCATGAATGGGAACTCATTCACTGGAGACAGAGCACCAAAGAACATGTTTAAGTGGATATTTAATACGGCAGCTACATAAACAGTTTCAATATTCTTACACTGAAGTTTGAAATAAAGAAAAAGTTACGTGCAGTGATAACTACTTGATTACAAATACAGAGATTTCAGGGATGATGACATGGAGACAGATTGTTGGCAGATGAAACTGAAGTAGGGGAAAGTTATATCTTTCTGCGCTTGAGTCAGAAGAGTTGTTCCCTCTATGGGACAGGTGATAGGATGCCTATGTGAAACCATGGGATGGAAGGAGGGTCAAACAAGGCGGACATGATTGCACATTCCCGAACTTCTAAACCTGACCCATTGCCATCACTGGAGAGATGTCACTCTTGGTGAATGGTGCAGCTATGAGAGACTCATGGACCCCTCCTCACAACCTGAGGAGATAACTATGAATGACGATGATGTTCAACCACCAGCATGGTCTGTTTATGAACTGCATGTCTTTCGAAGGGTATTTGGTAGGGTGAGCTTCTACAACATGTCAGTTCACTGAAGGCCACATTGGTTACATTGAGTTGACAGTGTGAAAATCATTGCTGCAGCCTCTAATATCTAAAGACTCATGTTCTCTCTCAAATACAAGGGGATTATACTGAAAGGTAACATAATCAAGGAAATACCAGCACATGATCTGGGGCTACATTTCAGCTGGTTTGATCCTTCCATCTGTACCAAAGCTGGCCATTCCTGGATTGGTTGCATGCATGCAGAGAATTATATGAAGTGACATTTTCCTGCCCAGGCCAAGGTCATTGCTAATGATGTATTAGTGGTCTCCTGCATTTGTGTGCCAGCTTCCCCTCAGAACAAGTGCAAAGTGTGAACAGATCAGTTGGAAGGATTCAGAAATGGAAGAGAGAGAGAGGATGGAAAAGCAATAATTGGGAATATTCCTAACAGTGCTGGAGAATGCCACAGTTAAGAAAAAGGTAGTTTAAAAAAATATCAGGGGAAAGGAACAAAAAATATGAACATGAAATATAAAGCAATGTTTTTCTCATATAAGTTGGCCAAGAGTCTATTCAAGGGACCACGGGAAGTTTCTGAACTTTTTTTTTAAACTGAGAACTAAAAGCTCAACAAATAAATGTAGTTTCACTGAAGTCTAGACTAAAGACACTACACTGCCTGAGGGGATTAACTGGATAATCAAAAACATTTTGTGGTTTCTGCTGTTCCCAGAGACCAAAAGTAGGGACAGAGGAAAATGAGAGATGGTAAATAAGCCAAACTGAAAAAAACCCCAAAACTCCACAGAAAAAGATGACTTTCCCATATCCAGCTACAGACCAACTGAAAGAAGCTAAGTGTTACGAAAGATGGAATACAAACACAGGATCTACAGCTATGATCTAAAATCCTTGCTTTTCTTTGTAGGAATATAAATAGTCAGAAGAGTTTAATGCTCATTTAAATAACTATTAAATTTTTAATATTTGACTCAGTAAAACTGTTTGAACATATTAGAATTGTATTTGACAAATTGGGATGAGAACATGAAGACTAACAGATTCTATAATGCAATGTGATTATTTAATTATTTTGATAGGCAAAATTAGAAGTAATATCTGATCACTGTGTGGTTAGAGTGCAGAAGCTTTTATGGGGTCATTAGTCTGGGATTTTATATAGGAAAATTAGCTTTTGGGTAAGAGTGCCTTAAACAGGCTTGGCTTATAACTTCTCAGGACCTAGCTACATATTAAGGTGACTTCAGATCAAGTTGTGTAATTATTATCAAACCTAGCATTCATATCTTTGGGATTTGGGTGTGAATGGCACTGCTGGTAGCATCAAGTTTTATTCTCAGCTGTTTACTATATGATCTAGTTCTCATTAAAAAATACAACACCCACATGCCACTCATTTGAGACAGAGGAGCAAGTCAGATAAATATGGTTTTTCTGGGTCAGGATCTGACAGTTTAGATAAGTTATTTTGTAACGTGCAGAGAGAGGTACGGGGAGAATGGACATGCAGTCCTAAGGAAATAAATAACAAAGCCTCTTACTACCAGAGAATTTTATTTAAGAGATTCTGTCTGCAAGAGAATCTGCTCTGTTTAATTCTTCTCCAGCTGGACCTTGTAAAGTGATTTCTCAGCAAGGCTTGTAAAGCACAGCATTGCACCAATCACATCTATTAGTCACAAGCACATATGGGTGATGGTACCTACATCAGTCTGTGGGAACTCTGCAGTCAGCTAAGCTATGTTTGGCATTTGTCTTGCATTGCAAAATCCCTTCACAGATGCTGAACATTAGGCGACCACTGAGACAAAAGTCTAAAGCATCTACAAATCCTAATGACAAAGCAACATCATCTTTGCATTCTTATAATTAGTCTATAATGATACTATATAATGAACTTCTCTAAGGCTGTTAGAAATCAACATTTAGGAAAAAAGTTACTTTTAAGTTCTTAAATATTTACATATATTTAAGTCATTAATAAAGGTATCAATAATTCTGGTTTAGTAGAAACAAAAACTCCAGAAGAATTTTAGTTTTGAGAACAAATTTATGTGTATTTATTATCACTTTAGGGGCTCCCAGAGCCATGTGATACTGCTCTGCTCCATGTGAGGAAGGGATGTACTGTGGTCTAATACCAGACTCCTTCATTAACTAAAGAACCTTTATATATTTAAAATTAATTGTTGTTGATTATCCTGTCTGTGATTATACTAAGTATACACTAATAAAATAGAGATAAAATGCAGACGATCTCTTAATATTATTGTTTTCTGCAATAATGGTAATGCGTACAGAGTCGATTTAAATATTGCTTAAAATGTTTCGCTCAGCAGAATAAGAGAAAGAAAAGCTTCGAGTTTCCACTAGGTGTCAGTCAATCTATGTCTTTGGTTAAACAGGCTCCATCTGCAGAAGAGAATCGAGAGCAAAATGCCAATGAAGATCTGCTCTAAAAATAGTTATATTTTTTTGGTTACCAACCAGAAGTATTTTGAAAGAATGAGACGGAGCGGATGACGTTTGTATTTTAATTGTGCCTCTATGTTTTCTTGTTTGCTTTATATTTTTCATTTAACAGCAGTCAAGAAAAAAAACCCCAAACCTGATACAGCTGATCCATGAGGAAGCAATTCCAGGGAAAGTGGGAAGCAAGAGAAGGGGCAGGCTGGCCTTGCCTACAGAGACACTGCTTGGTTATTTCACACCAGTCCTGAGCCAGCAGCAGCAGGATTCGACCCTTTCAAGGGGCGGGTGCCTCAGATATGCCTCCTTGCAATGGAAAGCAGAAGCCAACACCTTTCAAGGAAGTGCCAAAGAGTCAAGCCTTTGAACAGGCACTGCACTAAAAGAAGACAGTACTTTCCACAGTGCAAGGCATGGTAAGGTCCTTGCTAAAGATCTTGATAGTGGAGGAAGAGTGCAGAAACATAAACTGGGAAATGATTGTCAAAGGGAGATGAGAACAAAAGATAGATGCAGAGAGATGAGTGTGTCAATATGCATTTGAAAAGGGAAGCCAAACATGACTCTCTGTAAAGGCAGCCTTGGGCCCAAATCACTGGCCATAATGGCAATTAAAGACGACCGACTGCTTCTTGTGCCAACCTTGACCAGACAAGAACTGCTGTGGGTAGGGCAGCTCTCAAAGAGCATATAGGAAAGGAAAGAAAAATGATGGTGCAGAGTAAGAGTGAGACAGAGGTTGGTACAGAAAGCACAAGAAGAAAACAAGCAAACAGAGCACTTTCAGCTGAGCTTCATAAAAACCAAAGAGCCCATCTCTTGTGTGAGTCTGTGTCCCAGATCTGTAATTTACAGTAATGTTTCACATGCACAGGTTACACTCACATGGGATACAGCTTCTATGTCCCCTACTGTTCCCCAGGTAGATACATTAGCATGTGTATATCAGGATTGTTAATCCCTGAGGCTCTGTAAAACCATTACTCTGAGAGCTGCAGGGTCTTTCGCCACCCCAGCCAGTGGTACCTATGGGAAAAAGGTACCTTGGCAGGGTACCTATGGGAATAGTGATCTGAGAAAAGCTGATCAAGGGGCCACTATGCAAAAGTCAAACGTACTTGTTAAAAGAGAACAGCAGCTTTGTGATATCATTCTGGTTTATATCCCATGTCCACCAGGGAAAGGGTTAAAGACTAATTGTGCTCAGTCAAGATGAAGCCCTCACTGGAGGAACTGGTGAGCAATGTCCATAAAGGTGGCAGGAGAGAGGGACTGACTCCCCAGGCTGCCCACAGAGCCTGTTGGTTTGGTCTCTGTTTTGCTTAGGGTCTGTGGCTGCTGGGCTGTGTCATCTAGCAAATCAGAGACCCAAAAGAAACCGCCAACGTGGTATTTTATTGCCCAGCCTGTATTCTCTACACTGGCATCAGCATCAATCTTGTCTTCATGATCCCTGGCTCTACTCTCAGATAGTGAGCTGTTTTGCCTGCTGCTAACAACCTTTTTTGTAATCTGCAAAGGTCTCTTAAGACCAGCAGAATCCAGGTAGCAGAAAACCCCTTCTTTCACATGCTCTTCACTTCTGCCATTCATATTATCTGTGTGGTATTTCCGAAGTTACTACTTCCATGTGCTGGGCTGCTTCTTTTCACTTCTGTGCAAAAATCTAAAAAATCTAGGTTATAATATTTGTTATTGCATATCACTTTGTTGTTCAAGTATTGATTTTGGGCCTGGCTGTGTACAATGCAGAAAGAACAGAATCTTTTGTGGGTCTGTTTGTGCAGTTTTACCAGATACACAGAATGGGCAGACCCAACAGCAGCTATAGAAAACCTGAGTCTTCTTGGTTTGCTCTCCTTTCCTCTGAACTACCCAGAGCTGTATCTCATTTTATATAACAAAAGATAGAGTGAATCAGTTGTGCCAGAGGAGGGGTAGTTAAAAGAAAAACAAACACCACTTCATGTTCTGGCCTGTCAGCGGTGGGGCTGGTAGGGGAGTGAGGGAGACCAAGAGGTATCTAGGCGGCCACCTCGAAGCAGCAGTAAGGCTTTGAAGGAGGAGCTAGGAGATGTTCAATGTCTTCATTCTTCAGCAACTCTCTTCACCCATCTTCATTCAGCTCAGCTTCATTGCTTGGAAGGTGATAATAACATCAGCTCATATCTTCACAATGTGCTTTCAAGCCCCAACAGCAGGACCCTCATAGTGTAACGTCAGGGACTTGATAAAGAATGTTAAAATTGTCTCACATTGCTCGTGGTACTGTAGTGAACAGTAAGTTTTCCCATTAGATCAGACATGGGGAGACTTCCCTGAAACATGCTGATTTGGAAGGTGTTTTTCACTGATTGCCAAGAAACATATTCAGGTACTGTTGTTAATAGCAGAGCTATACTTACAGTTTTTAAATTCATGTATCTAATATAGACTATGCTTTCTGGGTCACTAGGAGCTGGCTTCTGCCACCCTTCCACTAGGCTGTGAGTCTGTGATTAGCTCGGCTGCAAGCCGATAGGAGGGTGTTTTTCCTGGCATGGTAAATGTGCAAAGTTTGGGACCAGAATGTCACATGTGTCTTAGGGAAGGCTCCTCCATATGAGCTAGAGGCACTAGTTCAGTGGTACCTTTCCCTCTACCCCCCATTTATTTAGCCAAGTTGTTTAGATCTTGCATACTTCTTCAAGTGTTACACTTTTCTTCCTTGAGTCTGATGTGTTTCAAATCAAGCTCATACAAACGTTTCTACCAAAAGTTTCTTAGAGGTTATTTATATAGGGGTGTTGGTTTGTGACAGTGCAGGGCTGGAGGAAGGAGCTGATATTCTCAGGATGAGCCAGGAGTGTCCATGGGGGACTACTCACCAGCCTTGCCATGTGTGACTTGGCCTATTACAAGGCTTCAGGAACCAAAACCCAACAAAATTACCTGTGTTAAAATTGCAATTCTACTCAAGACCAATGTCTTCAGTGCTGGAACTGGTGCTGCTATTATGCTGTGCTCTCTTCCTGCTATTTGCAAACATTCATGATTTCTAGCTCAGCTGTGTTTTCTTCTCAGTTGACAGAAACCTTGGCTGTGAAGTATGGGAATAAGACTTTGGATCTGCTGCAGTCAAGTTTTATTTTGCTGTTGAAATTCTCACCTCTGTGAAATCATTCCAGAAAAATGTTTTTATTTTTGATGTTTTATTTATTTGCTATTTCTATGACATGTACTTCAGAAATTTAAGAACCCTCCTTTGTTTTTCTGTGTGTATCCAGCTCGTTCCCAAGAAACAGTGTGGCTACATACTTGCTCGAGATGGAGACATGAGGGCAGTGCTGGCTCCTAATGCCTGCCCCTGTTATAACACATGGGAGCTATGGTTTTCCATGTGCATCTGTGGAGCTATGTAAGTAAAAATGTTTCCTATAGAGGTCTTCAGGGCAACTGCTTTCTCCTGCTGAGAGGCTGAAATGGAAACGCTTGCTGGCTGTTTTCTTTTGAGGTTGGTGCTCTGTCCTTGTACAGTGCAGCTTTCCAATAGCTGACTCCTAGTGAGCCTCTGAAATGCTGAACAGCTGAAAACCTATCACATGACTCTCACTGTAGGGAATATTGGCTACTGAACAGAATTACCAATCCTTAATTACTGTGCCCGTACGGACTATGATCTGCCTGGGGCCATAATCAGATATAAAAAGGCTCTGAAACAAATCTATAGACAAAGTTCTATATTTATGTAAAGCCCTGACAATTGGGAAGGCATGCCAGTAAAACAGTTAGTAATGCCACCGTATTTTTATCATGTGAATATGACTGTGTAGTTAGTGATGGTCAGGGCTTCTGGACAGAGCATTGCGCCACACGAACAAGAAGTTATTTCAGCCAGCTTGTTGCATTTGAGAGTGAATTTCATACTTGCAATTCTGTGGTGAAAGGAACTCGCTATACTTGAGGAGAAGGAGAAAGTAGCAGCTTTTCTCAGATTTTTTTTTTTTTTTTTTTTTGGAACAACTGCACTGATTTGGAGACTGTAATTCCCTGAGGAAGTTGTGTCTCAGCTATAAATACCCTCTGAGCTAGCTCAGTGGGTTTATCTGGACTGGGATTAATTTATAGGTGTTGCATTTGATTCTCACAGAGGGCATATTTCTTATTCTCTGTAGAGCAGTGATGAGTAAAAATGACCAAGGGAGAGTCTGAGATATCTTTTAATGAACAGCTTCCTCCATTGCTATTCTGTATGCCTCGGCCACCTTCCCAGCTGTCCCAGATCTAACAGCCAGAGGATGGTTGGCCTCCTGAGGGAAAGTGTCTGCAGGGAAAGCAGAAGATGAACTAATAGCTATGTTCCTTTGTCATTGTATGTGGCTGGTTTTAAGTAATAAATCTTTTTAGAATTTGAAGCTGTCCGTGATTGCCACCCCCACCGCCTGTAGCATTGCAAAGCAGGAAGGACCTGGCCATGGTAGATCTGCTTTCAGCTGGAGCCAGGCACCTGCCCAGCTTGCAGGTATGTCTCCTACATCAGAAGAGAGCAGGGCAGTGGGGAAAAATGTGGAACTGGAGTGTGTAGCTATCAGTCTGATTAAAGAAAGTTGGAAATCTTGCTGTGAGTGAGGCTCTGGCAGGAAACAAGTTTAAACTTAATGTAAGGTTGGCTCTTGCAGAGTATTTCCCCAGAGGAGAGCTGCTGGCACTGAGTGTCCTCTCCCATGTTTTTCCCCTCATTTTAAAGGCAAGAGGATTGAATCCTAAAATGCTGCACTATTAGAAGATGCACAGGAGAGTGTTAAATTTAGTTGTTGAAAAAGCCTGATGGGGGATCAGTACTGTCACTGTTCTGAGGTCACTGCATGACCTTGAGGAAATTTATAGGTAACCATCAAAAGCACAGGATGAGTCAAATTGGAAAAAGATGCCACAGGAGAGATCCCCATCCATGGAGCAGTAGGCCGAGGCTTATTCATGTTTATCGAGACAGAAAGTAGGTACTTTTCCCCTCATCATAGCTATAGGATAGGAAATGTGACAGCCAAAAAAAATGACTGAAAGCCAAATTAATTTTTATTAGGCCCAGAAATGCCATGTTGAACAGTGGCTGACTCCTCAGCAGGTAAGTGTTCATGTGTGATTCTCAAACACTTGGACAGATGGTATCGGTAGAAAGCAGGTCCGGAGAGAGGCTGTGCTGTTGTACTTCGCACTCCCTCCGAGTGACTGGGTAAAAGTGACTGGTGCAGTATGTGACACCAGCAGCAACACACTGTGAGGCAGCTGTCTTCCCTGCAGACACCAGATTTAGACTCATGTTGCAACGGCTGCTTTTTGAGGCTGACAGAAGAGCGTGCTCGGCCCGTTCATTGCCAGAGTGGGTCTCAGTTCACCAGGAGCAGCTGAGCCATGGTATGGGGCACATCAGAAGCTAAAGGTTTCTTGCTCACCAAGAAAAATAGTCAAAATATCCTAGAAAACAAATACCTTTTGCTGATCCTGAACTTGTGGGTGCCTTGTTTAGTAACTTAATCTTCATAACTGAAAATAACTAGTGAGGCTTATTTGTAATTCCTGATCAAGTTCTGGTCAAGTTTTCCTCTGGTCCCAGCCAGGGAAACTGGACAATCCCTCCTCTTGCATAAACTCATGCATTTAGGGGAAAGTTCAGAACTTGAGCTCTCTGAGAGGGTGATGACAGGCCCTTTACCTCCAAGCATTGCTAAACATGATGCAATCTATAAGGAAAATAGGCCACCTAGCCTGAGCTGTGCATACGTCTGTGAAAGGTTTTGATCAGATCAGGGCAGGCAAAGGGAGAAGGAAATCAGATACCAAGGACTGAGCCTGACCTGGCTGCAGTGCTGGCTCCAGCAGGATGGAGCAACCATTGCAACCAAACAAAAAAACACAAGCAGTGGAGAACTGCTCAGAAAAGAGAGCTTGCAGGCTCTAACAGGAGGTTTGCAGAACAGAAAGAGGCAATACAGAAAAGGGAAAGGCTGCAACAGCAATGAATGATTTCAGAACATACTGCGGCTCAGCCTCAGCTGCCTGCTCCTGCAATGTTTTACAGAGAGCAGCATCTTATCTGTGATTGGGAAGCATTTGGGGGATTGTTCGTGCCTTTGTGAAATGAAGTGTGCATCTTTAAATTACATACACTATGCTTGATTAATAATTAAGGTAAAGAAAGAAAACAGTATTTTTAGAGTGGGAAGACCTAGGGAGCAGTACCCTAGGAAACATTTCTTACAAAGGACATCTTGTACACTATGCTGTTTCATGGCTTGGAAAAACTGCAAACTATATGTATATTTTTTTATGCCAGTTTATGACCCCCTGGAGCATCACAATGGGTATAAAATATTAATCTGATTTGTTTAAAAATATTAATCCAATTTTTGTTTAATGGTACAAATCTGGGACAACTAATAACAAAAACGTACAGCATCTTATCTCTTTAAGGAGATAGCTAAATGTGATGCCATTCATCACGGTGATAGGTAGTTCCTCAGGCACAAATATGCACATATCGCAGTCTGTGCATGATGACGACCAGATCCAGCTCTGTTTTCTGTCTGCTCTGCGTGGTGCTATCGACAAAGAGCTACGAGCAAGGGCAAAGCAACACTTTTGACAAATCCTTCACAAATGTTTGTGTTGCTCTCCTATGCACTCCTCTGGCAAATTTTAAACAAAGTCTAGAAATCTGTGTCAGCCACAGAGCACAAGCGTAGACTGCAAATAAGACCATGCTCTTACAATCAGACCAGCATTTTGTTTGAAATTGGATTTCTTGTCTTTCAGTCAGACTAAAGCTGACGGCTGGGCAAAAGCAGCCTCAAGGTTTGCTGCCTTGAGAAGAGCCCTGGAGAGCAGAGGGCACCTGCAGCAGCCTAAGGGGAGTGTGTGGGTGATGCGGTGCTTGTGCTGCGTCATGGTCCTACATCGATGTCACAGCTTTGTCAGCCAGTGCTGACTTCAGATTCAGTAACAACTTTAAGGTAAATATTCATCTGTGGTTTCAGTAGGCTGGGGCTACTATGTATGGATGTTACCAGAAAAGAGTGGAAATACTTCTAAAAAAATCCTTAGAATCTTTTAAACTACTGCATTTTCTTTTTTTTCTCTTCCATTTTATCTAAGCATTCTTTAAACCAGGTTTATCAGCTCTGATATGTCAAAACTTGTTCCTGTGACCAGTATGCAATATTAAGGTTGTTTTTCAAATATTCTAGTTGCATCTCTAGTTCCAAAATCCTTTATGCTCTAGGTCCCCATCACAAAATGGGGTTAATAGCACATCTGTTTAATCTCTTGTCTATCAGAAATAATGTGATTTAGAAATCCTTTGGAGTTGTGTATAGGCAAGAAGCAGCTCAAAGGAAAACTTGTTCTCAGCTTGGCCTCTAGGTATTTTTATTTCAGCTTCTTGAAAAACTTGCACTTTCCATTTATAATTACTGAAGCACAATTTTATTTATTTATTTTTTTTTCCCCTTGAAGTTCTGGTGAAGTCTAACTAGGGAAACCGAGGCACAGAGGACACAAGATCCACGTGGGAAACCAGACTGAGGGACAGGCTTAAGCCATTCAAAGAGCCTGGGCTGAGTTCCCATTTATGACAAAGGTTTTTGGATTATTCATTCATCTCTGAGACTGGAGCAAAACCTGTCAGGGTGGTGGGAATGAAGAGGGTGGTGGGAATGAAGAGGGTGGGGAACCGAGTCCTGCTCAACCTGGGAAATACTCTTGCCCCAACTACAACTTCTGGGACCTGTTCCTATAAGAATTAGGCAGAAGACAAGGGCAGAGCAGAGTGAGCTTGTTTGTTTAGACACACAATGTTTGCCTTTATTTCCCTCTATCTTTTCTAAAAGGGCCGTGACAGCACTTCCTTCCTAGTTCATTTGTGTGGCTGCCTGAAAGGGATATGTCTAAATAGGGGTCAGAGCGACTGCAGGGCAGCTTGCTTGTTTGTTAAACAGTATGGGAAGAAAACAGAGGCCATGAAGACTACTTCCCTCCCCTCTGTGCCCCAGGGAACATTCTTTATAAAATTTGGCAGCAGCTCTTTCATCAGAAGTCAGCAAACCACTGCACAGAGCGGCTGGCCCTGTAAACTGTTTTAGCAATTTAACAAGAGAGGAAGAGGAGGCACAAGGAAAAAAGCTTTACAAAAATAAAGTTGTACAAAGCGTCATAGAAAATCTCTAAATCCATAAGACAGAGTGTTCAAAAGAGTAAAAAATATGTAGCAGTCTTCAAGGAATTAAAAAGAAAAAGCATGCTGGGCTTGCCTTTCTGCATGGTGTGTTATAAACAGGAGCACAAGTATCATGTCATGTCCCAGATTGTGCTGCTGATCAATTTACATGAATGGTCTCTCTGCCAGTGACCACTGTTCAGAAAACAGCACAAGAAACTTTCTGCAGGCTTCTGTGAAAAATATGTTCAGAGGTAAGCCCAAGTGGCCAGAGAAGAAATTGAAGCAGGAGAAAAATAACAGGAACTTCTGTAAATATATTTGTCTCCAAGCTCTGCAAAAAACCTGCCTCTGAAGACTGGTAGTGAATTCCAAATGTTAATGATATACTGACAATAATTATCTCTGTAACAGAGCTGATGGTGCCAGGAGTCAGCTTGTTTTGCCTCCTTTCCTCAGACAACTTGTTGCAATTTTGAATCAGTGCTTCTGTGCTCTGTTTCTACCAGTAAGCTGGGTATAGGTTCTATCCAAGCCTAAAACTTTAGACACTTAAAACTCCCCAAGGTCTTCCAGTTGCTTAGGTTTTTATCACATACATGCCTAGCAGTCTGCTAGCCATGACTGGCCTGCTAAAACCTCTGTGCTCCTCCGCGGCGGGGCCTCTGAACTCCATCACCACTCTCGAGGGGTCATTCTTTCGCTCATCGATCTTGCCTTATCCAGCAGGATGCTCGGGGCATAGCCCTTCCTCCTTCCCCAGTCCAATAAGTCTGATGAATTGAACCTAGTTTGATAACTATTCTGCCTGATCTTGTTTGCAACTAACGCCACAAGGCAAGTGCTTTACCTAGATGGTTATATGCTATTTTTATACACAAGCATTTATTCTTGTTGTAGGCTGGAAAGGGGAAAAAAGCAAAGGAGAATTTTTTTTTTTTTTTTTTTTTTTTTTTTTTTTTTTTAGACTATGGTTCAGGCATTAGCTAAAAAAATCTCTACTTTTCCACTTGCTCACGGGTATTCTTAAAAGGCTTCCAAACACAATTTCATGTGTTTTTGGAGGCCTCCAAAGCCAGATCAAGAAGCTTGCAGGTTTCACTCCCTGGGATACATAACTAACTGTACTGGCACTTTTAACACTCTGCTTTTTGACTATTTTGAAATAGTAATTTATTTTTTTTTATTCACTGAGAATTCTGTTCCTAAGGGGCTTTTCCATTTTTAGTATTATAAAGCCTTAAGAAATAATTGAGTTATTTAACTGTAACTTTATTTTTGACACCATATTGTTTCTTACTCACCAAGGCAGTGCTACCTGCCACATGCAGGTGAAAATCAGTGGCCGGTAAGTCCTGTAATTGTACCAAATAATAGAGAACCTTTCTTAGGTCTTCATGATGGTTTATGGAAGCTAGTGCAGGAATGATTCCAGGGTTTGAGCCTGCGCAGTTTTAAATGACTTACACTCTTGTTGCTTTTCATGGAGAGATTGTCCCACAGTCTCAAAGACCTCTTTCTGTGTGGAAAATGTCTTTTCCTTTCCTTCTGTCTCAAATTTTCCATTAACGAATTTTTATTCCAAGTTGTACACCCACTCAGCTATAGTTTGAACTCTTCTTCTGTGTTTTTATGACCTTCCAGTGCTAGTAGACATTTACTACATCCCTCTTGTCTAGTGGCCAGATTACATGTATTGAACTTTTCTGTATAAATGTATCCCTTCAGTGCCTTAATCCCTTTTGATGGAATTTTTTCTTCTTTGAATTCCTTCCCATATTTCACTACTCTTTACTGTCCCTGGACTCTGCTTGGAAGTTTGTTTCTTGTGAGCATTCTGGACACCTCAGGCAGTACAGAAAAATATAATAAGATGGTGCAGAGGGAAGGGGAAAGTGAGCAAGCTTCAAGTGTCTGGAATAGTGCTCAATGCAAAAGAAGCATGGCTATAATTGATGCTTATTAGCATCAGTAATAAGAATCTTCAGCCTCACATCTGGTGCTATGGTAGTCATAATTTTAGATATTAATACCTTTCCTTGCTAAAGAAATAAAGTTGCTCTGGGCTGACAGATGAGGAATAGCTGAAAGTAATTTTTTCAGAAATGTTTAGTTTATGTTTGTATAATGGTTGCAGTCAATGGCTGTATTGACAAGTTATGGTATAACATAGGCAAAGGAACTAGCATGTTTGTAAATTTAATGCATTGCTCTATTAAAACAGTGTCTAGATTTAATTCCTTATGAGTGTAGGACATTGCTTGCAGCACTTAGCAGATGATCTGTGTGTAACATTTAATTTTCATGTCCTACCTGGAAATATCTACCTTTTATTATGTAGCCCAAGTCATGGATACTGTTTCATACCAGCTTTCTCCTGGCAGACTGCTGTGTCTGTATACTAGGTACTGCTCTTTTCAAGGTCTTGTACCAGGCTGTAGACGTAGGTACTGGTTTGCATCATTTCAGGCTTACTTTCCCAGACTGTCTGTGTGTGTTAATGACATTGTCTTCTATCCTTTAAGATGAAGGCCACTGATTATTTACAGCTTCATAAATATCTAGTTGTGGAGTACATTACTTGAGGAATGACAGTAAACCATGACTTTTTCTGTTTGAATTTGTTAGAAAGCAGTACTAAAATTCAGCATTACTGGAGCACACAGCAGGCTGGACCCATGCTGCACTGGGGATGCCATGTACACAGTTAGCTATACCAGTGCCACACCGGCACCCTGACATAATTGAATGGGGCCCCAGCCTGCACTCCCTCTGTGGCAACTGCTGCTTAAAGCCCAGAGTGTGAGCAAGAGCCTGTGCTGCTCTGAGTGACACCTGACAAGAAACACAGACATGGAAACTTGGATTCTGTTGTCCAACTACAACATGGACACCTGCAAATTAAGGTGCAAGAAAACAAACATTCAGGAGCTTGAGGCTATTTAGAAGAGTCAAGATTAACTCATGTTTTAGAAATATCTAGGAAAATGCTGATTTGCAAGTAATCTAAATGCACTTTAAGCAAAATGCAGAGTAAATCCTTGAAGTGCCTGAGGAGTCTGTCGTGCATTTGTGTGCTTAAAAATACAAACAAAACCATAATTACAGAGAAAAATAAATTAGCTCTAACCTTGCTTGTTAAGGGCCCAAAACTGTGAAAAAAACTGTTGGTTTTTGGTGGGTTTTTTGTTTTTAAATTGTGCAATTGTTTTATTTTTGGTATTGACTTGGGAAGAAAAAAGATCAAGTAAGAGCCAAACGAATGACAGTCCCTTACCAAACAAGGTTCTCTAAAAGACTTTGGTGTGTGTGAACTAGTACCGTGATAGCAAGAGGTGTGCTTTTGCCAGACTGTGAAGCATCCCTCACTGCTCCCTGAGGGACACAGTGGGAAGTGATAGCGATCAGGACCCCGGAATGATGCTCAGGCGGAGAAAGAATACGACGATGTTGGTAACTGAAAGGCAGCACGCCTCCTTCCAGCTACTCTGTCAGACAAGCCTCACAAATCAAAATCCTCTTTCAAATGCCCAAATTATATTTCTGTTGGCTAAGACTTTAAAAACTTTTTAAAGTTGCTTGAATTAACAGCTGTCTTTGGCTTAGTTTTTCACCTAAGTCAGTTGTTTGTATATCCTCCTGGCCTTCTCTTTGGCTTCATTTCACTGCGGCCTGTGCTTTAACTTTCTCCAATTACTTTCACACTTGCATTTTTTAAAGCGAACCTATGACTCCACAACTTGTTATACCCTTATTCTCCCCACAGAAAACAGGAAAGTGGTGCATTATTTTTCTGCATTGCATACAGCTGCCTATCAAATAGGAGTTTGCTTTGTTCCCTGCTAATTCAGGAGTACCTTTCCACAAGACAACAGCAAAACAGAAGTTTCTGCTTTCTTTTAAATGTATGGAGCTATTGACTGGGGAGTATTTCTGTCCAGCCGTCTGCCATCATAAAGGTTTGTCTTCCAAAAATGTTGAAATTGCTTTGGCACCTGCCTTTAACAATGTTAAACATATTGGCCTGGGAGAGGGCAGGGGTGGCTATGCAGTCGACAGTAGTATGTGAGTAACCGGTGGTAAGAAAAGTGCCTCCTCCTCTGGGCACAAGAGTGGAAGGAAGAATGGAGAATAAAATAAAAACCATCATGCTTCTCCAATTTTAAACATTTAATAGTGCACTTATTGAGTATATTCTGTACAGACATCTATAGCAAGTTAAACATCTTCCTTTCTCTCACGTAGATCATAGGTCATGTAAAGCACATTTACAATAGAAAACATACTTGAGGTACAAAAACCTGAAAAGAATATCTGAGGTATAAATACAGGTATATTTTAAATAATCTTTATCATGCTTTATCTATGTTTGACAGTACACTGTGGGCAAGTATACATTGTTTACAATAGAATGGTATGTACAACATACAATTTTACAAATTCAAAAGTGTTTGATGTAGAAGAATATACAAGGTTTTCCTACTCATGAGGAACATCGTTACTGGAAGTACTACATTATTTGCCATAATAAAAAAATCTTCATCAAAAAGCTTAAAATAATACTGACAATGGTAACAAAGTCTCAGTCAAAATTCCATCTTGCAACTCATTCATACCCTAGCCACAAAATACATGTATCACTTAATACTGCACCTCGAAAGCAAATCTTTACCTTTACAGTAAAACCTACAGAAAGACACCTTTCCAGAGGACCTCAAGAATTCCTACAGTTCATTCAAGCTGGTTCTCAAAGAGGGGGGAATATCCCAAAGGGTTTAACACCCAACAAAACCCAAGACAAAAGTCACCCTCCTCTCTGTCCCCAAATATAACCCTCCAAATTGTTCACATCCTGGTTCTGTTCATGTTAACATGCAGCTTTCAGGAAAACAGGCAAAGGAGGGAGAGAAAGGGAGAGAGCTCATGCAACTCCTCCTAACAACCTCACCCCACTTCCCAGCACCACAACTCCAGTGTTGACTTTTTCCTCTTGAGCCATTTGAATACAGTAAAATATATAAAAGTTCATTAAAACACTTATAGTTAACGCAGGCAGGAGTAAAAGCAACAAATATTGTTTTTGGCAAATTAACAATTGACATTACTGGCTCTCTTCACCGTTGCATAGACATTTCATTTCTAAGCTGCTATGTTGCTCAAAAGTATATTTACTTAAAATTGCTATAGAATTGCTAATCACTCCTAAAAGATCATCTGGATAAGGAGTGAACAGTAATTGGAGCAAGCCTCTTTTAATATCTGCTTAGGGTTTTTAACAAGGTTAGAGCTGAGGAAAACGCAGAAATGGCACATGGGAAGGATGGCTACTCCTGGTCCACAGGGGAGTCCCATTCTAGGTTGAACTGTAACCAGCATACTAAAATCCATTCTGGTTGCCTATCAGTGTACCAGACACATTTCAAGTTCGACTTCTGCTATCCTTTCAACCATTAACACACTCATTCACACCTTAATCTCTGTGCAAACCTTTCTCTGCTATCTCAGTGAGAACACATTGAAGAGTACCAACTATTCCAGTGGATACACCAGTCCCTCAACACACTACAAATAAAATGACGTGGGTATGTACATAAAGCTAAGTATTTCACATGGGAATGATGAGCCTTCACCATATTTCATAATATATTTTGCATTTAAAGAATTTTGCTTCTCAGAAGCAACTCAAACCATCTAATAGCAATACTTTTTTTTTCTTTTTTTTTGCACAGTCCTCCTATGTATTCCAGTCGAGGCCTACACTATAGACCTTACACAGACAGGAAGCAGCTTTAAAGTGTATGGTATGGCCACAGTCCTATAGTAATACTCACAGTCAAGTTCTCATACCATCATCCCTTCATGACATGACTTGCAGATGGTACACTAGTCCAGTCTGCAGCGGACAAGCCTCAGTTTTGGGTAACGTCTACATTGGTGAGGTGTGGAGCGCATGGCTGTTCCTCTTCAGTAGTCACCTGGATTTTAATTCCTTGCTCTCAAGATTCTGATGACTGAAAGAGTCTCGTATCTTAGCAACTTCAGATGCACACAAGTGTCCAAAAGACTTGGTGTACCAGTCTGGCATGTGGCCCCTGATGTGTGGAGAAAAAAGTAAAGATGAAGTAGGTACCAGTAACTTTCCATGCATTTTGTTAGAATCAAATACATATCTAACTGGTTAAATGCCCCACTAGGAAATCTTATTACTGCTTATTGCTCAGCTCAGCCTTATTAATATATAGACTTGCTCAAAACCAAGTTTTCCACAGTGAGGAAAAGTTATGACAAGTTTTGTGAGAACTTGGTCCTCTTTACTAAATATTAAAATTAACATGCCCTTGTATCCAAATACATCTGTCAGAGGAAGGAGTGGGATTATATATCAATAGCTACGGTGGAACACATACTGGAGGTTTCTAATACACAAACCACACCTGCTGTGAGATATGCACTAAAGCCAACTTCCTGTGACATCTCAGAGACCTGTGTGCATTTGTTTGAGAAGTACATACGACTGGCCAAGCTAAAGCCTGTTGAACTGTCTAAATTTTGTGCTGACTACACAGAAACTATACAAGAAAAGTTACTACCACAAAAGGACAAAGTGGAAAAATCATACCTTAAATCAATTCTGCACATGTAGGTAAGTTTAGATTTTCCTGACCCGCAGGGCTCAATCAGATACCTAGAGAGGAGCACATTGACTCTAACACCTGCCACTGGAGCACGGTCATGGTCCACTGAGGTTGCTAAAAGCACACAAGCTCCTTTGGGGAAGTTTGTCCTCCATGTTCTGAGAAAAAAGAAGAAGAAAAAGTCTCAAACTCGACAAACAGTAATTCAAACATCTAATAAGACTTCAAATTATGAACACATAGATATTTACCTATATAACTTACATTATACAGAAATTGTAGGCAAGGTTGCCGTATGTGTAGGATATAAACATCATCGCATATAAAAAATCTTACCTTAAGACCACGAAGTCCCTGGCTGGGTGAGGTGCCATGCTGTTCTGGACATACTGGTATATATCTGTCTGGCTATCCAAAGGTTCTATTACTTTTGAATCTATAAGATCTTCATCCCAAAGATGCTGCTCTTTAAGTAAACGATTTAAAACATCCTCTGGCGTAGCTGGGATTTCAATGGTAGTTTTCCATAACCGAAGTGGGGGACCTTCACATACCTGGGGAATATCAGCACAGAGTCCTCAGTTTTACTCTTCCTTATCCTTTCTTTTCCTTTCTACTTTAGTACTGGCTAAACACAGCAAATTAAACACACATACATATATGTATATATTGTACTAAGCTTGTCATGAGCTCAGACTAAGGTTGTTTTCCTAACAGCCAAAGGCATCTGCATGTAGACTTCTGAATTATCTTTAAGTTGGTTACCTTCTCTAGTATCGGCCACTTTTAAATCATGATGCTACAGAAAAATACCTTAATTTTCCAAGTTTATTTTTTAAACATCTTAAATCTCATTGAAACAGTTCTCCCTGTGCTAGCTCTGAGCTGTGCAAGATTAGAGCCAAGAAACTTCTTTCCTACTGCCTGCACAGTGACAGTGCTTGGAGGCTTCACTCAGCCTGTCAAGGCTTTGCACATATGAGTGAAGGCATGTAAATGCAATACAGTGAACATTCCTGGGCTGGATAAACAGAAAAACACAAACCAGTACATGTTAGCTGACTACTGCTGAAAGACATGTCGTTTTTAGATGGTGTGCAACTATGTCAAAAGATTAAGGTTTTTTTTCTTAAATCTATCTGCAAAGTAAAGGTGTGCACTGAACCTTCTATAATATCCTATGTCAAAAGCCTTCTTGTATTAGAGAAGATGAACCATAAGCCAGAGCTGTGGTATGAGTGACAGGGTGTATACCTTCTTGTAGGCTAGCTCTGCTTGCTCTGAGGTGGAGCAGCTGACCCAGCCTTTAAACTTCTCCTTCATTTCTTTGAGCAAGTCATCCACGCAGTCCTGGAGGTAGCAGTGGTAGTCAGAGGGCTCGGTGGTGCTGCTGCCGCCCCGGAGCTCCTCCAGGCTGAGAGGACGCAGGTCCTGCTCCGTGTATGAGTTCCGGCCCCTGCTCATTTCTTCGGGTATCTGAGGGGTGACAAGGGTGAAATTTTCCTCTTGCAGCTCTCTTCCCAAATCACAAAGTTAGTCTAGCAGATAGCCACAGAAATATGGGCATACTAGTTTTGTAAGTGGTGGGATGTGTATGTGTCAGGTCAAGCACTCAGTGTGAAGAAATGCCAAAATTAAGTTTGTGATTTTGATATAACTCAAATTAGTCTCTCATTTATGGAGTGTCTTATTTCTCTCTGTGGAGTATCCCTCTTTTGCTACACAAATCAGATCCATTCCCCCAGCGCAGTTTTATCCTGCAGACTGAAGGAAGGAGGGATCAGCTGTCAGCCACAAGAAAAGAGACAGGCATGTCTTCAGTTGAGGGCTCTGAAAATATTTGATGACAGTGAGGAAAAGCAGGACTCAAGACTTGTCTGGTTCTCCATCCTGGGCCCTAGAGGGAGCGTGCTTTAGTTCCTGTAGACTCTTCAACCTACAGTTTGTCAGTGTCATGTTCCAGGACACTTTTGCGGCCTAGTCTTGCTCACTCTTGGGAATTTAAGTATAGAACAAGCACCAAAATTCCTGGAAATAGCTTCTTGCTTTGTAATTAGAGCTAGAGTTCACAGAAACTCATGGCTGCACAATAAACACTTGAAAATATATTTCAAATGCAGCTTGAATGTAACAAAAATGTCCCAAACCCCACAACTGCCTCATGACTTTTGAGCGCCAGTGCCAACAAAACTCTCTCTTCTTCTGGCATCACTTCTAATTCATGTATGCACCCAGCTCAGGATGCAAAGTTCTTTAAAAAGCTATTTGTCATGTATTTAAACTTTATTAAAATAAAAGAGACATTCCTAGCTTTTCATTATACAGCATATCTAAGCCATGCTGGCCAATATTCCACCCATCAGTTTTGCAAATAGGTGTTTTACCTGAAAGAGCTTCTTGCACTCAGCGATCATATGAGCTAGCCCTTGGGTTGCAGCCAGATTTTCATTTAGGTCCTTCTGATCGGGTTTTCCCAGGCTTGGTTTTCTTTGCATCACCCTTCACAGGGGAAAAGAGCACATACACACACACACAAATCCAGTTATTTAATGCAGAGCAAGAGAGGCACTTGGTAAGAAAACAGTAGGATTCCCAAATTTGCTGGTAATTTAGAGCAGTGGTCTCTGGGACCAAATCTTGGCACGGAATTACTGACTTCTCTTGCTACTCTCCCTAAACTTTTTCTTTGGAATCCCCACCCATTTCTTCCTTCTTATGAACTTGCTTATATTTTAACAAATCTCTAACAAAAGGCAGGATCTCATAGCCCTAGCTAGTTCTACGCCCAGTGCCCTCCGAGGTGATCACAACTGGTAGGGTCAATGCTAGACTGTGCCTGTTGCACATCACCACTAGCTGTGGTACGGGACCAGCAGCAATGAGCCCTGCTCCCCAGAGACATACCTTGGGGAAGAATTCTCTCTTTTGAGAGTGTTTAAGTGGAAGAGGGAAGGTGCTAAGCAGACCGCCAGGTTTGTTGGTGTCATCTGGTTTTCCTTCACTGCAGCTGTGACATCACTCAGGAAATAGAGAAGAATCTGGAGTACCTCCCTGTTCTCATCGGGTAAAAGCATAATAGCAGCCTTGATAGCCTGGAGACGTTGATCCTTTGGCACATCTGCATAATATTAGTAATTCTCTCATCAGCCCATTGATTTTCCACACACACAGCATGAATACATCCCAAAGCAAACTCCAGCTTCAAATATTTGACTCGAGTTTGAAGTGATTTCCTTCAGGATGCATACCATTCGTAGGAAACATGAAGGAATTTTTTTTAACCCACTAGTTTAACCACCCTCAGCTATTTCCTGCCTCACAAGAAATGCAAGCAAGAAGAAGTTGTGCCTAGGCCAGAGTTAATTTTAGATTTAATTTCAACAGCTACATGCTCCCGCAGATGCACTAAAATGACAGAAGCCTGGAGTCAGGCAGTGAACAAGCAAACACAGTCCAGCCAATTTAGAAATTCTTTGGCTTTCAAAGAAATTTAAAACATGAATGCATTTTAGAATAGGTGAATTAATTAAATAAATTGGCTAGCAAACCTTTTCAACAGTGATGTCATAAAATATCCAGAAAGTGCTTTACCAAACACAGAGGGTTGCTTTATTGAGCAGATCATTCAAAGTCATGCGGTGGAAAAAGAAAGTCAACGCTGTGAAGCCCCATACCATTAAACAGCTCCTTGGTTACTAACAACAAACAGCCACTGGAAAAATTTGATGTGTGTCTTTATATAAGGCCCTCTTCTCCAAACTTGAAGGGAACAAAAAAATGAAATAACCCAGACCAGATCTGCTTCTTATAAAGGGATTTCCAACAAGCCATCTCTGAAGGCAACATCAGAGTCTGAGTCCTGGAGCATTTATATCATCATTAGCACCACACCACCCTCACTGCAAGCCTCATAATACACATGGTGCTAACCAGATATTTAATTGGTATTTGGTTTGGGCTTCAGCAACATCATAAGTCTAGCGGGTGAGCTTAGAAAGCAATTGTAAGCAAAATTACACTGTCTTCCACACTCTCCCCTCCATCAGCTCAAAGCACATTTAAGCCACGTGCAGACAATTCCAGTGTACAGCCTGGTACATAACACCAAAGCAAAAGGAAATTTTGTCCTTTTCAGGGAAGCAAAATTTAAAGCTGCTTTAAGGCTCTTTGCTTTACAGAGATAATACTTCCCAACCACCTCTGTGGATTCCTCAGACCTACCGCCTGCAAAAGGAGAGGAACAGATACTTTTGAAATGCTCTGTTAAACTTTTTCTACCACTAAATGCACAAAGAGTTGCTGTTTAATATGCATGAAAGTGGAGAGTCTGGCTAATTTTCTCCATAAACCTTCTTGGGAATCTAAACACAGACAAAAAATGTGTGCACTGAAATAATGGTATGTATGTTTTTAATTTAAAACATCACCTCCACCTATGGAGCTCTGAAGGAAGTTCCCATAACCTTTTTGTAACCATCACCATAAGGAAGGCTCGAAGAAAGTGTTTTTGTAGTATGTTCTGTTGTAGCTGTGCTACCATGGAAAGAACACATGGCAAAAGAGCTGGGGTGGTGTTAGGGAGAGAAACTACAGGATCAGCAAGGTGCTCATAGTGCATCAATCAGTTTGGACAGCCGTGAATACTTCAAAGAGCTCTGGTCACCAAACATTAATTCATCTTTGGCCATTTTATAAAGTGAGAGTATCCCCAATGAAACGATGTCGAAGAAAACTTTTTAAAGACAATGTGTTGTTTGGAAAGATCTAGCACATAATTACCATCTATACAGAACTCAATTTATGTAACTCGCAAAAGAGAATGTCTCCCTTGCTGGAGTTGAACCTGCCATCTCAGAAAGATTAATTATTTCTTTTCATGTGCACTGATAAACTCAATTTTTGATGCGATTTATTCTAAGCACTTTCTTTTTATGGTAGCTGTCAGTAGCTACAAGTCAGTAACAGAAAAGCTTTCAACTTAAAGGTTGTTTTCAAAAGTTGTGGTGAAGAACAGAATATGCATTACAAGAAAATAGAATTTTTTTTTGGCAGTCTTGCTCTTACAAAAATCTCAGTAATTTAGTGGATTTCAATCCCCTTGAAAGCCCAAAACTCTGTTCATGGAGTGCTTTCACTCTACCTAGCCACATCAGATGTGGCTTATTTTCAAACTGCAGTATCAGATATGCTCAAAGAAGAGACGAAACTTTAGAGCAAGTGAGGAGGATTTATATTTCTTCCCAAACTACAGAAAAAGGCAAAATGGAAAGAACTTGTACTATAAATCATTATACAACCAGAACATCAAAAATCCATTCCTTATGAGACAGCCTGAACTATAAAGGCTGCTGGAGAATGGCAAAGACCAACATATGCAACGCGGGTATTGCCTAGGGAAGCAGTATGAGACAGTTGCTACACAAATGATCATTTTCTGTCTGCCATGGAAATCTCACTACTTACATTGGTATATCTGTAAGAAGGTCTCAGAGAGTTTGTTGGTCATGAGGGGCTCAGGGAGATCACGGAAGAATTGCTTTAACATGTCTGCTACATCATAAGCAGACTGGCCTTCGTAGTTGACGCTGTCTGTTGAATTCTCATTCATCTGACGCAAAGCCTGAATTCTTGATTTGACTCCAGATTTCCTAAACAGTCCAACCTAAATATATACAGAAAGGTAAACATATTTAGAATGAGTCCAGCAAATCTGAAATGCAAGTATGCTCTTTAGCTTCTTACATATGGGTTCTAATTTCATGGAAAGCTTTCCTTGCATTAATTATCTATCTTGTCCTGTTTTGAGTCTACTTTTTTCAGTCTGACACAGGAACGATAAAAAATAATGGAAGTCTGAGCTTTGGGTGCTGCTTGCATGTGGGATGAAAGTACAGCAAAACCCACCTGATCCAGGCAGTGGTTGCGGAGGTACCGCATGGCTTGTTGAATGCTCTGTGGGAGAGGCTGCCCTGTGCGCTGGACGTTGACTTGCAGTGGTACTCCAAACACATTTCGGTCTTTATAATCAGGCACCTTTATCCTTTTCATAAATTTTGGTACTGCCCTATTTAAGCAAAGGGAATGACAAAATTAAATTAAACCTCTGTTGTCCATTTATGTTCTCTATTTCCAGTAATTCAGAAAATCAGTGAAAATAAGTGAAACACTTTAGTGATATGAAAAGTAGTGACAGTATAAATCAGCTAAGCCACTCAAGGCTGGGAAGGGGGAGAGGACAGAAAAGAGTTTCTCTAAGAGAAAGGCTTGACATTCAGGGCAGTATGTTGCCTGTAAGAATTAATGTGGTGCTACTCCATCAGTATTAGTAGAACAAAAACTACAGGGTGAAACTGCAGGGGCCGGATTGAATTGCAAAAGAGTCAAAATAAATCCTGCGGTCAGTGACCCCTTATAACACTGCTTCTTTAGGTTTTGGGAAAGATGGGCATTTGAACAATGAGCTTTTGTATGTCAACTACTTGTTCTGCAAAGTCCTCAAACTGGGTCCACCACCCACTAGTGTGCATAACAGCAGGAAACTGATGTAATACATTTGAGTTTGTCAGCTAAAAACTTTGGCTCTATAAACAACCCCTTTGAGGGACCCCCCTCCTTGTCAGCCAGTGACTGTTGTTACCCCCACCTCCCACTCCAGTTTCAATGAGAGGCCTTTCCATCTGCTTATGACTCCAAGGAAAAAGTTGCTAAATACAAAAGAATGATTTACCCCCAGGTCCCCAAGAATATTGGTTTCATAAAGAAAAAAAAAAACAAAGCTCCATTAAAATGTGAAAATATTGAGATCATTTTCCTAAACAGGAAAAAAAGCTAATGTCCAGTGCAACAACTAATAGGACATGGTAGCACTGGAAAACAGGGAGACCTATTTAACAGTTCAATATACAGTACTGCTATACAAACAGTGCATTAGATTTACAGCTGACTAATCTGTTATATAGTAAAACAGAACCAATTTGTATTGCTGTATAGTTAAGTTTAGGGCATTATTGATATATGTATGAATAATACTTGCTTTGTCAAAAAACATGCCAATGGAATGTGAAAAAACACATTGCGATCTCCACTGAGAATCTGAAGCATGCAGGGATAACTGGTCAATACTTATTTCTGTCTTTCAGAACAAACAACTTCTGTATTTAGAAAGGCTGACATAATAACAGCCTTTGAACAGGAGGTACTTTGATGCTGAAGCTAAATACTCTCTATGACTCCTGGGGAAGGGAGGAGGCTGGCCTGTGGTATGAAGAAAAATTTTATTGCGTCTTTTGCATCCTGAAGGTTACACAGGCTGTACTGCAGATATAATAATAACAGAGCTTTCTATTTTATTCTTCTGACAAAAAACGTTCAACAGGGTTACAAACACCTGGCCACAGCAGAAATTGCTGCCTACAGAAAACTCCATGGTTCTCCTAACTTTTCTTTCCCTCATGCCCCCCCTAATCTTTTTTGCAAGTTAACTGGCTTTATCGTGTCTTAAAGAGGGGAGACGGATTTTGGCTAATGAAACCCTAGAACTAAAGGAAATTTAGTTTATTTAATTACATAATTATATAGAGAAACTAATGCAAACATTTAAAAATAACTGAAGAAAGCCTATTAAGATCTACTGACATCTGTGCCACTGCTCACAAACTGCCTCAATAAGGACTAACTAGTCCTTCTTTTGCTACAGACAGTGGACATCTTCCTGCTCAGAAAGCTGGCCGGTACTTCATTGCTTTTGTTCCCTCACATGTCCCCTATAAATATACTTCTCAAGTCTAATAAGACTACACTTACATAAAGGGCTAGTGATTTTAGCCCCGTCTTAGGAAACCACAAACTGTCAGCACAGGCTGGAGGAAGAAGTGCAAATATGGAAAAAGGGGGATGGAGGTGTTCACTGCACCTTTCCAAAAGTTGCCTAGGATGAGCACAACTGTTGTGTCCATATAGTCAGCCTGTCCACACATACATGGCAGTGTGCCCTTACCAGCTGAAACCGTGCTTGTTGGAAGGTGTGTACTTCTCCAGGAGAGCAGTCAGCTTCAGGAGAGAGTACTTCTGCAGCAGGTTCATCTGCGCCACGGACTGGCAGTTGATCTGCAGTGATGCTGAGCTGAGGCTGGGCCGGTGGGAACTCTGGAAGCTGTGCCACCTCAGCCTGTGCCTGCAGAGAAGGTGGGGCACAGAGCAAGGACCAGTCACTGAAATGCCTCTGCAAGACACGTGCAGGAATTACCGCAAACATACCGCCGAGCGCCCTGCCCTTGGCAGCCGCTGACTTCTGAGAGTTCACAGCCAGCAGCCGGCAGAGTCTCTGCCTCACCCAGTGCGACACAGCATGTGCAGGTGCTTCAGATGGGAACGTGCCCTCTGAGATGACCCACGGCTCAGTGTTAACTACATGGTCTTGCCCCATCAGATATACTCCAAGGGCACCAACACCCTTTTTTGGAATCCCTTGCAGTATTAAGGCAGTGGGAGTCAAAAGACCCCATTAGGAAAAAACAGCCCAATTTTTTAAGACACACTGAATGGGAACTAAGCACTTCTAAAAGTCCCATTTACTTTATTCTAGCAGCTGCAGGTGACTAAATGACAGCAGAAACCAGGCCCTAAACAGCTTGCACCAATTTTAAAGGAAAACTGGAAACAAAGCTAGAAAGAATTCAACTCCCTGATTTACTCACAATACAAAATACAGTCATCCATCCCATGGTAGAACTCCCAGCAGAAACTGGGAAGCCACTGGAACTCCCCCAGTCCCCCACTGTGCTACAGTGATCAAGAGAAAGAAAACAAACCTCATTTTCCCTGCAGATTTAATGCCCTAGCATGCTGTTAAGAAACAGCCTGCTACTGAAGAGTGCAATTTTTTGAAACAGTCTAAAAGTCAAGGCTTTTACTACACACTGACACAAACCAGACCATACTTACACTGGTTCTCCTAGCCAACTTAAAAAAGTGAATAATCCTACTTCAGATCCTTCTCCCTCCCACACACCATTTCAGTTTGAAGAATTATCATCCCCCCAAACTGCCTTAACATTGCTCCTAATGCTGCCTTGCTGAGCGGGCTGTTTTCAGTGACGACTCAGGCAGAACATAAGAACATACTGAGATACAAAGTGTGGGAATCACTTGTCTAAAAGCCTTGCACAAATACTGCCCTTGCCTGTAATTGTTTTGGGAGGTGATGGGAACAGTACCTGTGTGTTTGGATGGCCACAACTTCTATTGCATCTTAACTGAGTGTGGTACAGCTACTACAGAGCCATTTGGGCTGGAGGGGACCTCACCATGGTCACTCCAAATGCCAGCACTCGTGAACTCACCTGCTGGACCGCGTCAGCGATGCGCCCACCCCAGAGTCCCTCCTGTCCTGCATCCCTGCGGGCTCTTCTGTTTCATTCAGTGAATTCCCTGTGCTGTCAAGGTCACTCGGTGTTGTTCGATCATTATCTACATCGAGGTGGATCTGCTTTGGAGAGGAAGGACATGGGGAGATGGAGTCGAGTGCCGAGTCAGAGTCCCCTTCATCCGAGAACTTCTCTGACCACTGGTTTACTATTCTCTGCATCCCTTTGACGTGGTACAGGATGTCGTCTAGTTCTGGGAATATGTCTTCATTTTCGAGGTCAGCCAGGTCGCTCGTACTGGAATACAGGATCGATCCTGGCACGTTGTCGTAAATACTCAGGCGGCTGCTCACTGAGCTGGAGGAGTTGCGCCTCTTCCCCATGCCCAGCTCTTTGGAGCTGTCACTACTGTTTTCCCTCTGAAGGGTGAGATGGCCATGTCCATGGAAACTTCCTGTCCTCCAGTTCACAGAGGCATTGCTTTCTGTTGGGGAGAAGTTGCCGTTGGAGAGTGCTTTGGGAAAAGTGCCAGGCTTATGATCTTCAGGGATAAAAAACACTGTGTCTTCTGCAAAGCTTCCCCGGTTCTTGAAATTCTGCTCCATCACGTCGCTAAATGTTGACTGGTTGAAGGGGTCAAAGCCTTCCAGGTACATGCCCACCCTTTTATTGTACGCACTGAGGCTGCGCGTTCGTGTGATGGGACTGGGTGTGCTGACAGCACTGCTTGTCTCAGACTGACTACTGCTGCTGCTGGTCTGGGTGGAATTAGAGACGCTCCTCTTTCGTACCATGGGGAGGCTGATGTGATTGCCATTGAGGGCAGAAATCTCCACACAGTTAAGCTGTTTCAGTTTATCTTCATCCATGCCCTCCTGCAGGATGGGCCCGCTAATAATAAGGCCAAGCTTTGAAGGAGCTTTGCTCTTGCCATGGTGAGAGCTCTTGATTTTCAGGCTCTCCATTCTCTTGAGCAGGCTCTTTGTTTTCGACTTGGCGTTCTTCTCATTGGCTTTCGTGTTGAAGCTGAAGCTATTCAGCTCTCTGGGCGAGGGCAGGCTGCTGAATGAGTCATCATTTGCTACGAAATTGCTCGATGAACAAACGCTCACAACAGAGTTTGTTCTGGTGGTAGATGCCTCGCTCTGCAGGGTTGGCTGGTGGCTGCTGGTGCTGCTGATGCTCAGAATAGAAGCCACCTCCTGGCGTTCACTGAGGTCTGTTAGCACACTCTCACTGCTTGCCGCATTAGTAAGGTGAGGACCGTCTGGGGAGGGGGTATTCAAGTCTGGTTTTGGAGGGAACACATCAAACTCTTCAAGCCTCGACCACCTCTTGCTGTCTCTCTGAAAAGTCCATTTGCCACTTATTGCACAAGGTTCATCTTCATCTGAATCTTCACTCTGCAAAGAAGAACAACTCTGAAAGTACTGCTTGCAAACTGCCCAAACAGCAAAGGTGGCTGCATTTAAATACAATACCCACTGAACTGCTTTAAGCACGACCTCGTTGTCACTGCATTTAAAGTGAAAACAGTCTTTTACTTCAGGGAGAGGAAGATTAGGCCATAAAGCCCATGACAGGAAAAGATAACATGGGACAGGCAATATATTTTAACAGATTTTTAAATACAAAAGATATATGCTTTGTAAAAAGAAACAAACAATACAATCTGCTTTAAATTGCTCTTTGCTAAAAACCCTAGTATCCACAGACTTTTAATTAATTGGTCACAGTGGATAGCCCTCGGATCAATGAAAATTCCTGGCATGCATAAAATTTTAAACTGGAGTCAGTCAGGGGTTGGGGTCCCTCTGGACTGTCTCCAAAGTTACACTCTGTTGATAGTGGCTGTGTGTTTATACTCCTCTTTGCAATTATGAGATGTTTCTCATACGTTCTGAATTGTAGCGGCTTAATTCCTTACCCATTCGGGAAGTCGGAATGGCCTCTTTGCTGTGACTAATGAGATGATAGCAAAAGAAGCTCTTGCATTGCAAGAGTGCAATGCCTCCAGGCTCTTACCTGGTCCACTTTTCCTCCCACAGGCTAGCAGCTAACATTTGAAGAATGTCCTGTGAAGTTTCTACTTCAGTCTTGCTTCAGGCAAACTTTAACACTCACAGATAGCGAGCAGCAAGAGCTCACTGACAGTATAGCACGTAAGTAAATTGTAAATAACATCTCCACTGATGATGTTTGATGTATGAGCAACGCCTGAGGGCACAATTACACATACATCATTTACGCCTACAATCTTTTCATCTAAATACTGAAAGGGAATGATCCTGGGTCTGACATATTTGGTCTTCCAAATATCTGGAAAATTTCATGTTGGAAGAATAAAACAAATGAAGATATTTTAATACGACACCATGAAACCACAAAATAACCTTTGGTGTTCAGAGTAGGAAACGCTAATTGCCACCCAGCTCCATGAGTTTCACTTCATTTGTTTAGATTGCTTTAATTTAAAAACAAACACACATGCATGCCCCAAACTGTAACTATTTGTGTGCCAGCAACACAAACATTTATTATCTGAAAAACAAGTAAATTATTCATATTTCAAGTATTTTATTTATTCATACTTTAGCTCTTGATCCTCTCCTTGGGTTTTGGGTTGTTTTTTTTATAGCACATTTCATCAGCTCAGGAAAATAAGTGAAACACCATATTTATTTTTTATAACCAAATACATGAGACACAGAGCAAGCGTCATTTTCTTTGTTTCCAAACTACTACAGACTATTTCTGTCCATGACTCAGATGAAAACCTAAGAGGACTGGCTTGCTTATTTAAAGTTTTCACAAGGAAAAAAAAAGTCACGTGAAACTGCCAATGGATAACAATGATGGTTCAGTGGTGAATGTGGTTTGACTGGAAAAAAAGGAGCAGTAAAGTGATCTTAATTTGCAAAGGGGTCAATGCAAACATAAGGAAACATATGTTTCTGTCAGCACAATTCTTCCCTAGTGTTAAAAAGCTTTAAAGGCTAAGTATCGATTTTAATGAAGTCAACAACAAAAGGGAATAGGATCCAAGTCCATCTGCCAGAACATGGGTGGTGAATGAAAATCAGGAAGGACTGAAACAAAGGGTAACATCCAGGCTCCGGAAGATCTGGGGTTTGGACCTGAAGTCAGGTCTGGGCTGACCTGTAACAGCAATACTGATCGTTACAGTGTTAACAAGGTTCAGTAACAAGGAGGAGAAATCTTCTGGGAGTCATAAATGGCAATCCAGCTGTCTACCCCTACTTTTAAGGAGTTCCTACATATACTGCCTCAGAGTGTTATCTTCTGGAGCTTGGATGCTGTTTCCAACATACCACAAACAGATAGGGAAAGAGGGGATTAATTCCTGGTAAACAACCTCAGAGCATTTGTATGCATTCTTGTTAAGGGTAGGGCAACATTGTATTGCCTTAGCTCAGCCATCTTTATCTGCAGTTGTCATATCCCACGGAACAGTATCAACTACTGATCCCTTCTAGGACACACACATAGTTTTAAGACAGCTAGTGAGTGGTACTTAGTAGCAAACGCCAGCAACACAGCTTTCTGTTGGTACTACCTTACTGAAATTACAGTAGATGCTCTCTTATTTCTTACCATGCTCCACAGGGATTCTGAAGATTCAGGAAACACTTTTAGTTCCTGCTGAGCTCCCTGGAAACATGCGAACTTTCTAAAAATGCAGCTGATGTATTCTGTAAATATACTGCTTTAATTTTGAGCTATGTAATTAAAAAACAAGGAAACAATGGGCCCAGTCCTACACAGGAATGGCTCTTTCCTTTGCGGGCCAAGCACAGTCTAACTGATCCTAGCTAGACCATAATAAAATAATACAATTCTAACATAATGGCAAAGAACCAAAACTGCGAAGATGATGCCAAAGATGTTGTTCTAACATTCAGGTCAGCTCATTCTGGCTGCTCAGGATCTCCTCCTACCCTTTACAGTCCTGTCTGAGTGCAGGTAATATGCTAAAACACAACAGTCTCACTGGCAGGCAGAGAAGCCCAGTGCCTTTCAGACTGGGAGCAGCATCCCAGGGAAGGGTTTGCTAACTGAATGACCTTCACCTGCGGCCAAGCCCTGCAGTTTTCACTCAGTGAGAAAATAAAACGAAATGTAAGTAGAGTTTTGACTGTGTGCCCTTGCCAGGTTCTACTCAGGTGTTATCCTAGACTGCAGCTAAGCTATCTGCTAGATGGGGGTTTTTTTTTCAGTTTTATTAATGTACAATGCTGTAACAGAAGATGATAAAGGAACTTACCCTTTTCCTGTGGGGACTAATTTCTAGCTTCATCACTGCACATTTGTTTAAAGTATTTAAGCGCCTGTAAAGCAAAGGAAACTATATTAAGAGAACACTCCAGTGTTTTGACACAGGCTATTCCAGTTCAAAAGCTTTTGTGAAGGCTGTCCCCAAACTGCTTTGCATACAAATAGCCACAAACAGAGTTTCAATTAGAGCCCCAATTATACTTAACCATTAACCCATTACATTTGGCTGTATTCTAACTTCAGAGAGAGGGATGGATGACTATTTGTCACAATTACCTGAATCAAAGTAAAGAGGAGTGAATGGAAACAAAGTTGAGAAGTGCATTATATCCGATGAATTGTAATAATTACATTTGTTTAAATAATTTAGCAGACATCTGAACCCTGAAACAACCAATCTTGGCAGACTGAAAGTAACGGAAAAGGCTTCTTATTTGACAGTGTACATGTGCCTATCTGAAAAAAGCATGCTACTTTAAAATTCTACTTTATAAGCTAAAACCTCCCAGAGGAAAGCTTATTTTCCACTTTTTAGGTGTCTATTTTGTTTGTGAATAACGATTATTTTCAATACAGTGCTGGGACAAGACAACTCATCAGTTTATAAAAAAACCCGAACCAAAACACACACCTGATTTTTCCTTCCTAAACTGAAAGTTTCTTTTATACATAAAAATATTGTCCCAAAGGACTAAATTTTAAACAAAAATAAAATGCTGCAGCAACAATAGTTAACCAGCCTCCTTGTGAAATGTGATAGCAGTCAGGATGCATATCCTGAAGTACCATATGAATGCATATAAGCAACCCTCTATTCCCTGATAAGCTAATGATCTGGTAGGTATCCCTAAAACAAACAAAAAAAAATCTTTCTTCTCCCTCTCCCTCAGAAGCTCAGTGTGCAAGACTAGCACAAACAGCTTAAAGCAGAGCAAAACTTGGCACTGTTAAACACAGAGCTCCACGGGGGTTTAGGTACAGCTAAGTGCAGGCTGCTGTGGTCTCCTGCCCTTCTCCCAGCTCTCGCCTCCCCAGAAATTGCTCCAGGGACATGGCTGAACTAAAATCTGCATTGGTAAAGCATGTTTAGAAAAATGCTGGTGCTAGGACAAGGCAAAGTAGGCTGGGCGTGATGCAGAATGCAAAAAAGCTGAAGCAGCACCTTCATGGAAATGACAGTTTGGTCCCTTGTGTTAATACTTCCACTCACGAGGCTGTACTGTGGGTTGGATGAGGAGACTAACTGAGCTGAAAACTAATCTTTCAACACTTTGTCGGGTTGAATTTCTCCCAGGTCAGTTCCCTGAGCTGTGTGAAAGGTAGTGTGTGCAGGGGGAAGGCAGAAGAGCAGAGCTTCCCCTTTCCTTCAGCCAGACTGCAGCCCAAATTCAACAGGAGAAAAACTGAGATTTAAAAAGCTTAATTCATTCTGAATGAAGTTGTAAAATTTCCACATAATTCATTTGAACAAAGTGTGATGAGAAACCTGTATCAGCAGCTTTGAAAAACTAAAAAAAAGCCCCAACGGAATGCTGACTTGTCCTGTTGCTTCAGATGAGTCTTTTCAGATTCGTGAAACTTGTAACTTGAATCTAGAAAATGTGTGCACAGGAAGAATTACTAGTTTCCTCTCTTCCCCCTTGCCTTTTATTCACAGGATTGGCTGCAGATGGTATTTACACAGGGCTCGATCCTGAAGCCATCAAAGAAAATGGAAAATCTCCTACTGGTGCTTTTGCTGCAGTTGTGAAGTAAAAAAAAAAAAAAGAAGTCAGTTTGATCTATAATTAGACCCAGCCACAACACAGCAGAAAAGAAGAGAAACAGGAAGAATTGCCATGGGTCAAATAGTAGGGTAGTGGCAGGTTAAGAAAGTTATCCAGATCTCTCTATTTTCATCTTTGCTCTGATTTAAAAGGCAGAAGGCTCAGTCCTGCTGGCTGCAGCTGGTGGGTACATGCACAAGGCCAGTGAATTTCAGAAGAATTGTATTTACGGCATGGGTGAAGGGGGAATGTCTCATCTATGACTACACAAGAAAACTGATATTTTGTTTTTTAAGAAGCCACACACAGCAGCAGAAAGCCACCTCCCTCTCTCTCTGCTATAAAAACATTCTCCTCTCAAACTCCTGGACCTCAAGATCTGGGAATATTAAACTGGTTTCAGTTCTGTGTTGTGTAATAATTTACAAATTTCACAGTGTTGCAACCTTTGACACATGCAGAGAGAAGTTATCACTGAATCCCTGTATCAGGCTTTATCTAGCTCCAGCCTGTCTGACTGCTAATAAAGATGATCTCTGATTTCACAAAGATTACACTGCCAGACTTCTCTCCTACTCAAATTAAAACCCTGAAATAGGTGCAGAAGGATAGAGCAAAGACCTCAGTTTCCATAGAGGGTGTTTAAGAAAAAAAAAACTCCCGTCACACACCTCACAAAAATAAGTATGAAGGCAAGATAAGGTAACCCCCAATGAGTGAGGTTAAATACAATAGCAGTAAGGCAAATAAAAGCTCTGTTACACATTTGACATGATTTCATCACAAAACCAGTTTCCCTTTTAAAACCCAAATGCTCTGCAACGATTGCCTCAGGTCTGCAACTTTCATTATACACATCACACATCCTGCTTTAACTTTTGCTCATGTTTAGCTGTGACCGCTTTCTTGAGCTATAGGACACTGAAAACAGTACCATTTGCAAAACTGCCTTCTAAACACATTACTGAGTCTGCAAAACTAAACCTAAAAAGTTTAGGCTTTGTCAGGATGAGAGTTACCTATACAACTGTCATTAACCTTCATTCATGCTTTGTAATACTTTTTAAGCATATAAGCACACATCCATTTTCTACAGCTCTCATCAAATTGATGCTTGTTAATGAACTGCAATTTTCTCTTCTGGCTCTGGACATTCTCCTCTGGTAATTCCATTCCCAGGTATAAATTAAACTTATCATTTCCCTACTGACAGTCAGCAGGTCTGCCTCATTCTTTAACTCTGTCTTATTCTGCCCAAACCTGTCTCAACGACACCTTTGCAAGGACAAGATGGGAGATGCGAGGGACGGGGCAGGATTGCTGCAGATGGCAGTTACAGCTGTTTTCACCAACTGGCTATCACAGTCTCAATTTCTACAATGCCTCCTACCATGGCCACTTTCTGGATGACAAGATAATATTCTTTCCCATCATTTAGATAAATGTCTTTGAATCATCCCTCTCTATATACATCTTCACATCCAGATGATATCTTACTGACATCCTTTTCCTTGCCCTTCATGTACTCCTACCCAGGCTCTCACGCTCCCTCACCACAGCTCTGCAAAACTCTTCTTCCTCAGGGTGGCCAATACAAAAGGACCTGATTCAGTCCCAGCCCCCGAGTTGAGGCTGGCCTGGATGAGTGGCAAGTACCCTGGAAGCCTGAATCTGCTGCACCCAACACATGAGGCACTGGAGCTTCTCTCAGAAATGAGCAGATGCATTTTTCCGAGTCTTCTCAGAAATGACCAAACCAGTTTAGCCTGAACTTTTAAGAAAGGCAGCCTGAACAAGACATTCACTATTAAAAATTTCAGTGTGAACAGCTAACTTCAGCTAATTTATAAATTAAAATATGGGTTTATAATGTGAAGTCTTTGTTAATCCGGATACCAGTTGGTTCTACGCTGGCTATAACCCCAGGTAATTCATTAACAGAAGAAAATTCTCACCCCATGCACCCAGGAAAAGTGGCAGCAATGCAGAATATTAGATTTATGATTTTTAGGTGGCAGTTTTTAATCAGAGTAACTCTATGATCTAGCTTTAAAGTTTAAAATGTTTTCTTGATGGATTTAAATTCTTAATTCCTTTTTATAGGGCAAATTCCAACTCCATTATACATGTAACTAATTGACAATACCAAGGGCTTTCTTGTCTTACTGCTGTGGGCAGCCTCTACAGTGGCTCCTGGGGTTCATCTGCATGTTCTAATCTGCAAAGGAGGCCAGCTCTCTACAAACCAAATGACACAATCAGCGAATGCTGCTCATGTGAATCTATAACAACCAATTTCTTGGATGGGAAGTCCCGATGGTAAAAGATTTAAGAAACCTCTTGCGTATATAGTGTGGCAGTTTTCTAGCTATACGTAAGATTAAATAGAATTTCCATCATGGCTTGCTATGTATTTTGTACTTAGCAACAACCTTTAGGATAAACATGCTTCAGTACTTAGTTTCATCAGTGCATGATGCAGCCAGTTACCCTCTGGCGATAAATTCCCAGTCATTAATCTACACAAAGTCTTATGAAACCAAGGCCAGCACAAGGCTTTGCATAGTCACTACACAAAGCATCCTAGCAAATTACAATAGAATTGTCACTCTTACATTTTTAACTCTACATTTCAAGATAAGATCACTAAAAGACATCTCTTAACCATGTATCTTCTACTGTTACCAAGTGCCATATGCTATCTCTGTAATTCAAGTCTCAACCCCCTTTTCACTTAAAAATTTTCCAGAAAAACCTTAACGGGGTGGCTACTGATACCTTTTCCATTTAGAAAGGAATTTGGCAAAGCATTTACTAAAAAGCTGTTTTAAAAGTTACATTAATTTTCCTGCTTACATTAATAACTCATTTAAAATGCTGCAAACATTAAAAAAAATCCCTATCACTGTCATTTCTACAGTCTTTTTAAAAACAATTTCTTCACATGCAGTAATTAGAAAAAGGTCCTGGCAGAACACTGGTTGTTACACAGAAAATCAGATTCTCAGCACAGACAACTTACAGCGTTCATTTAGTTTTGTGCTGAAAATGTAACTAACTCCAAAACTACTCTGATTTTCAGTCAAGAAACAGCGACAGACTTACAGTTGTGAAACAGTTCCAAGTCTTTTACTGAGTAAACCCCTTTACTGTTTACACACGGATCATGGCATGAGTCAAAATAAACCCAGGCTTCAGGCAGAAATGCAGCATTCCAAACCATGTGTCTTCTCCACATTTTTTAATTAGCTTTATAAAATTAAACAAGGAGATGTGGGGAAAAAAATCTGAAGGTGAAAATGTTTTGATAATGTACTGCTTTTGTCCAACACAAATTGTAACGGGCCAAATTCAGACATCTGAGACGATTGAGTGAATTACTGCAGTTTTACTCTGAGGTGGAATCTGAACACTTCTGGAGGCACTTTAGCTTCACTGTTAAAGTTATCCTGTAAATGATAATTGATATAGAAGCCACAGGCTTCAGAATGATATAGTTCAGCCTTTAAAATCTTTGTCTCAAACTACAGTGAGACCAGTGGATTCTTATGCCAGTGGATATTACAAAGAAAACAATTTGAAGATGAAAGTGAAGAGGTTAGTTTACAATTAGCAGGCTTATTAAAGATTTCCTAGTTTCTCAAAGTATCTCTAAACCTGTATCATTTTGGTTGGCTCACCTTTATTAGAAGGCTTACTATATAAGCTTCCATTCTTAGGATACAGAACTTTTTACTGTCCCCTATGTTCAGAAAATGTGCTGACTGTTTTTACTGATCACAATAGCAGCAATTTAAGATATGAGATATGGAGGGCATATTCTTACTTTCACTAGTGAGAAACAATCTGCTACCTTTTTTTCCCCCCTATAAATAAATAATCCCAGGTTAAAAAGTATTCCTGCAGGCAAGCACTATGTCCAAAATACGCTGGCTTGACTGTATTTTGTTTTCCTGGCAAGGGAAGACCAGGATTCTGGGAAACAGCATTTATTCACATTGCCGTACTTTCTGTTCAATGACTTCACAAGCTCCAGAGCACACAAATAATCAGACCGATGCATCACATTTTAATATCGATTATTATTAAGAGTCCTACCCTTGAGTAGGGCACATCTTGAGTGTGAATTTAACATTAATAAGATCTTTCACCTCCTCAAGACTGGACTTTTCTTAGTTTGAAAATCTTGCAAATACTTCTGAAGAACTTTAAATTCCAGTCCCTCTCTTTCCCTTCCAAGTATGGCAGTGATGGCATGAGAACACTATAAACATAAAGCCTTTCTTAAAAGGGTTTTGTAATTCATTAGAATTACTGACATTTAGAGTTGCAGACATCATGCAAGCAGTATCCAAAAGCATTCATTTTGCAGACAATTTGGAAAGCTGCCATACTGAAGGATGGAGGCAGAAAATTACTTATTTCTAGGTAATAGGATATATGAAAAGTTAAGGCATATTTTTTGCCATTTAAGATTGTGGACTCACATTAGAGGAGGCACCCGATGGATGGGTGTCAGATGGGGCCATTGCAACTGCTTTTATGACAAAATCAGTAATGCTGACGTTGTAGTTCTGTAAAAACATCCTGTCATACAGCAGCAAGTCTTGCTCCCTCTTCCCTACCCACCCATTCTCCTGCTCCTGCAGCTGGCTGTGGGGTCCTGCCCCACCCTTCGCACCTACTCTGAGCTTCATTATGCCTTTCAACGAGCTGATTTAATATGCTAACCCAGCAAAGGACTATCCAGACTCTGTGGGGTGAGTTGAACTGGTTTGTGGAAGGAGCCCATAAACAACAAATATAAGTAAGGGGAGCACGTGGCTGAGGGCAGGCCAGTCTTTGCAGTGGTGATAAACTCATAGATTCATTCACATTATCTGTTTCAGCTGTATGCATTCACTTTGGTGATCTTGGTGCACACAGCATGATGCACTGAGGTCAGCATGAGGGTTGTATACATAGCTTTTTGTTTTGTTTGTATACATAGCTACTCACCACGGTATGAAAGGAGAGTAACAGAGTGCAGCATCACTTTGCTAATACCGCTTCCAAAACCAATTCCTGTGTGGGAACTGATGCTACAGTTGTATTTGCAGATGGCTATAGCCAGCACAGTTCTGCTTTCACATGCCTAACTAATTTGTGAATTATTAATGAAAGCAAATTAAGAATAATAATAAAAAATATTCCTATGAACTACCTGTCACAAAGACCCATGCCGCTTTCGTCCCAACTTTGTTTTAAATAAGATGCTCAAATATTACTTAGCCCAAAATATTATTCTAATGAAAACCACATACTGATAGCGGATAATTAAAAGGTCTCAAGCAAATGTTTTTATAATGGTATATATTTCAGTTGAGGTTATGTTTGTTCTAGGTTATAATTTCTATTACACAGGAGGGGTGTTGTTACAAAATGCAGTGTGATTTTTTCACCTACCTGCATAAGGCTTCAATAGCATCTCTGTCCAGAAAGTCATGCTCTCGCTTGACTAGAGCGATGTCAATTGGAAAAAGAAGATCTGTAGAAATAGAGACAGATGGAATCAAAATTACTTTTATTCCCAGTGGTGTTATTTCAGAAGAACCAGCTGCCTCCAGTTGAGCTCACCAAGATGCCAGTGACTGGCACTTCTCAGGTAAACACAAGCTATCACCTCAAATGCCAGAGATGCTTCCTTTACATGTAGAAGTTTTTGACTTCACACTTCATGTAGAAGTGCGGCCTTGATAATGGAAAGTTCATAGGCAAAATGGAGGAAAATTGAACAAAGCAGAGATGAAACATCGGGAGAGAGAAAGAGGCAAATTCAAGCTCCCTATCCAACATCAGAAGCATAAATTGACTCAGGCTAGCTTTATTTAAAATAAATATACAATCTCCATCAAAGTCCTAATATCTCACATTAAAGAAAAATATCAGTAAACCCCAAATCTCTGGAAAAGTATAAAAACCCAAATCTCCCTGGCCGTTAATCAAGCTATTTAAAAGTTTGTCACTGTTACAACATTAATGAGATATGGACTGAAATGAAAGCAAGCCAAGCGGCGTGGAGCCCATACCACTTCCTTCCCTTAGGAGATTATTTAGGTAAACAACTAGGAGAGTGTGGAGGAGGAAACAATGTTGGCAGAGAGCTGAAAATTTACTACAGTTCTGAAGCAGCAACCACATATATATTATTTACTGTCCTCCACAGATTCCTGACTGTCATACAGGTCCTGATCTGGCATTCCTTGCCCAGGCAAAACTCCCACCAATGCCACTACAAATATACTGCTGCAGTGGCATACAACTTTCCCGGTCCAAGTGATTGTCTAGCAAATATTTTAATTTTGCTTTAGGAATAAACAAATTATGACATATTCTGCAAAACAGAAGAAATTTTGTCTTTTCTACAGAAAACTGCAGTTTTAGCAAAGCTACTGACAAAGGTCCACTGATTAATCTCCACTTTAAATGCATACTGCATAGGACCACTCCCTATAGGTGACTCCTCAGAACTCCTGTACCTAATTGCTTCATAGGTGTCCTTTCACTATTTTAAGTCCAAGGTGCAAGTAAAGAGGGTGAGCGTATTTAACTGGTATTTTTCACCAGTGCTGTAAGTTTTTCCACTGAGAAAGTTAGTACCTTAGAACACCCACAAGAAAACATATGGGAGAACTTAAGTGAGAGAGGTGACTTGGAAGAAGTTGACAGTCCACAAGTCCATTCTTTTTCTTATGCTTAATTTATGCTGTTGGTGGGTTTTTTTGTTGCTGCTGCTGCCAGGAGGGCTTGCAAAGGACAACAGTATGTTGTTTTCATATAAGGACAGCTGTCTTTTCAATGGGTATGGCTGGCCTTGCTCTCAATGCTTGCTCTCACCTCCGCAGTCCTTCTGATGTTATGCAGGACATGGTCCCACATTAGAAACTTTATGTAAGTCTAGAGTCTCTAGACTGGGCAATGGTTACCACAGGTAGGACATGTTTTCTGAATGCAAGTAATTTGTTAGGGGATTTACAGCTCAGCATAACATAAAGCCCACAAGCCCACATATTCAGCTGAGTCTTGTCCCCACTTTTAACAAAGACCGGAAGTATAGTCCCACTTCTGCATCCCAAGAAAATCTTGGCATCTCCATTAGCACAAAAAAAGAAAAAAAAAAAAGGAAGAGAAATAATAAAAGGAAATTTAATTTCTGAACAGGCAAAGAAAAGTTTTGCCAAGTGCTGCTTTTGAAAGTGCTATTATCATCTCATATTGCCAATGCAGCTGCAAATCAAAGCTCAACGAGATCATTTTTCAAGAAGGTCAGCTCAGCATTTGCTGTAATTTCCAACAGTTATTCACTGGAAATAATGGACTTTCTATGCTCGCTCTTACAAGCAGCAGCTGCAGTTTGTTTTATAAAAAAGAAGAGGCAGATAAGAGTGCATAATAATTTCACTACAAAGCAAGTAATTTTAAGTGGTGTTGGGGGGACATTCTGAACAATAATATACATATATAAAAAGGATATTGCACTTTAAAAGCAACTTCTGTCTGTGACGCTGCATCAGAGTGTAAGAACTGTATGCCAAAACTGCAAGTTCCTAGTATGTCAGAGAGACAATGAAGACAACAGTTTTAATTGAGCAAAACCTTTGTAAAAACAGACACAAAAAGCGAATCCATCCCACAGAAGGACAAGTGAACACAAGAAGCAGCAGTCTCTTCAAGGAGCTGCTGCACATCTGTGCAACAATGGCTTGTAGGTTCTTTCTTCCCTTCATAGCGAGCCTGTGTCCAACACCAACCCAAACTGCTCTGAAAAAACACACAGGACTTGGGAATCACAAGGCGTACAGATGTATCCACACATATGCAGAATTTCTTACCTCTGCTCCACTAGAAGAGCTGGCTGGTGGAGCTGGACACAGTTTCTGTGTTTCTCTAAGACTGGGCTTGTAGCAGTGGGTGACTACATTTGTGACAATATAGTTCATTTGTGTTTTAACTACAGGGATGTACCATGGTGCTAACATGACATGCTATGAGGACATTTGGAAGATCCAGACTAAAACAGAAACACGGAACAAATTTAAAACTCCGAGAGTGCTTCAGTCTCATTGGATTTGGTAGATCTATGCATGTGGTAGGTAGCAGAGAGCAGCCCAGTCCCTAAAAGTCATCTTATGTACTGGCACTTCAGTTGTGCCCCTGAACCTCATTTATTGGTGAATATTGACATCTTATTGTCCAGAAATTGCCAGAGGATGAATGACTTGCAAGCCCAGGTGCCTACCTTCATAAAGCTGCGCGTACTGTGGGAACCCAGCAGCCCGCAGCCAGTCACAAGCTTCCTTGGCCTCAATTTCTGGAAGAGGACAGAAACAAGACACCCTCCAATTAGTGATTTGCAAAGCAAAACCTTCCTCTCCATCACTTCTACTGTTCTACTATTCCCGTTACAAAATCAGCACGATGGTAGTCAGCAACTTTGAACGAAGACACAGGTCTGCTTATCCCAGTTTGCTTTTCTTCTCATGATCAATATATAGATTTGGGAAAGTCAGTAGCATGCACCTGTGATTTATCAACATCTCATCATTTTAATAATTAGAGAAACTGGCACAGATGAAAACTGTGGAAGTTATGGATTATTCTGTACAGGTTATTCTGTACAGGTTTTGTTAACACTAGAGAAACCAGCACTGCAATCAACATGAGCAGTATTTGTTTAACAAATCGTATGATGCTCTTGGCACAACTATTTTGTCTTGACATAAATTCCCAGTAGAGCTTGCAATACCGAGAACTTTAACATCCTGTAGATAGTACTGACAGACCCAAGCCCAAGAATAACCAATACACTGTACTGCAGCTCACTCAAGCACATATTTACTATCCAGCAAGAACCTAGTTTCACTGGAGATCTTCAAGACATTTATGAGTTACTTGGTATATTTCAGGGAATTCAGCTAACTTTTCCTCAGACTGCCCAAAACAGCATGACACAAAATTGAATTATTCACATATATATACATGACATCAAAAGAAAGGAAACATTCTGAACATGGGATATATTAGTCTATGAATAAATTACACATAAGTTCATTTGCTATTTAAACCAAGCAGAAGTAGATATGTTATCTTATTAGCTCAAACTAGGAAAATGTAAAAGGTATTTAGGGTGTTCTCTAAGAGTTCAGAAAACAGATTGGGTTAATTTTGCTCTAAAAATTCAAGAAAAACGTTACTGGGAATTTACCTCCCTGCTTAGAACGGATCAGACAGTGAGCAGTCAGAAAGTCTTAAACTTCATTTGGCTTTGATTATATTCCCTGTTCTTGATGGACCAGAAAAGAAAAGCTTCATTATGTACAACTCAGTAGACAATTTTGCCACCTACTTGGAGAGGATACTATAGCTACCTGCTGTAGAAACCACGTGCAAAAGGTTCTGCTGAGAATACACATTACTGGTTATACGGCAGTGAAGAGGCAAACATAAGTAAAATGTCTCAAGATTTTGGCATGTTATGAAATATTCCCAGTGAGATATAGGTACAAAACTAAAATCAGGTGAAACGGCAGGCACCTTTCCAGTGTCTCCAAAATGACGGCAATCCCTCTTTAAATTTCCAAATTGCTACAACAGGGTTAAAATATTTGTGCTTTGCCAAGCTACTTTGCTAAGATACATATCCAAACCAAGGGGTTAAGGTGAGCCAAAGCACAACATTCCAGATAAATAAACAGCTAAAAACCCACTCTCGCTGAAGTCAGGACAAGCAGGCATTTGTGTAACTTGTGTTTGCTTCACCTTTGGGTTATGGGACCACATGAGAACAAGCACGTAGAGACATATTGACTTAGCTACTCATTAAGAAAAAGCATTCTTCAATTCCAGTCACAAGTAATTGTAAAGTTTTGCTTAAAGTAGTATTTTAATTTCAGTATCCTAAGGAAATACATAGGAAAGTTAATAAAGAAGGGAAAAAAAAGAAGTTAAATATATTTAAAACTTGTACTGCTAAAGGAAGAACAAACAACAGGATATTAGTATCTCAGAAGCAGTGAAAATACTAAAGTAAAAAAATCTTAAATTATTTTTAAGAGTACTTAAAATACACTATCTTATAGGTCACATCCTGCAGAAGTGACTGGATTGAATGAGAATTTTATTTGATTTAAAACTGGGGAAAAAAAAAAAAGTGATCCCCAATAACCTGTATGTAACTCAAAATTCAGGTAGATGCTTGTAGCGCAACTGAAAATAGTGTGAGATTCCTTACTACTGCAGTGGCTTTTAAATGTGTTAAAATATTTGTTCAGAGGTCCTTTACTGAGCACCTCAGGTATATGATCTGTAAAATATTTCTAGAGCTAGAAAATTATGAATATGCATTTATCAGACTTTTTTCAAGGTTCTCTATAGACACTTTGTTTATCTTTTCTGCAAATATATGTGCAAGTTACATGGAAATTAGATTTTATGGGCACCCAGGTGTCAGGTGCCTTTGGGATTTTCAGAGCATATTTGTTTTCAAAATACCTTTGAGAATCCCCCAAGAAGTATACCTAGGCAATGAAACACCTGAGTAATTCCTGGCTGGCCACAAGATTTGCAGAGAATAATAAAACACCAGTGCATCTGTTCATCAATAAGACTAGCCAAATGTCTAGGGCTGGGTATAGGACAGCACCAACAGTTTAAAAGCAATATTTGCCCCACTTTCATCTCAAACATTTTGGAAAAGCCAGAGGTCTAGTTTCTGGCTCCTGTTGCAAGTCCTTGGAAGGGCAAAGGGTTTGGAGATCTGTCTGGAAGAAGGGGCCAGGGAGTCCCCCATGGCCAGGGTTCTCTGTGTCACGTTCATCCACACAAAGTGTGTGTCAGAGAGGGATATGGGAGACAGAGTAGAGATGGGACCTAAAAAAGAAGGTCCTTTTGTTCAACTCCAGTTGGCCAAACCCAGGATTGCTCCTAGACTGTACCAGTGTGCTGTGACCAGATGAATGGAAAGGTCATTTCTCATCCAGCTTCCCCATCTCAACCCTGACGGCTACTGAAGAGTCAGACTATGAACAAAACTGCATATGTATGGGAAAATCTTGCAGATCAAAATACAGCCAGAGGGAGAATCCAGCCCAGGGTGCACTGAATGGGCTGCACAGAAAGCTGAGTACACAGAACAAGCTTGGTCACTAAGAGATACAAACTTACATAGTTGAAAACTTGTATAGGTAAAAAGTTCATTACCACAACTTAACTGGAACCGGCCTCTGAGAATAAAATACATTAGCTAAACCTGATGTTCTGGTCAAATCATTTCAATTACGCTAGAGGAGAAGGCTCATTCCCACACTTTCCAAATACCAGCTTTTCTTCCATCTCAGCAGCATCAGCCCTGGGACTCTTGGTTTGCCAGCTGCCATGGTTTCATATTCAGGGGGACAGGGAAAAATATGCAAGTCCTTGTTATCTGGATCAGTGTCAACCAGGATAATGAGGGGCAAAAGAGAGAAGCACAGAACTTCCCAAATCAGATTTTTCCACTACTTGTAAAAAAGTTTTAGAAGGGACAGGGCACACAGAAGCCTTTTTTCAGTCTCCCAGGAGACCTAGGTTACAGATCATTACCTGAGCTACAAACTCACTGCCAAGCACAAATCTGCTTGGTTGGGGTCAGCTGAGAGCCACAAGGAGATGAACCTACACTGCTTTACAAGCCATTTTAGGGAAGACCTACTTCAGCTCCAATTAATCTGCCATGATATGCAAAGCAATTTTCCACCATGAGCATCCTTCTGATGAAGACCTGGCAGCTGAGCTGATACAAATTGCTGCAGGCAAGGGTCTGGTCTTATTCCCTCCTTCCACTCCATTCCTGCAGTGCCACTTCCTTTCTGAATTAAACATCCTTGCCAGCTAAAACCTTTACAATAAACTACAATTCAGTATACATTCCAGGCAAGAAATGTATGTGCAGCTTTTCAGATGTGTGTCCTGTGCCCTCCCCCAGCAGCAGGAGGTTCTTGTACGAAAGAACTGCTGGCAAGAAAGAAATCGCGCTATTATTTCTAAATGTCCTGATATACAAAAAAACCCTCTTAGAAAGTAAAACAAAACAAAACCCAAAACAAAAAAACCCAAAAAAGAGTACAATGAAGTCTTTATTCTTGGTGTAGTGTAAGCAAACAGCAGGCAAATGTGTTAAAGAGGAAACAGGAAATTTTTATTGGAAACAGCTTTATTTGTTGGTCCGTTTCACAAAGCAGGCCTCCATGCTCAAATCAGGGTTAGGAGTTCCTTTTGTGTATGGTTGGGAACCATTAGCCCTTATTTACCCACTTCCTGGGGGGTTAGGAGGACCCAATTCTTCCCCAAATTGGTAAGTGAAAATGGAAACGTCTAACTTCCTTTTTGTTTAACTTTGGTTAATCTTGGTTCTTGGCCCTGCAAGTTTGCAAGTCTAAAACTTCATATCAAAAACTTCTCAGTTCACACCTTGTTTGATACTGCAGTTGCAGAAGAGAGAGCTCTAAGATGCCTGTAGCCTTTTGTTGGACGATACCTTCCTTCCCACAGAAAATAAAAACCACACAGTGTGATGCTGCAGTAATGTCCTTTCAGAAAAAAAAATAAAATCATAACAGTCTAGCTAGGAGTAGCAAGATCATTTGCTTTCATTCTTCCTTTCTTTTTGCTTCCATGAAATAACATGCAACTTAAGCACCAGCTCTTTCAGGGTCTTTGGGACAAGGGGCAAAGCAGATATATCTTCGTATAGTCATGCACTGACTCAATTTTCACCTAAGTGCTAAACATCTTATGAACAGTTCTTCCAAGCAGATGGTTTCCTCTCGCCTCAACTTAAGACACCTTTATAGACACATTAGCACCTCAACACATCAGTTTTACTCATCTCACCTTCTGGCTCTGTTAAGAGAGCAGATTGTAAAAAACTGTAGCGAGAGACTGGTCAAATCAATGTCGTTAAAATCAAATTTCAGCAAAAATGGGCTTTACTGCTGAAGCTTCACTCCAATGCCATACCTAACAACTAGTTTGTTTGGGGTTCTTTTTGGTCTTAATTTTTGACCATGTCGTTCGAGTTGAAATTCACTATTTGACATTTTCAGAAAAGAAAGAAAAAAAAAAAAAAAATTGAATGCTCAATCATCTTCCCAAATTAGTTTGCAGGAGACTCTTTTCCATGCAATGCAGTGAATGTGATTTCTCACTGTGAATGCTAGAGATGAACCTGCTTGCTTCTTACTGTAATCCATAAAACTCCATTAACTACCTGCACATTTTCTAAGGCACAGATGGAGCACAAAGAGGATTCATTCTCACCCAGGACTGATGCTCCAATTAATGGCTGCAAAAGACTTTGCAAGCTCAGAAGGCTCATTCTCTTTTTTCTGTCTGTATCATAAGTTACCTGTCCCAAAATATCATGCCCCTCTGAAATTTCTGGTGTTTTGCAAAATTTGCAAAACACTGTCCTGAGCTATTAAGAAGCTTGAGATAATTCAGGATCATATTTTTTGAGAACAGCTGTGGTATATATGAGAAATATTCTTCTCTGGATAGAATTCCACTGCCCAAGTACAAGCAATTATTTTTCCAAGTGCTTGAATTACATTCCTGATGTGAATTGTGCTCCCAACACTAGACTTGATCACACTATCCAACAACTCAGTCTACAGATACATGAACACGGATGTGAAATCTGAGACAAACCGGGAAAAAACTAAACTGTGGCAGCTGTCTACAAATGAGCAGTCCAGGCACTGAAAATGATAAATAAGTTCTGTGTAATGTCATACGCCTGCAGCCCTTTAAAGCTGGGACAGTATGACTTCCTAAGAGTTAGCCTGCTACGTGTCCATGGCCTCAGATGGTTTTTACTTTGAAGATATGTGACTGTAGCTTGAAAATAATTAAATTCCTTTTCCTAAGTCTGTTTTTTCTCAAACCTTTACAGTCAAATATTCTTTAGGCAGTATCATTAACCTGGTGTTCCACACCTTTCAAGAAATCAGCATGTAGCAAGGACTGAAGAAACCAAAAATGTAATTAATGAAGAACAGCATTTTATAAGGATAATGTCCTCAAACACTGAAACTTGGTAAGTTTGTCAATAAACATTCAACCACTAAAAGCTAGAGAATTTTGAAAATCCCATTAAAAGTACTTGCCAAATTTCTAACATGTTTGGAATCTCTTCTTATTCTAAGAGAATAATCTAATCTTATGATGCGTTTCTGGAAGAACCAGTGAGTCCAAGAGAATAATGAGTATGGCTTTTGAACTGATGACAAGCTTGCAGGGTTTGAAGTGAAAGCTAACAACCTTCCTGAGAGGGTCCCCTTTCTCCTTTCACTTTTAAAGTGCAACTTACTTTTGAAATAGCAGCTGCCTTTTTTGATGTGCTCCTGTTTTTCCTCTATGCTTCAATCTACCTTCCACAGTCAAACAATACATGCTTGATCTCCACTTAATGCTGCCTGCCTCAACAGTCAGTTCAAGCTGATATGGATGCACACACAATTTTAAGAAAATATTTCTTACCAAAAACTTCCTGGAGGAAAAAAACACAAGTTCTTGAAAGAAACCATATATGACACCAAATATATATACTGCTTTCTAGTCATAAAAGCCCTAGAAAGAGGTGGTGGTGGGGAATGTTACTCAAATGTTTCTCAACTATGTGATGATGACTGAAGAAACACTCTTGTGTTCCTGCTGGCTTTGGGTTAAACATGGGACTGTTTCTTTTGAGTTATGGAGCCTTGCAGCAAGACAGTAACTATGCTGCTGATGTTATGTATAAACCACAGGACACTGGGAGAAGAAACAGAGTATGTTTGGAATTTGTGTGGGAACAGATGAAGAAGAAGTAAGGAAACAGATGTTTAAGATCATATATTGCTATTTTCTCTGAAAAAAATCAGGAAGCTTGAACACCGTTTTTTTTGTCAGCAAAGCTTTTGGAAAGCCAAATGGCTTACTTCCACTGATGAGGGTTTAAGTTTGTTTATTTCCTTAATGATGAAAGCTAAATAAATTAAATATATATATATATATATATATGTGTGATTAGTTTCCAAAATATCCACATAGATATATGTTGGCTGTATATAATTTCCCTCCCTACCAACTGTACCAGGTTACATAGTATAGTAGTTTTAATTGCTCACCAATCCTCTTGGCTAGCATAGGAAACACAATGCTACTTTTGTGTACCAAAATCTAATTAACTTGAATCTCCTTTTCATAGTCTTCAGCATATTGAAATAACTTCAAAAGTTTTTCAGCTCAAAACTTAACAAGAGAAACAGCAATTGTTGAAAAGATTTAAAACGTTTAGGGATTGAGTCATTGCTTGCTGAAATCAGTGGAAGCCTCCATGAATTTCAGAGGAATTAAGCCCTTCCCACATGGATCCATGGGTCTTTAAAACCCAACAATACTTTTTGAGGAATAAATATTCCTATCCAAAAAAATATTTTAAATGAGACCTGCTAAGTCCAGTTGTGCCGCAAGACCCATCCCAAGCATGGGGAACAGCCCAGATTTTCATCGGAGCACAAAGAAGGCCAGTGCCTGATGGCAGGAGGGCAGAGGGGGCACAACCACCACTCCCAGAGCATGCCCTGGCTGGCAAGAGGTCATCCCCTCTGTCAAGGGGACCTGGAGCAACTGCTATACTCTGAAAAGCATCAAATCACTGCCATTTCAGGATTTAACATGGGGGTACTGGAATCAAGGATATTTCCCATGTCTCTGTCAAGCGCTTTCCCCATACACTCCATAACAGATTGCAATTACTGCTTATCTTCACACTATTAAATATGCTTCTAACTGCAAAAAGTTGGCTGCAGTACTTCCTAATTTGCTGAACACTTTTGGAAAGCATGTGCTAGGACACAAAAGAAACATCACAAGTCCTGGTTTACACTGTAAATCAGGTTCATCATTTATTCCTAAATGTTCTTTTTGCATTTTGAGCATATACAGGAGGATTAAAAGAGAAATTAAAAAAACAATGCATTTTAAAAACTAACTTTTTTCAAACAGGAGACTAAAGCTTCATGGGGCAGTTTTCCTGCCAAAGAACAGTTCTTTTTATAGATTAAAGATGGTCTTCTCCCATTCATTTTTAAGAAGATTCACAGATGAAGAGGAACAAGATGTCAAGTGACTTAAAAAAACCTTAAGAAATAATTGGGCATGTGGGTTATTTATCTGGGCTGATTAATACAGGGTGGTCTTGGAAGAGGATTATTTGGGACAGAGAAAGCAGTTAGTCAGATCCTCTGAAGGAGGTCATGTTGACAGATTCCAGAGTGAGAAACGAATCCTCCTCCAAAGACTGGGAAACAGAAGATGACTTTAACCTTCTCTTCTCTCAGAAATTACTTGGTTAGAATGACCTTTAAGGACATACCAGAGGGGCAAACATTAACCATTTCTACTCCCAAGCCCAGCATTAATATCGTCCCATTGCACTCTGTCCGTGAGCTAGTAAACTTGCATACTGTATGCAAAGCTCAAATGCAAGGCTCACTGGGCTCCAAAGGGAGGCAAAGGTGAGCAGGTCCAGCATGACATACTTCCTCTAAAAATGGCCAACCAAAGTCTGGTTTAACTGTTCAGATCTAGGAAATAATAATGCTATAAGAGCTGATCTGAGCTGTCTCAATGGTTCATACAGAAGAAAGTAGATTTTTATACTGACAGTTACTTCTTCTAGCTTGTTAACCCATAAACTCAAAACCATCCACACTCAGAGGAAGGACTGTATGGAAGAGAGACTACCTTTGCATCACAACCATCTAGTGCTTACCTCATTGATGACTCAGTCCCCAGACTGCACTGTATGGATGATACAACACTAGACACAAAATACCAGCTGCAGTGGAACAGCCCAGCATGAAGCTGGTAATGTCCCAGCTGAGTGCCTCTTTCCCTAAATCAGAATTAAAGATGCAAACCTGGATTTTCCCAAAGCAAATAATACTATGAACTTTCTATTTCCAGATATTACAGACAGCTACAGTATTCTGTCTGTGATATTGCATACTCAAAAATGCTTTTCTCAGTACTTGGTCTCATGGTCACACCTCAAGAGAATGGTCTAGATACAGCAGAGCCATGGTAGCACTGCGAAGTCTACACACACTGCAAAGGAAAGCAGAGACTATATTTGGAAAGAAGGTGGTAAGTTAAAATAGATCATGAAGCTTTACACTGGAAAGTTTCTTCTAATGCACAGGAAATCTGTTCTCAGACACACATACGGAGAGCAGAGGGAAGGGCGGCCAGCAGAGCATCCAGTTCTGTGAGTCTACAGGGTTACAGAAAGAACATTCCCAAAATGCAAGAATGTAGGGGGATACATTTTTCTTGATCTTGAATCTTCAGTAAATGACAAGAATAGGTCCGGGAAGGTCACACCCCTGGCTTCAAAAAATGTCCTTTATGCATCTCTTCAGGAAGAGTTCTTTGCACAGCCTGAGATGAGCATTTGCATAGAGATTTAGACAAATATAAATCATATTTAAAACCAAATCTAAGGAATTCTGCACCATTTTGGACTTTAAAAAAATGTCACCAGTAGCAATAAGTGAGCCATCACATTGTGTCTTCATTAGAAGGGAGACTGGACAATATTTTTTCCTGAACCAGTCTCATCTAGCACAGACCTTCCCAAGGGAAACAAATACTAGACAATATTTGAAAGAATATTCATCCTAACATAAATAAGAATGCTTATCATGCTCTTCTAAAGACACCAAAGTACTTCAGAAAGGCACGTAGTATTACCTGTAACTTTCAGATAATGAAACTCAGTGAATTAAAGTCACTCTTGACTTCATTTTACTTCTACCAGTTATGTCAATGGTATACTGTACTAACACATCTCCTGATTTCAAAGGTTTGCTGTGTGGGATAGGGTAGTACTCAGTGTCAGCAAGTATGGCAGAGTAAGTGTCCAGTGAAGAGAACCAGAGAGCTCCAACCACAGCCCAGTCCTGTGCCCCTTTCATGGGACTTGCTCATCACTGCTGGAAGACAGACTGTTTTTTCCTTAAAACAGGAGAAGGGGGAAAAATGGAAGACAAAATAAAAAGGAAAAAAAAGAAAAAACTTAAAAAACCCCTTTGGAATAAAAAAACTCACAAGACAATCCAGATAGCCTGTACCAGTCAGATTTACTGATAGCATAGGTATAAGCAAGTAATAAACCTGGAATTGCTGAAATTACCAAAATTACTACATCACTAGAGAGGATATAGTGTTTCATAAATCATTCACCCTGAATCACTGAGGATCATACTGTAAGCAGAACAATATAATACCCAATGAAAATTTATAAAATATATAGGGGCATCATCAGTGGAGATGAAACAAGTAAGTTTTATGTGAAAAAAAACTTGGGTGGATGATTTGATTACTTTATTTCTATAATACGCACAAGAAGGAAGGGGAAACATCTGAAGTTATTTTTATTTCCCCAAGTCTTCTGGCTATACTGTATGAATGCTAGGGTGGGTCTGGCATTGTCTGAAATGTGTCAGGGTCCTTCTGCATAGCCTCATTTCCTTCTTCCTGTTGCTAGGAAGGATAGTTAAGCATGAAAAGCACTTGTTTACAGTACAGGACCATCCTGTTAAGCACAGGAGTTCTCTTCCTCCATCTCCTTTTAACCAGCCAAGGGTGCAGTTGTGTTTATGCTGAAGCCAATAGCACAATTCCAATCAGAGCGAAATTGGAAGAGAAGTCTGAATCTCTCAAGAAGCCCAAACATAACATACTGTGGTATTCTGACCAGAAAAATCTTTATCATGCAAACTGCATCTCTAAATATTTGCAGAACTCATAAATTCACATGCCTCAAACAAACCATGGCCTAGAAGGCGATGAATTAGAAGAACCAGAAAAGTAAAACCAAGTCACCTCTCATGTCCTTCTTCTAGGAATCCTAATATAAACATTCAAGCACATAAGGACAACTGCAGTACCTTTTTCCTGCCCCCACCAGAGGCAAAACACACAGGGTACTTGTAAGCTTCCATGACTAGCACCAATCTTTCTCTCTGGCCCAGCAAGGGCAGCTGCAGAACTGTCTGGGAAGACCCTGACTCAAGAATTAAAAATCCTAGGCTGAATCTACACAACAGATTTAAAACCCAAATAAAAACATGACAAGAGATATTCTTGTTTTAAACTACTACTTAGAAATGAAATGTTAACAACAGCTCCATGATGTTTCAAACTAAGTATCTGTACTTCCTTTTGACAAAAAATAACCCTATTAACAAACCAAGTTATTTTAAAAGAAGATAAAGAGATCAGGAAGTCCTAGAGGTAACAAAAGGTAGCTCCAAATGCTTTGATTTCTATGAACTTGCAGATGAAAGGAATCCTCTCAAAACAGTATACACTTCTTCTTTTGCATATACTATATTTTATAATCAAAGAATCTCAGTCCTAATCAGGGTCCCACAGGCAAACTGAAGTAGTAACCCAAACCCATGTGCTAGAGAGACACTGATCCCACTTCCTGGTCACCTTGGCCCTTCTCTTTTTTGTTGCTTCTACTGGACAGGCAGATCAGGATGCCTACAGGACATCCATCAGTAAGGATACCTGGAAGACAAGATAGCAGGCTACAGCTGTGGCATCAACAAACGTGGCTAATTCCATCTCCGTTTGCTGTCAGCCAGCAATTGCCTGGTTGCCAGACAGATGCTGAATCAGTCTGACACTGAACTGTTCATAAATTTATACTCAGAGGCTTGTATGAATTCTGCTTGTCTCTTCCTTATGTCCATTACAAAGAGCCTTAAAACATGACCTGACTCAGAGCATTGTTACTGATTTGTTGCTGGGAATTTCTTGATCAGGGCAGGGCAACTCAAACAGATCACACTGACTCCTGTAAAAAAATAAGAGCATCCATAATTGATGGCTAAGATAAAATTATATTCCCTAGTCTTTAAATTCACATGTGTGAAGTACCACAACACATCAGGCAGAAACGTCTGACCTAGTTAAATACAGTGTTTAAATGCAGTTATTTCTTCACTACTCTAATTTTCCCCAAAGAGAACAGGGGAATAAAGAAAAGAAAGAAAGGGAAAAAAAAAATGTTCTACCAATAGTAAGTGCCCTTGACTGGCAATAGAGCTCATTAGGCTAATGGCAAGACATCGCTCAACAACTTCACAGTTATGGTGGAACTAAGCTATTGGTGGTTGTTTGGAAAAAAAAAGGGGAGGGTGACACGGAACATAAAACTGCCCGACTGAAAAACAGCATCGATTTTTGGTTTGCCCCGAGAAGGGGGCGGAGGTGAGGGTGATCCCGGCTGGCAGGAGGTGCCGCTCCTCCACCGGGATCAAAGCCTCCGGGGGTGACATCAGGGCTGGCCACCGCCGCACGGCAGGAGCCACCGGGCTCCTGGAGGCCATCGGGCTAATTATGAAGAACTTCAAAAGAAACTCGACGCTTCCCGTCTCGCAGGGACTCCCAGAGAAAGAAAAAAAAAAAAAAAAAAAAAAAAAAAAAAAAG
>NW_020799098.1:30240986-30254395 GCF_003259725.1 Athene cunicularia
CGCGGCCCGCTCCGCGCCTCCCCGCCGCGCAGGGAGGTTACACTTACGCGCGGGCAAGCGCTCACCTGGTCTTGACCCATAAATATAAACAGAAAGCGACGCGACTACACACACACACACGCACACCCCCCCCTCCGCCTCGTCGCACGCCTGGGGGGTGTCACGGGGAACTTCACAAACCCAAGGTAATTCGGTCAAAGACGATCTAATGGCTTGTGCCCCCTTTACTCCTTTGTGATTTTTAATGGCTATCAGCTATCGTGGTGACCCTTTAGGCGATAGTGATGTTTATGAAAAGCAGTCAGCAAAGTTCTAAATGCTTTCCCCAGGAACCGTCCAGAGGGTGCTAATAGGAAGGCAGCGTGGCTCCTTGGCGGCATGGACTGGTGAGGGCTGGGGAGGCCTGAGCAGCCCCAGGCACCGGGGATGCTGAGCCTTCAGCCTGGAGCAAGCCGTGCAGGGTGGCCAGGGCTGCTGGTGCCTCCCTCCCCGGGGCAGCGTGTCGAAGAGTGCTGTGAAACGTTGAAAATGCCTGCACATCATCAAAGCCGCAGTCTGGACCTGGATGGAAACCAGCGTTTTCCCTATGGGGACCACAGCATGGCCATAGGCGTGGCTTGCCGATAGCAAAGCAAAGCCTGGCTTCATAGGTCTGTGCCTGGGAGTCACTCTCTACACCATTTACTCCCCTGTATATTTTGCAAAGATTGTTAGCATACTTATTTCTTGGTTGACACTTACTTTCAGGGCTTTAAAAATGGCACAAAATAGCTACTTCTGAGCAGCTGCCAAACTATCAGCATGGAAAAAGAGTACTGTGAAATTCTGAAAATATCTGGGTCCTGTCAAAGATTATGATTGGTTCATTCTCTTCCAAGCCAACACTGTATTTTATACACACTGGTGTTATTCTAAGATTCAGTTGTCATTTCTGCACCATGGTCTGTCAGATACAGAGTATATATAGTGTGGTGCCTGACCAGACAATTTGAGAAGAATAAACATCTCCTCCTTCTATAGGCTGCAAACTGTGGCCAGTTGGCTATTATAGTGTTGTTTCTGGAAATCCCTACACAGCTCCAGGTCATTAATTTACTTTAATAGCCCAGAAGAGCAAGGAACTGCACCTTATCTTCAAGCTTGACTTTACATAAGTTACCCACTTAATCAATTACCTCTTCACATGTAAACTCGCTCCAACTCTTTTTGGCGTAGCCACATTTACCTGCAGTTTTAATGCTTCTTGTAAAGCACCAGGATATATGTTTACAGGGTAGGTCAAGCTCATGAAATGTGAATTCTTAACTCTAACACAGGGAAGACAGACATACGCTACACCCCAGCTGTTGAACAGACAAGGTAATCCCAGTCTAGTTGGCTTTCTGTCTGCATTCTCTATAGTTTTATGCAACTGGTAGACTAGGTGACAGAATAGTCATGACGAGATAGAAAACACTGGTTGTGCATTGTGTGCGGTTTTCAGAGTCTGAATTCTAGAAAAGAGAGAATTTGTCTCTCCAATAAAGCATCCTCAAAAGGAGGGGGAAAATTTTTTTTTAAAATTATCCAGAACATGTAGGAAAGCATGCTGGTACTAAGGATTTTCCATCACAGCAATAATGCTGGAAGCAAAGACCACGGTGTGTCAAGTTAATAAACCTTTGCCAAAAAGCAGGGTTTATTCTTGTAAACATGGACTGCCTAGGTTGCTTCCTGGACCAAGTGTGCATCTCTGTATAGGAAGCTTTTGTGTAGAACCCACAGGAAGCTTTTGAAAAAGGAAAGAATAGACTTTTACTCTGCAGAAGAAAAATGGGAAGGGTTTGGAGGAGTCGGCAGTGTGAAAAGGAACTGAAAAAAGCTAAGAATAAGAGGAGATGTGGGGCAGTAAAGTAAAATCCGAAGCGAGACAGTTGTGCAATAGATGCAAAACAAGAATTTGAAATCAGAGAGTTTTGTATGAGGGTTCTGAATGGGGTGAGTGATGAGATCGGTGAATATTCAACGAATGTGGCCCAGACACAGAAGATGGGAAGCTCTCAGTAGTTTTAAATCAAGGGTTATCATTCTCACCTCTACCACTTTGTAAAATAGCAAATGAATGATCATGCTGTTGATAAACTGCTGTGTTTGTGCTTTAGTTCAGCTCTCTGGTTCTGTTTGCAAAAACTAATCAAGCTCCCACAGTAAAGGGGGAATCTCCATCCTCATTTAGTCTTTGTGGGTTCCCTCAGCAATGTCAGAACCAGTGACTTGTGATGGAGCAGTTTGTCTGCTGGGATCATTGCTAAATAGATGCTGGAGGATTATCACTGACCTGGATTAGATTCTTGCTGTAATCTGAAAGAGAAAGGCTTTGATTCTAGTTTGTTATCAACCCTTGAAGATTTGCAGTCTCTCTGGTTTGCATTTTAACTTGGAATTCTATAGAGCTGCTTAAGCAGGCGTATTTTCTGAGCTGACAAGCAAGGCACCAGTCTTGCATTTGCTGTTAAACGTGCTCAGGGGAGCGTTCAACCTGAGGCATGGGTGTTTAGCAGGCTACAACCACCCTAATCACTCATCCAGTTTTAAAGAGGGTTGTGAAATCAGTAGAGCTTTGGCCCTTAATATTTTTATTTCTTTATCTCTCTGGTTATTCAGAGAGCAGGCAGCTGCCTGACAGAGACACAGGATTTTAGAAGTAGCCTGCCTAAGAGGATTGTTTCTGTGGAGTACTGTTATCCCTAATGCAATCAATGAGCTCTTGCTGGATGGTAAAGTAATTGTAAAGGATTGCCTGACAGGCACAATTATTCACATTAAAAGGTGAATTCCCTTCTGTTGTAACTGCATAAGGGAGTGATTTGCCATAGTGCATCTAATAATAAGGACTTGATTGTCCTCTGTTTTCCCTCCCAGGCCCAAATGCCTTAATGGTTAACTGTACCCTTGTCATCCTTTTTTCTTCTAAATAGTGCAGTACACAGAGAAGTCCCAATTTGGAATTAGTCAACTGACCTGCTGGTACAAACACAGGATTGTGAGACACATGATTGCAATTCTAAACTCTAGTATTAATATCCTCTTAGCAACAGCATGATAGATTATAGAGCAGTTTCAGCCCAAGTTTCCAGGCCTCTGGCTCTAGGCTTGGCATCCTTGTCAACTGGGATATTTGTGTGTAGTATTTCCACAGTCCAAAGGACCTTCATGTTCCAACCATTGTCAGTGAAATAATTAAGTTTGAGTTTTCTAGCACTTGACTTTACTGAAAAGTAATTATTTAAAGGAGTCTCTAATTGTTCAGGCCTCTTGACAAAGAGTGTTTGCACTATCACTGCTCAGAGATAAGCAGTATTAAGAACTCCTTGTGTCCAGAGAAGGAAAGCTATTGTTTCACCTACTAGCAAATCATAAAATGAAAACAAGCATCTTTCCAAAGTACTTTTTAACAAAATACATAGCAAAGTCATTATATTGCATAAACATAGGTGCTGCTCTACTACTTGTAATTGATGGGTTCTCTGGTCTAGAAATCTTCCTTTAGAAATAAAATTAGAAATATTACCAGCTCATCATGTATAGGAGACTGTTACTTGTATTTGATCCCAGGCAACATTTAGGGGGTTTTGTTCCTTTTTTTTTAAACAGTAAACAATAAAAAAACCCCACAACTTTGCCCTACTCTTTGTGGTGCATATAAGTGACTATTTTAAAAGAAGGGATCAGTGAGCTCTATGTTTTTGTCTGCCTTCGAATGCCCTCAAACACCACGTGAATCCAAGAGTTCAGGCTGAAAATTAAATTACCAGGTTTACACTGTACTTAAGAAAGACTCTATTATATGGATGCACAAAAAGATGAGAAAAAAAAATATGATTATATAGCTTGATATAATTACCAAAGATACAATTTGGTAAAATATCAATACAGATAAACTGAAACAGGAGGAGGAGAGAATAAGTATTTTCTTTCCATTTTAAACATGGAGTGTAAGCTTCTCAGCTTGCATGGAATACCACTGGTTTATAGAAATTGGTGGAGATGTAGGGTATCTTTTCCATATTGTGTTTAAGATGCTGTCACTGGTGATGATTTATTTTCTGAAGGTTGCAGAATTTTTTCTATGGTTAATGGGTCTTTCCCTTCAATTAAAAGCTGTATTTTTACATTTTAAAAAAGCGAATCACCTTTGGGAAAATAACCAGCTGAATTTAACTTTCAAGAAAGTAGGGAAAGCAGATTTGTACAACCTAAACCTTATTTAGAAGAAGTGCTAGAGGAGAGTAGTTAGAATTTCTAACCTGTGATGAAAGCTCAGAGATGATCCAAATATATAGCCTGTGGCACAGAAAAGTCATTTTTATTCCTTATACTTAAAAAATGCACAATAAACAAACTGTTCTTTTACTGATGAAGACAGCATTGATAATTGATCACTGCTTCACAGCAAGAAATCTGAACCTGAAATTATCAGGACTAAAACCTCTGCGTGTATGTAGTGGAAGTGGTTGTTTCAGCAAGACCTAATGGATATGCAGGTCCCAGGGGACCGACTCTAACACACTCCATTAGGGAAAGCTATAACAAAGGTTTGGCTCTGCCACAGCACCATCCCTAAGGTTTAGCTGTGGTAGCTGCCTTGCTGGCCCTGTGGCAGCCATGGCACCAGGAGTCATCCTTGGCCCCTCTCTGCTCTTTGTGGGTCCTAAGAATGGCAGCAGCTGTGCTCGGATTTGCACCTCTCCTTCTCTTCCTCTGCGCTTACAAGTCACAGTGTGCAATGAACTGGGGGAGAAAGACAGCACAAAAGATTCTCTTATTCAAAATATATATTAGAGAATGAACAAAAGGTGAGCAATTTAGGACATAATCTCTCAGCTTTGTGTTACTTGGGAAAGAAGAGGGGTTTTATTAATACTGACGCTCTTGTTTTCCCTCTGTTCTTGTGATATAAGCTATATTGTTACTAAATCAACTATCTCTTCCCTCTTCATTTTTAAGCAAATAGATTTTACCTTCCACCTTTAAAACCACCAGTTTCCAAGGCATTCTAATGGTAAGATACGGGGTTTTTTTTAAACCTCATTCTGTGTTCGCATGTGGCCTCCAGTCTGATGAGGAAAAAAGGTCAGCTTTCAGAGAGGCAACAGTAACCTTCATTAAAACAAGATGTAAGATGCCAGTTGCCCACTAGGGTAGATGAAAACTGAAAGTCTGGTGCCTTAAACATGTCAAAACAGCAGTTAAAAATTGGTTTATGAAGCAGCTGTGTTGTTGTAATACACAGGAGATGCTATCCTTTTCGGCATGATACACTGGGACAGACTGTGTCAGCCATGCAGTGCCCAGCTGGGGTTAAAAGGAGTAGAAGGGAAGGAATGGAAGTTTTGTTGTCTGTTTTTTTAATTATAGTAAGTAAAAAAAATTATGAACACTGAAAAATTTCCTTTCAAGAACAAAGTTTTTCTTACTTCCATCTTCCATCTTGTGTGATCCAAGGCTTTTTAGTAAAATGCACTCTATATATTCATTAAACTTATTTCCTCTGGAGGAAATAGGCACATGCATCCACCTGGACCAGTTGACCCATTATGTAAAAGACTGCTGCTGTTTTAGCCTTGGGGAATCTCCAGGACTCAGGAAATAATTTTAAACCCATGACTCAATAAAGCATGATAACTATGGCAACTGGAACACATACACTGTGATGGCTAATTTCACCTCAGCATTCATCAGGGGAGGTACTAACTTGATACTATAGTGTGGAGAGTAGCTATTGTTAATGTAATATGAAGCTACAGAGATGGGGAAGAAGGAAAACACATGTTAATAAGCCCAGTGAACAAAGTCCGGCCTGGTGTGAGTCAGGATAGATTCATATTCCTTGGTCCTGTTTATGACAGCACACTAGATGAGACTCCAAATACCTATCTGCGGTCTTGTTCTGTTTTAACGTATTGGGCAGCCTTGGTCTATGCATTCCCTTTCTCATACTTCATTTTTCACTAGATAAAATAGGGAGAATAATATATGCCTCTTTTCCAACGCCCTTGAGATGTACTGTGGAAAGTGATGTATGAGATTATTATGCTGATAATAAAAATCCTCTTGCAGTTTGCCAGTTTGACTGCTTCTTTCATTGTCCATGCCTTTGCTCTTGCTTGTTTTAACTGAAAAACAGCTTACAGCAGCAATTACCTTGTGTTTTACTGGGAGCTGTGTACATGCAGACAGTTACTTAAGGGCACCTTAAGTAACTTGCTGGAGTGTCAACACCCATAACCATGTCTGAGGAGAGACGAGAGAAGTGGAGGGGGAAGCTAGCTGTCTTGCCAGCAAGAACAAACTGGGTTGGAGAAGATTTATTAGGTGTATATTACCCAGATAAATGTGATCCTGACTTGAATGAGAGCCAGCAATAGCAAGGGGAGAGGGTCAGGCAGAAAGAAGTGGCTGTTTGGCCTTCGTCAACAGATTTGAGACCTGATGGGGATTAGGAGGAGTAACAGAATTGTTGGGGTGTTCATTCGTCACTCTAAAATTTAGGGTTATGAATTCTAAATGGATGGCCAGTTTAGCTGAAAAATGCTTTCTTCTCCTCCATGCTACACTTCTCTTTTTATGCCAGCATGTTACAGAGAGTGCAAGTCCTGTGTAATATTATTTGTGAACACGATACAAAACATAGACGTGACTGGCAGGTTAATAAGATCTTGTATGTTTTAAAAATAAAGACACATATTCTGTTACATGACCACAAGAAAAAGAAACATGGAAAGCGTGTTAGTTTGCTTTCATATTTCAACACTGTCACATTATGAAGGCATGCTACCTTTTTTTACTCTGCTTGTTTCCGATGTTTTACTTTTGCCTTCATATCATTTTACAAAGGGACATGGTAAATGAGTTTGTTCTTGAGACAGCAAATCTCTTATATCTAACCTTAGCCCAGAGCAATTTAAAAATATCTAAATTCTGAATTAAAAAAAAAAAATCCTTTTACTATTTCTTAGACTGAGAAGATATGAAAGAACATTATTTTTACGAAAGAAAAAAAAAAAAAATCAGGGTCCTTTCATATTCTGAAATGTTTTTTTCTTCAACAGACTTCAAAATGCAAAGACAGGTAGCAGTGACTGGAGGATGCTATTACCTAAATCTCTTTGTCCAGTACACCTGACAAAGTGAATTTACCTGGCTGTTATATTAAACTCTACAACAGTTCTGTCACTAAAACAACAGAGCAAAGCCTTTACTCACTTGCTATTATTTAAAATCAAAAATGCAGTGAAGCAGATTCTCTACAGTTATAGAGGGTCATTTTGGAAGTCTGTGATTGCACAGTAATCTGCAAGAGCTAAGGAGCTACCCCCTTGTCTCTGTTAAACAATATATTCTAGTGTAATGCAGATTTAGCTTCCAGATAATGGGCTTACTCATTCTCTAGCAAACAAACATTTTACACCACCTTTAGTAGAGCAACAAATGCATACTGAAGAACCTCTTTCTTTCTCCATCCCACCAAGTGTCCAACTGCCCTGAAAATGTGATGTGTCCTGGAGGGATCTGACAAATACATGGAACAGATACAGCGCTGATGTTTTTAAAACCTTTTTGCCATTGGATTCTTTGGATCTTTTGTTGATGATGGTTTTACTGAAAATTCACTAACATATATGATGGGTGGTAAAAACCAGTAAGACAAATATATGGAACCTAATTATTTCTTCAGGGACCCCAGCTACATGTATGAACAACATTATTTATAGGATGTGGTGCCAACAAGAGTATGGATCATTTCTGGTCTTGTACTTCTGAAATGAGAAGGATCTGTTTTGAGAAAAGTAACACAGGAGAAAAAAGTCTGATTCAGCTAACCTGCTTTTTGTTTGATCACAACTTCAGAGAGATCAAGGCAGCCAGAGACATACCTGTGCTAGGATCAATGAGGCAAGTGATTAACAGTGATAGGACATCCTGCACCTTTCATGCTCAAACCAGAACTTTCTCTCCTTTGAAACAAGAGCCTTTACATCACTCAGTAGAATTATATTTCTCATGAGCAGCATTTAGAGACAGAAATAGTCTCAATTTTCTTTCCTGAGGAATCTTTATTTTTTCCAGATACAGAAGGTCTATTAAACCTCAAGATTAACAGTGCTCCTGCCATCTGATTTTCAGTCAGGAAGTATAAACAATGACTTGAAAGGTGTATGTGCAGAACTTTTCATCTGATTTACCAGTAGCTCTTTAGAATCTGTCATGCATGTCATATTGACCTTACAAACTTAATTACCTAAGCTTTAAGAAACCACATGTTTGCCTCTCAGCTCCTTATTGTAAATCAGTGACAGCACTAAGAAAAAGCCCTAACAAAAACCATCCTGAAAACTTATATTCTAACAGGTCAGAATATGGAGTTTCTCAGCTGATGAATTTAATTGAATTATTTGGAAAATATTTGGAAATAAAATCCAAATCCCACTTGGCCTAGGGTACAAGAATCCCATGTGCCAAAAAATTATGAGCCAAAATCATAGACTGTGTTGAAAGTTATAAATTTTAAACATATATTTTAGAAACTTTCTGATTTTATATCAAAACCAAGAATTTTACCTGACTGACAATATATAAAAACTGAATCAAACTCCAAAGCTGGTGTTCACCTCTATGTTAAACAGGTATCTGAAGAATTCAGTGGCTTATCTCTTCTGCTATTTCTATTTCATTTCAGAAAGTTAACTGACTTGATCATGAGAATTGGGCCATGTGGGAAACTTCCTGGCGAGTGTACAGAGTGAGAACAGGAACAATTCATCCTTACCTTTGCTTCTGAGATAGCAAGCTATTGCCCACTAAGGCAAGGTTTTGTCTAACCTAGGTTTCTTGGGTGCTCCATCTGTTTCTAAAAGGCAGAATAGCTTCCTTCATTAACTTCTGATAACATGTTTTTTTCCCTAAGCCATGTAAAGAGTTCTGCACCTGGAATAAATTTCTCATCTTCACGTCTGTAGCACCTATGCTGAGTATTTATTTCACTTGCTGCCAGTTTCTTCACCTTTCTTCAGTTTCCTTTCCTTCTATTTCTCTCTTCATCTTCTGTTCCTTCTTCATAGCTAGCTGCTACCAATAGTGATTGCAGGGGGTAGAAGTGCCGTCCTTTGTTCTTTTCCTCATCTCCTCTTCCTTTGGCAAATGAAGAGCAGGTGGAACATTAGATCCAGAGGTGTTGAACAGTGTTCTTCAATGAGGGAGAGGGGAAAGCATACAAACCAAAGGAAAAATATATCTAGTTTCTAGTTGGAACTGGGAATCTTGAAATCAAAAGGAAAATATAGGAAGACTGAGAGACGAGATCATTGCTAGGCTGAGTGAACTGTGACCAAGTGAACTGTATCGCAATTGTACAGGTAATGAAAATCTAGCAATTAATTTAATGCTTCCATGGAGCCAGGTGATACCCGGTGCTGATAACTCTTGGATATTTTTTTTGAGCAAAGTATAGTGAAGACAGGGTGGACTGTCTTTGCATTAGAATCAGGGTAAGGCCAACAGGGCAGATGTCATAGTGGGAGTCTACTATAGGCCACCCAACCAGGACAGAGAGCTGGATGACATATTCTATAGGCACTTAGGAGGAATCTCACAATCACTTGCCCTTGTTCTTGTGAGAGACTTTAACTTCCCAGACATCTGCTGGAAATACAACACAGCAGAGCTGAACCAGTCCCAGAGATTCCTGGACTGTGTGGAAGAAGATAACTTCCTGACACAGCTGGTGAGTGAACTGACCAGAGAAGGTGCCCTGCTGGATCTCCTCTTTGTGAGCAGAGAAGTACTGGTGGATGATGTGGCAGCTGGAGGCCAACTAGAGCCCAGAGATCATGAAATAATAGAATTCTCTATTCTTAGAGAGGCCAGGAGAGGGCGCAGCAGAACTCACATGCTGGACTTCCAAAGGTCTGACTTTGACCTTAGGGACCTTCTTGACAGAATCCCTTGGTAGATGGTCCTGAAGGGTACAGGGGTCCAGGAAGGCTGGGCACTCTTTAAGAAGGAAGTGTTAATGGCACAGGAGCAGGCGGTCCCCAGGTGCTGTAAGAGAAGTCGGTGGCAGGGAAGACCACCCTGGCTAAATAGGGAGCTTTGGCTGCAACTCAGGGAAAGGAGAGTTTACAGCCTTTGGAAGAAGGGGCTAGCCACTCACAGTGATTACAAAGATGCTGTGAGGATATGCAGGGCAGAACAGGAGGTCTAAAGCCCAGCTGGAAATTAATGTGGCTTCAGCAATCAAGGACAAGAAATGCTTGTATAAGTATGTCAACAGCAAAAGAAAGACCAGTGAGAGCCTCCAGTCCCTGCTAGATGTGGGAAGAAACATGATAACAAGTGATGAGGAAAAGACCGAGGTCCCTAATGCCTTCTTTGCCTCAGTCTTTAATAACAAGACTAGTTTTACTGAGAGAATCCAGCCTCCTCAGCCAGAAGACAGAGACTGGGAGAACGACCCCCCTGCAATCCAGGAGACAGTCAGTGACCTGCTGCATCACATAGACACAAAGTCTATGGGACTGGATGGGAGGGTGCTGAAGGAGCTGGCTGGGGTGCTCGCCAAGCTGCTTTCCATCATTTACCAGCAGTTCTGGCTGACTGGGGAGGTCCTAACAGACTGGAAATTGGCCAGTGCGACGTCCATCTATAAGAAGGATCTGAAGAATGATCCAGGAAACTACAGGCCTGTCAGCTTGACTTCGGTGCTCGGGAAGCTGATGGAGCAGCTCATCCTGAGTACCATCATACAACAGAGGCGGGACAACCAGATGCTCAGGCCCTGTCAGCATGGGTTTATGCAAGGCAGGTCCTGCCTGACAAACCTGATCTCGGGATGCGGCTGAGGGAACTGGGGGTGTTTAGTCTGGAGAAGAGGAGGCTGAGGGGAGACCTCATCGCCCTCTACAGCTGCCTGAAAGGAAGCTGCAGAGAGGTGGGGATGAGCCTCTTTAGCCTTGTAGAAAGCAACAGGACAAGAGGGAATGGCCTCAAGTTGCGCCAGGGAAAGTTCAGACTAGATATTAGGAAGCATTTCTTTCCAGAACGGGTTGTTAGGCGTTGGAATGGGCTGCCCAGGGAGGTGGTGGAGTCCCCATCCCTGGAGGTGCTTAAGAGTCGGGTTGACATAACGCTGAGGGATATGGTGTAGTTGGGAACTGTCAGTGTTAGGGTTAATAGTTGGACTGGATGATCTTCAAGGTCTTTTCCAACCTAGATGATTCTGTGATTATGTGAACAAATGTCCTAAAGGGAACAGGGAAGAGAATGGTCTCCAAGGATCATGCTGAATTTCTCATAGGATTGCTTTATATAGCAATTAGTTATGTTAGGGTGGAAATCATCAGATCACACAGAGTGTAATGTAAAAAACACTTGAGACATACCTACCTATCTACCATACCTACCATATCTACAGTATAATGTAGTGCAGAGCATAATGGAAAGTTCAGACAATTATGATGGGTTGGTCTGCTTGTCTTGGGAATAACATCTGTCATCTTGCATGACCTACTTCCTTGATTAGAAAGGGCTTTGTTTATTTCAGGGTAAAAAGATATTTAAACCTTGTTCCGACAAATTCATGTTTGCAACTCTTTGGTTTAAAGGGTATATTGAAATTTGAGTGCATAAATGCTTGCAGGATCATGGCCTTATTTTTTAGGTGCTGGATTTTCAGGCTCTTTCACAGAGCATTTTTGTAATCTCAACCACACTTCATTTAAAACTCTCATTCCATTAAGAATAGCTTCTCAAGAATGAAAAGCTGATGCTTTTTGTCTGGCCACTTGTACCTACTATTTCTGATCTGGCTGATAATGCCAGAAATCAAAGTACAGATTCTCAGAACAGCAAGGCTTTTCATAATGGTCTCTCTGCATGAAAAGTCCATGTGTCAGCTAAGAAAATGAATTTCTAATAATACTTGGCACTGAATGAGTGGCTTGTCTCAAAGGAGTGCACCAAGCAATGTTTATCTCATCTTTGTAACACTGAAAGAGGTTTCACCTAGTTGAATGATCTTTGTCTTATCCATCTTTATATCAAGAAGCTTATACTGGATACCTTATCCTCAAAATCAACAGAGGGATTTTTTTTTTTTTTTTTAATAAGGAAATAAAAATGCTCTAGGGATATTTGCACTGGTGTGCTCATTAGCGTTTCTCTCTTGGACAGGGAACAAAATTTTCTGTGCCTGTTTAAAATTCTGGAGAACTTTATGCTACATTTTTTAAGCCAGGCAAATGCTATGCAGCTCTCTCTATGCATGAGTGTACTATAACTTTTAAAGATGTTACCTATGAGTGTGATATCCTTTTCATTCTATACTTAATTACTCAGTATCATTTTCAGAACATGCTACCATGCAAATTCTATGCAATGCCACAAACATGTGAATGTGGCTCTGCAATTTGCAGTGTTAGCAAAGAAAGGCTCTTAGATTTCTTTGTAGTAGCTTGACATAGACTATGTATGCATTTACTGTAAAGAAATAAATATACTCTCTAAGACTGGTTTAGAAATGAATACCTCTATTTTGCTTTAGATTTGAAATAATAATCTGAAAAAATAAATGTATTCATTAAAAGGCTAATCACTTGGTTCATATAGCAGCAGCTTTAAAAGACAAGCATTCCTTCATAGGCTAAAGATGAATCAGAGTTCTCAGATTCCTGTAAAAATGTGTGTCTCTACAGTCATAGTTTGTTCTGGATCAATTCCAGTGCATTGTGACGATGGGAACTAGAAAGGAAAACTCAAGAAGGTATTTTTAATCACTTTTACCTCTATTAACAATGTGATGCTATTTCCATTGTTCCTGTTATAAAAATAAGTAGCTGACATGTTCCCCAGAATTGATTATTGTGTTTTAGTGAACAGATCAGCCATCAAGACATTGCAGCCTATCAGGAAAAAGAGTGGAAAGAATCAGACAGAGAAACCTCAAAGGAAAGGACAAGACACTGTGTCTTTTGTCCTTTGTTCCGAGATGGAAATAAACTGTCTCCACATTTGATAAGCTCTTCTTTTGATCTTTGTTTGCAATAATTACAGTTAGACACTGTTATTTTATGAATCCTTTTAGGTTTAGGCCCCTCTAAGTTAATACGAATATGAGTTATTTGTTTTCTGCAAACAACCACATTAATGAACTTTTCATGGTTTACTTTTATTTATGGAGATTTTGCCTAATACACAGGTGAACAATATATTGATAGATTCAGGGGAGATGAAAAATAATTTTTCTACAGATTTAATTTCACTTCATATTTTACAAATATGTGAGAACATAAAAATACATTAAAAGATATAAAGATCTATTTTCTGTCTGTCTCTATTGTATAAATACATAGAGAATTATATATCTCTAATTT
>NW_020799098.1:30254445-30308234 GCF_003259725.1 Athene cunicularia
GGGGGGGGGGGGGAGGGAGTCAAATTAGGAATCTTTATGATATTGTGCTCCCATATACTTTAGACGGTTTGGAAAATCTGTCCCCTACATCTGGCTATAAATTAGTGCCCTCACTTATGAGTATAGGTAAATATGATGTCAGATACCTTTGGCTGCAGAGAAAGGCAGAGTCGTTAGTCTAATTCATGCTGAAAGACAGATTGTAACCAGTTACCAAAGGAAATCCTGGGAAATAAGTATTTGGGATTCAACTGGACTATGTTAGAAGCATAAATGGAGTGTTACGTGCTTCTGGTGCAAAGAAGTTAACAAGAAGTTCAGGTGTTAGCTTAAGAACAAAGGTGTTTTTCTTTGTTTGCTAAAGCCAGACTTTGTCCTAGACAAAAAAAAAAAACCCAAACAAACCAAAAAACAGTTCCATGAGAAAGTAAATCAAATTACAATTATCTGAGAAGTTAAATACTCTGTAAATTTAGGCAGTTTTCACATATATGTCCAGCATCCAGGAGACTACATAGTAAAACAAATGTCATATTCAAAGAATACAGGCAGCAAATGTGTTCATGTATAAACATATTTGTGATATATAGTTGTAATTTTAGAAAACAGTCCAGAATTAAAGAGTGTATGTATATTTTTACATCAGTGTTAGTTCATAGATTTTAAGGATCATTGTAACAACCTAAACTAAAAATCTTGCTTAGGATTCCTGCTTGGAGTTCTATCTCTTGCACTGACCAATGCCTCCCTTATGAATGCATCTTGATTTTAAGTTTTCAAGTGACAACTTCAAAGTTTAAAACATGACAAATTACTTCACAATTTAAAATGTGTGCCTTACTCCAAATTTTTATTATCTTAGAATCAGTCCCTAGTCTTTCACCACGTGTTCTTTTTTAATGTCCTGAAGATCAGCATCAAGATGTGGGATTACAGTGAGAACTACATGGTACAAAGCTATAAACATGGCTCCTACTGTCAAGAAGAAAAAAAAATTATGTATGCTTTGCTGAGACACATCATTGTATTAGTTTACAGTTCCATGTCCAAAGATTTAAAAAATGTAATAATTTTTGGTAGCTTCCGGGAGCATGCAGAGGTTTAGTCATTTACTGGAAAATATAGAAAGCTCCTTAAGGGATCTAAATTGCTGAATCTTTGTATCTCCAGTAGAATATAGACTACTCTTATCAGCTGAATAAGTGATACAGCCTAAACAAAGGGTAATAATGTTCAACTGGAATTCCAGGAAAGGAAGCTTAATGTGAACTTCCTGATTTAATCTTACAAAAATAGAAAGGTTGATAGGATAAATTAATCACTCAGAAGAGCAGATTTTGCTTCAGTTAATTAAAACAGACCATAAAAATGTCAAAGTACCCCTTTGTAACATTTAACTGCAAAATGCACATACAAAACTACTTAGAGTATCATTTTCATGCATGAGACTGAGAAGAATCTCTTCAGAGAAACAGCTCAGAGAAAATTCCTTCTCATTTTCCAGCTGGAAATCATGGTGACAGCTATATGGACATTTCTCATACAATTTCCTGTATCTTCTGCTTTTGGTGGGCCAGGAAAAGTCTTCTCAGAAATAAATTTGGAACTTCTGCTTCTAGAAATCAGCAACTAGAGATGCATGGAAATTAAAGAAAACCAAAACAAATGAACTATTTTGAGCCCTAAGAAAAGGTTTTGTTAAGTTCGATTTGAGTTAACTTTTACTTCATGACAATGGTAGTCACTCAAGTGTGGAATAAACTCACAAAGAATGTGGAAGGAACACTTTTTGGACAAGATACCTGGTAAGTCACTAGGAAATGAGCAAGAGACATGCTCCTGCACTGCTGGGAGAATGGAAATGACAATGCTGTAGGCCATCTCTAGCTTCTACAAATTTGTCACCCATCAACGCTTTTAAATATAGACAATATGAAAATAATCTAAAATGCAAGTCAGGCAAGTGACAAATTGTGATTACAATATTCTTTTTTTCCCCTACCAAACTAGCAGCAAAACATGTAAAAAATGTGTGTGTACTACTGTAACCCTCATAGCAACAATTAGCAGGATATCCATGCGACTGCCAGAGGCCATCCATATCAGAGGAACATGTTATGAATTTCCTGAGGTCTTGCATATGCTCCACCCATGATCAATGCTTGACTTGGGTGGAAGGTGTTTATTTCACACTTGGGTGTGAACATCTCATCTTCTCAGAAGTAGCTTTTTTTGCAGCAGCCCAATAATTTTCAGTTTCTAAACTCTTCCAGGATGGAGCTCTGTTTAATGGCAAGCTGATCTTTTTGTTCTCTTAGGCAGAGCCTTGGCACAGTTGTTGGCATTTTTTCCCTGATCAGGGTTTGAACCTAGGTTTTTGGTTGGTTGGTTGGTTGGTTGGTTGGTTTGCTTTTTGCCAGTTCTTATTGCCTTCCAATTTATTACTTTATTTTGTTTGTGGGGTTGTGAGTTTTTTAGGTCTTCCTTCCTACAGTTGCTCAGAGTGGGAGATCAGAGAGAGACTCCATGAGATAAGGGCTGCTGTGTACTTTTATGACTAAGACAAGTGCTGCCAGAAGAGAGCAAGAAGAGGTAGACCTGGTGAAACATCACATCTGTGCATGTAAAAGATCTGAAACACGCTAGGGGTGGATATGGATGACTGATAGCATCTGCAGTTGGATGCACAGCAGCTCCAAGTTAATACTGAATTCTATTTTATTAGCTGATCTCTATTTTATTCATTCCTCATCCCTTGGAAAATTCAAGGACAGAATTAACCAAGTTTATAAACACTTTGAGTTTTTTTGATGCCAAGAAGTGAAGAATAATGTGAGGAATCACTTCTACAGATAAAAAAATGTAGGAAGAAGAGGAAGGAAGAGGTGAAAGAGTGGCACAAAGGAATCCTAAACCACACGGGCCTTCTTCCCTTGCCTAGAGACTGATTCTATAGTGAAAGTCAGACATTATCTCCCACTAGAGATTTAAAAAGGGATAATCCTGAATAGTGCTGGAAATCAGGTCAGTGTTTTTTGAAGGTGGAATATAGATATCTAAAAAATCAAATTCATACTGATCAGCAAACATTGCAATCTTCTTACTCCCTGTTGTGCCTGAGATATGTGGGTGTTTCAGACAGCTGTGAGTGATGAGGCACACATCTGTGATGAGCTAAGGGTGGGATGTGAGCCTTGGAGTCAAAATGGAATTGCCTACTTTTGACCAAAATGTACTTTATGGGCGGGTGTGCTTTGACTGCCAACTATCTGTTTTGTTTTGACACTAGAAGTAACAGTCTTGGATACCTCCCTTTGGAGGGTTAGCTGCAATTACAGATATGTTTCAGAAGATTCTTCCATTTCATAGAAAAAAATGATGAAAATTAAAAGGAACATGCTCATCATTTGCCAGACTTGCAAGATATATTTTTCCTACATATTTAGTGGTTTGGGTAATTATTTTCTTAATGAGGAGACTTGTCAAAACACATTATGGTGACTGATTTCACATCACCACTGTTTTTCCTAGCAGTTTCTTATTACTGATTATATGATATAGGAAAACATTCATTTTTAATTACTGCTAGTAATTTCTTAGAGGTTATTAACAGTATTTTACAGCTTTCCTAGGGAAAAGAAACCCAAAAAACAAATAGCTTTTTGTTTTATAGTTATGGTTTGAATTCAGAAAATTGAGTAGTTCTGTGTTTGGTTGTACATTAGGAACTTAAAGGCAAAAGACGATGAAGAAGGCCATGTCTATCTGTGCCAGTACTGGACTAGGGAGCCTACAATATTATATGAAGAAATACACTTGTTTGCATTACCATGATACTTTCAACTGAGGTTTGCAAAGCATGCTGCAAGCAATGTATTTATTCTCAAAGTAATTTTAATGCATAAGCTCTCATTTTACTGTCAGAGACACTGAAGCACACGAAAGGATATGAGCATTTTCCACAGCTACATTCTGAACTGGTTGAGAAAACTGTGAACAAACCCTGCAAGTCTTTTCCCTTCCTGGGCTTTACCCTTAGGCACCACTCACAACATCCCATAATCCTCCAGGACGCAGCTGGCTTGTGCTTCACTTTTGCACCATTGTAACAAGAGGAAAAAACTCAACTAGTCCCAGCACAAGACACGAAGTTGCTAGAAGTTTATGTCCTCAGTGTGCATCTGACTACTTCTACCACATTTCTAGGGCTATGAGGGTCGAGAAAAGGGAGCACCTTCTTTATTTCAGAGAGGGGAGCTCATCTGGGTGGGTGCACATTGCTCTTAACACAAGTCAGTGTCTTGAGGGTGCCATTAAATATAGTGGTTATGTCTGGGATGCCATGAAAGAAATAAAGTTCTGTGTTGTTTTAGAGAAGGAAGAAAAAAATACAGATTGCATCTGTTGTATGGGCTTGTATTTGGTGTATGGTACATATTCAGGTATAATCCCATGTATTTTACTTTATCACTAACATTCATAATCTGCTTGACTAGGAATAACCTTTGTGGTTAAGCTGTGCTACTTGAAATCCTGATGTAAGGCGTAATTTTGCCAGTGTAGCTATACAATTCTGTACCACTTTACTCAAGTAATTTTAAGTATCCAAGGATATGTATTTCTTGGTCAATTTAATACAACAGTTATTTGCAGCTTGCATTCTCTGCTAACAGCTGTTTAGTTATTAGTATCTAACATTATGCAATAAGACATTGAGTCCCCAGAACTGCCTGTCAGGAACACAAAGTACTCCAAGATAGATCACTTTCATATTTTCTGGCATTCAGTGATGGGTAAATCTCCAAATGGTTTGTAGGTCCATTTAGTTTAAACTAAATATCCAGAGCTCAGATTCCTAGAGCTCAGTTTTCTCAGACTACAAAACCAGACTAGTTATCTAATGGGGGTAATAGTACTGGTAAGGGAAATGAGAGAGAAAAAAACTTTTCATATTTTCTAAAACTGTCCCTGTTCAGCTTGAAATCAACAGAAAATTTCATTCCTTTTCCTGTTTTACTTTTCCCTTCTCCACCCAGTTTTTCACCTTTTGTATTTGCTGCTGTTTACATATTCAGAATCAAGTTCTGTCTCAGCTACTTTCACATGAGCAATCTGAGCTGCACCTTTTGTTTATACCTTTATGTGTACTCTGGTGCCAAGGACTTGGTTTGGAAATAAAATAAGGATTGTCTGAGACATACAGACTTCAAATTTACCTTGATCGTCATATTTCTCAGGAAGAAAACTGAACAGAAAGGACTTCATTTGAGGTATGGCTGAAGAAGTCTTTAAAGTGTTAGAAACCTTCCTGTTATATACTAATCACCCATGTCAACTGGGAAGAGCACAGGCTGCAAAAGTAGATTTATTTTAGTTATAGCTTCAGTGGTATCAAGTATTAGGAAAAGGGGAATTGTTCTATTTTGCCAGAGTAGGACAGCAAAGCAATTTCCTGTGTTTTGATTGGTTTTATCTCCTTAGCCCGTGCAGTATAATACATTTTCTTGAGTGATTAAGCAAAGAAAAATCATTCTTCACCACAGGTGTATGGACATAAAAATGACATTTTCATACTTTCACAAAAACAATTTTCTTACTGAGGCAATTAAATCTGAAATGCTGTGTAGCAGTTTTATTTTTTCTTCTAATGGAAGATAATGAAACATAATTAAATTACAATTTCCTCATAATTTTGCAATGGTAACATTTTAAATCTTGTGTCATTTGCTTTTTGCAGCTGTTATTTTGTTCAAGGAGTCAGTGTATGACTTGACTTTTCTGTAAAATTTCCAAGTAGAACCACTTTTACTTCTTTAATGTTATAATATTTGGCAAGGCCAGTCTCATGTGAATAAACAAATGAAGCAACTGCATAAATTTTAGTGAAAATGCAAATATTTTTTTCTCAGACCTGAACTTGTGCTAAAAAGCATCAAGCACCATGGGGTAACACATAAAACTAGCTGTTTAATGCAGTACCAAAATATAAGTACAGCAATCAGATCTGATACTGCAGAAACTCTGTAGGGTGCAAGAAAGGGTGAAGAAATGATGGAAACAACAGAGGGAATTTTAGATGGAGGTTTAAAGGACACGAGGAAGCATGTTGAAAGCATTTGCTGTAGCACAGGCAGAGGAAAAGGCTTTCTATCACACTTGCATTGCCTGTGGAGGCTCTGTATGAGGGTCATCAATGAGAGCAGTCCTGCATGTTGCCTGCACACCACTTTTTCTGGACAGACACCTGGACTGAGCACACGTAAGAGGCACCCAGAAGAAAAGGCCCCTGGGGAGATTACAAGGGTTGTATGTTTTCTCGTGTCATTGCTACGGGTACTGTAAACACCCGTGAAACAAACCCTAGTGTAAGTTCAGACAAACCACACTTTCTTTGCTAACCCTTTCATCCTTTACCTTCACATTATATAGGGAAGAACAAGCTCTGCCTCCTTTGCCTCCATCATCTACCACGGACTCCAGATCCTGGCTTTTAATTTGCTCCAAACTCAAGTGCCCTCCCCTCCAGGCGCTGCCTCCCAGACATGTTTGCTGTCTCCATCAAGTCTTCTCACAGCCCAATTGCTGGAGGAATGTTCGCTATTTTTGTACTTCTTTGTCAGAGGAAAAGTGTCTTATTCATACCCTGCTTTGTTTTCCAAGCAAATTTTGTTGACAGCCTGCAATTCCCCCAGAGCCCCTGCAGGAGCCTGTAACGTTGCATGGGGTCCTGTGACCCATGCAAGTGCCTGAGAGCTCTGGGTACTTCTTCAGCCAGAAGACTTGTGTAGAAAGGAGGGAGAGATATTGCACAGCAGACTGATTTACTGATCCTGGACCTTGGATTTGTACCTCCAGCCTTCACTCTCCACCCTCCCAAACTTGGACTCTAGGAGGAATGCCTTTCTGCCTTACAGTGCATGTGCTCAGGGTTATATCTGAAGCCACACAATTTCCATGAAGTCATTTCATGGAACCTAGCTAAATACTTTTAAAAATGTTGCCTTGTGTGTAAGGAGAGAACAAAGTTAAAGACTCTCTGTTGGGGCTGGTGAACAGCTGGGTTTGTGTGGGAGCTGATACATGAAAATCGACGCAAGTATGTCTGTTCTTCAACTGGATGTAGAAGCATAGGGCATATACATAAACAAGTGGGAAAAGGCATGCACTTACTATTCTGCTGTTCAGGGCAATATGCCAGGTTCAACCCCTGAACTGTCTCTTTCATTCAACCTCCAAATAAAATTTATAATAAAAAGGAGGGTTTTTTTTTTTGTTTTGTTTTGTTTTTTTTTTTTAAGTGCAGGGAAAGGTCATCAAACCCTTGTCACAGGCCAAGAGATGACCACAAGTTAGAAACTGGGTGGTAACAGGTCAGGGAAAGGGAAGAAATCTGTAACCATTTTTGTTGCTGAATCACAGTGATGTGAGCTTCTGAGGACTACAGCAAAATGCACATAGGCTTACTAATAACTGTAATTTATCCTAATAAAGTCCAGAAGTAGGGGATTTAGTTATAGTCCCTGTTATGTCCCACTAGCTTTGGAGAGGATCTAGGTCATACTATTACACTCATCTCAGAAAGAGAGAACTGAATACACTTGCTAATAGAAAAGCTTGACTTTAATATTATTCTGTATCTTATGTTCCGTTTTGCTTATTTTTGTAAGAGCAAACAGGAATGTTTAGCAGGAACAGACAAATGAACAAAAAAATTATTTCTCTGAAATAAAGATCCCAGAAGAACAGACAAGGAAACTGTTTTAATGAAAACCTGAGATGGGAAATGCTTCAGCACGTATCCTCTTTCCACAGCTCTGTCCTCTTATCTTCTGAAACAGACAGGTGCTGGAAAAAGTGTACTGAAAATGACTTACTGAAGAGTTGTGCCAGCCCATTCCTTGCTGATATATCAGTAAGTGCTTTAGAGGAAGCAGAGCCCAATTCTCCTAGTTTTATATCCAAATTATTCAAGAAAAGCCAAGAACTCCCTCCTTTCATACATTGGCCAAAATAAGTAGGCCATGAGCATTTTCTCTGACGAGCTTTAGCCATGAACGCATATAATTTAGAGAAGCTGAAAACAGTATATTTGCAAACACATATGCAAGTTGTCAATATACCCTCTGGAAAAATCTGCTGCAGCTGGTTGATAGTCTCACAATATTATTAAATGTGGGGTTATTATTTCACCATGTTTAGGTCACTTTTGGATACAACATACAGGAGAGGTAAGTATTGGCTATGCTATATTAAGCAATGAGCTTTCCATATGTTGGAAATAGCGTCATGAAAAGAAGCTGCCCAGAGAAAGAAAACTTGGTATTTATGAGAGGGAGTACTCAGTACATCACTAATGATCCCATCCAGCAGAGATTCTCAGACTCTGCCTGTTACCATGCTGTCCGATCTCAAAAAAGGGGAGAGTTGTTATTTCTCTTAAAGAAATAAAACATAAAAATAGTTAGGCCATCTATCAGCTAAAACCAAGACAAGTGTTTGGTTCTCACTGTTGAAATGGGATATTATTATTCCCATGGGGATTAATAAGCCTAGCTGGAGGAGTCTGGCCCTTCAGGAGGTCAATGGAGGAATGCTTATGATTAATGATTTGGTCCATGGTCTATCTCTATGCTAAGTTAATAAAGCTACATTGTCTTTTACTATCCCTTATTAACACAACATTAAATTTCTACTAACGTTGATGTTGCAGACTGCCCTTGGCTCTGTGAAGTAAAATAATACTTTGTGGAAAAGATTTTACTGTACAAATAAGCAGATTTAACGTCCCAGTTCATTCCCAGCTCTCATATGTCAGCACTGCCTGTAATTAGCTGTGAGCTGGAATGTGGGTTGCCATGCAGTAACCACACCAAGCATCTTCCTTCACATCTTGATTTCCCATTTCAAATATCCCCATCGAGTTTAGAAAATGTGTTGTGGAAGCAAAAGAGAGAAAAGGAGATGATGCTTAGAACCAGCATTTAAGGTGAACCTAATGTAGAATCAGCCTGTTAAATACATTTTTGTTTTTAAATTTACTTGTCTACACAAAAAATACAAAATGTTATAGGAAAGCATTGCTTAAACAAATAGATGCATTGAATAAAGTAATTGCAGGTATTCAGTAGTTAAAAATTTATTTCAAACTTCCACTATGAAGTTCAAAACTCTCAAAATGAATGACTGGAGATGACAGTGACGTCTTTCCAGATGCTTTTTATTTTTTATAATCGAGATTAAGGGTCTTTGAAAGGTGAATGCTTGCAAGCTCTGCATGACGTCCTGTTTTCTCACCTGACAGATCTGGGATGGCTGCATAAACCTCCCCAGAAAACCCAATCCTAATCTGTTGCTATCATGAGGTGGCTAGAACAGCTTCTCCTATTTAAAGCAAATTTAGTTTTCAGGCTGCCATCATTCTCCTGACTTCCATAGAGGTGCTCCATATTTGCACTGAAACTACAGTGCAGACCCAGCCTCCCTTGAGCATTTTGATACTAGCAACGACAACATCAGCTACTGCTATCAGTGAACATGAGAGATCTGGCGATTAATTTCCCAGTTTTATTCTGCCACTTGCTAACAGACTACACAAATAAATGCATTTGTTGTCTTTAGAGAAATGTAAACAACATTGTGACATGGGACTTCATTAGTTCCTGACTGTATTTTCCAAATGGACAGAAAGATATTCCATGAACTTCAACTAGTCCAGAGAGTGGCTCTCTGGTTTCCACCATACTTCTCTGTGCCACTGGATGTGCTCATGAGGTTTTAATTGTGATGACACTGGATATCCCAAACAGTAGCACTTCTTACTGTTACTTTTTAGAATAATTAAGGCAATGACACTAACAGCCATTGCATTGAATCATGTGGGATCTGTAGGAAAAGAGCTTTCCAGAAAGGCATCTTCTTTTCCTTAATCCTTGTTCACATTGAGGTATCTCTGTAGGGCCTATAGGTTCTTCCAAACTTTAGGTGAGAGATTTAAAGAAAAGAGGGGAAGGGGAAAGGAGGCAGATACATTCTCTGAACTCTCTCTTGCATTGTACCAATCCGCTTCTCAGATTGCTAGAAAGGGATATATTTATTAAGCAGAAATAATTTGTAAAGTAAAATCCTTACTATCTCATCCTTAATACACTTAAAATATACTCCTATAAATGTCCTATAATACACAACATATGGAGAAAAAAGATAACCAGGAAGCTACCAGCAAGATGTTTATGAAAACAGCGATGTTTATGATACACTGCTTAACAGAGGCTGTGTTAAATACCAAAGCAAGCATTGACAGCTTCCAATAAAAATTGCAACAATGTTCAAAATGTGTTGGGAAAGACGTGTGTTTTCCAAAACCAGTTAGTAGTTGCAGGCCAAGCATCCAGCAACTTTCTCAGGAAAAATGGCCATCCGAGGGGCTGCTGCTTTTGCAATCACAATAAATATCCCAACACACAAGCTGCATTAAGCAAGTGGAGTGACTAAACTCGGGATGTAAATGCAAATCTGAGAATCATCCCGTCGTCTTTGGACAGAGCTTTTCTAATCTCTGGAATATCATGTTAAATCAATACTTTGAATTTCCATGGAGATTGCTCTGACAGCAATGGTTAGTCCCAAAATAGCAATGGAGCTGGGTTAGCCCTGTGTTATGGGGCTGGAGTGAAGCCAGAGTTTCTCCTCATGCTTCTCAGAGAATGAGTCAACACACCTGCTCTAAAAATCTGGATGCAGTCAGCAGCCAACAATGTCATCTTTGGCACAGTCACCAGAACTCCATCTGAATTATGTTCTTTAATTCAGGTTTTAACGCTTTTAATACAAGACACTATTGGAATTTTTCATGACCTAAAGTTTTTCTTTTCCCAAAAGATATGCAATAAGAAAGTGAAACCACTGCTTGCTTTAGTTAAAACTTTAATCTTTCTTGTGAAAACCATAATAAATGTTACTTATAAAATACAAATAAACTCTTTAGGTTTTTTGGCAAGAAACAGTCTTCTAATTGTTTTTAAATTAGTGCTATTTTCTCAACAATAGTAGGACCGTATTCTGCAAACATGTATTCCTATGAGTAATTCAGTAAAGTTAAGGAATAATGGCTTGCAGGGCTAGGCCCATGCTTTTTTGCATAATGTCTTAATATACACAAAGAAGAAAGAGAATTTTAACTAAGAAATTTATTTTAACTCCACAATTAAGAAGAATCAAAATGTCTACCAAATCATGTTGTTTTTTATGACCTTAAATAAAATGTCTGCCAATCTCTACAGAAGGATACTGGTGCGGAATATGGTACAGTAACACAGCAAAGTTAGCGTACAGGTTATATAAACCCCACTGAAAACATTTTTGTTGGGGTGTGTAGGAATGGGCAGCATTATGTATGTGCGAATATGCACAGCCCATTCCACAGATCGAGCTAATACTAGCAGATAGTTTAATTTGCAGGGTGGCTTGAAAATGATGAGCTACCTGATCCTCCATAGCCAACCATGAACAGAAGCAGCCACTAAACTTTTTTTTTGTTTATTGGCACATGGTTGCCAAGTTTTTCCAACTTTCTCCTCGTGCAGTAACAGCGGTTGCCAAATAAACTCTGCCCAGTGCCTGAAGGAAACTGCTCAAGTAACCTCTAGATATTCCCACTGTTGTATCCTCCCACTTAATTGGTCACACTAGGAACTAGACCAATATGCTGATGGATCTCTCCATGTTTCAAAGCCAATAGACAATTTATAGCTCTTCATGAATGTTACCTATTATCTAATGTTGCAAAATATAATTAATTAAAAAAGAGAGCAAATTGATATCACAAGTGCAGAAAGAAATCCCCTACTTATCCAAAATAATACAATGCTGCTCCTTGAAAAATAAAAGTCCAACTTTGCTTTAGATTTCTAGACAAACAAAGCACAGCTTCTACAGTGTTTCATAGATGCAGTATTTGCCATGTTATTTCCTAAGAAACATTTCAACCAAAGTGGTAAAGACATCTAACTCTCTAAGACTACTACACATCTGATGTGTTAGCTTACGAAAAGCAGAAAATTGCACTGAAGTGTATTATCAGTTAGTCTTCAGTTCAATATACTAGGAGGAATATGGAGTCCCTGGGACTCTACAGATGATTCTAGCTAGAATATTTAAATATATAACGTGTCAGCATAGACAACCGTCTACAGATATGTTGAAACTTTAGTCCCTATAGTAGCTGTGACTCATGCAGGCAGTCTTCAGCAAGCTTTAATCTAGTGAGCTCAGGCATTACAAGCTGCATAGCAATGGAGCACCCAAGGAGAGTTGAAAAATTTCTGAAGAGAAGTCAAGTTCAGAGGCAGGCCAAAGATATTTTCCTTCCTTACTTGGTGAACACAGCATAAGGGGAAGAGAAAGTGAGGAAAGGAGAAAAATCTAGATATGAGACTTAAAAGAGGTAGAAATTGGAGGGGGTGGAGGGAAGGGGGAGAGAGAGAGAGAGTAAAAGAGAGCACCAGGAGGCTTGGCTTCTATTTCCATCTCACCCCTGGAATAATGCATGACTGAGAGAGTAACATCATTGCATTATTTCTCCTTTCCATTGTCTTTCCCAGTGGTAGACTTTGGATCAGGAACCATTTCTTAATGTTTGTAAATAACCTGCCAAAATGGGCTATCATTTTCACTGGGGGCCACAATAAGGAGTAGAAGGCTAACAGAAAGAGAGGGATATATCTGAGAGTATGAGTCAAATATTGTCTTCTTAAGTACAAAAAATAATGGATATACAAAATGAATGTAAACTGTGAGCTCAATATCCTAGCAGCTAAAACAAAGTCATAGCCCTTCTAATGACTGTGTCAAAATTTTGTCATTGTGTCTTGCTTAAAACCTAAAAGAAAAGATTCTCCAAGACCTTGACCTGTCATCAGTTCATTACTCTGAAGCAAACCCACATTACTCCTTGCAGAAGAGTTCATATACTGTCAGGAAGCCTTTCATCCAACTGCTGACCCTAAACCTAAGGATATCCCCAAATGAATTTGCATTGTATAAACAAACAGGCAACTCAGAGTTATCATGTGAACCTCTAGAGTGGAAAATCTTCATCAGTGCTGCAACTAAACTGGCCAAGGAAGAGGTCCAGGTTTCCTTATTCAGCCCAGAGTGCTTATGTATCCAAATTCCTGGTTTAGTCCTTCTAACTCTCAAAGGAGAAACGTGAAGAAATTGTACGCATATGGACTACAATACAGAAAGTGAGAAGGCAGCTCATAAACCAGGACTCGTTTCAGCAACTTATTATAATTTTAAAAGGGCTATTTTCTTTTCTTGTTTAATCAATCCTTTCTGGTCACACAACACCAGCACTGAGGTACCTCCATACCAGCACAAAGAAAACTTGTCCTTGCTGTAACAAATGTAACTGGACTACATTAATTGTTAGCAAATGGCAGTAGGCATTTTCAGAAAACTCTGTATTTCATGTCTGCTTCCACGTCCCCATGACATCTGTTGCATCTTCTCCTCTTTTGTTTACCTTAGTTCTCTCTCAGATCTCCTCATAACCACCTAGGAAACAAATAGCACCTATTCTGGCCTCTTTTGTGTGCTGACTGGACAGACCGTAAGTCAACAGGACATCTTGCTGCTCTGCTCCTTCAACAGTATTATCATTTGTGGGTACTAGTCTGAGTCTTCTCCACCTAAAACCTGTTTTTCACAAGGCTCAAGAGCCTCCTCTAATATCTCAGAAATATCTGCCCCCAAATCAAATTCAGTTACAGTTGGAAGAATGGGTACAGATGGATGGATGAAAGGCCAATGGTCTTCCATAAGCCACATTTCTTTAGAAAACTGTGTTTAAAAAGTATACTCTTAATATTTCCATTGGCAACCACAGCCTTCTGTCCAACTGACAGGTTGATTAAATCTTAATGCTGCTGTTGCTGCTATGACATACTGGAGAATTCATACTCATTTCTGTATTTGGCCAGACTAACTAGTTTCATTTGAGTATATTTTCTATAAGTAGCATGTAGAAAAAGCTTGAAAACATTCCATGATTGCTATTATTGGTTGAAAGGAATGTATTTAGTATTCAAATCCATGTAATTGAGACAAAACCTTTTAAAATTTCATCTCAGACTTTTAAGACACATAATAAACTAATAAATTGAACATAAATTGCAACCACCTGTCTTTATTTAACACAGATTAGCGGCATTTGTAAAGACTGTGGGAATGAGTTAACATGTTTAAGGCAAGCATTTCCACGGCTGACTTGCAGTGCAAGTTGTCTTCAATAATTCAACAGCCGCATCAACAAAACGAACACTAGCAAAACAGCACTAGAAAATGCATTCCTCTGAAACTGCTGGAGCAGGGAGTCCTCAGGTCAAGGGTCCTAGGAGAAATGCAGGCCAACTTAACAGCACATCCAAGTGAATCATTTCACAAGCCACCTGCGTGTTCATCACTGAACAGAAAATCAAGCTTTTCTTTGAGAAAGCAAGCCTCACGTTTCTTGTTTCACAAAGAAATATATTGTCATCTATCATAAATGTCATCTATGTTAAAATAAATCAAGTGGGCTTGTTTAGAGATTTCAAGCTTTCCTCCACACCTTTAAAATTCAGTCATCTACTCAGGTGTCAAACCCTCCCTTTCCTTAATTGTTTCTCAATCAGCCATTTTAATATTTGGTGTTTTGGTTAGGACACTATGTGACTTTTGCATTTTAGAATAACATGGAGATGTCATGTGTTGCGCACTGTCATCAGCAGCTCATGCTAGCTGGGAGACTGATGTAATGAGAAAGGGTTATAAGAGATTACGGGTGATTAGAAACAGGAAAATGTATTCTTAAACTGGGGCAAACAGGAGTGTAGAAAAGTTGACTCTGCTGCCAAGAGGCTTATGGAAACGTCAATGTAGCTATGAAAAAGAACTGAAATAACCAGAAATATTCAATATGTCATTAATTTGTGGTGTGTTTATTGCATATGAAGATGAATGGAGATTGATGCTAAATTTCTGTTCTATTTTGTGTTCAATAGATTTTGTTTCTTTTTTTCTTTAAAAGAAATGTTTTCCTCCCTTTCTCAGTCTGTTTTTTCTTTCTTAGTTCTGGAACTTTTACATTTTACTAATAATTGAATATACTATATAGGAGTTGAGCTTTTGCTAGAAAACGCTCACAACAAAGAATCAGTAAACTGTATATATTTCTCATGTAAAGAAGCAGTCTTACAGTCCTTACTAACTTGTGCCCCAATGCTGAAACCCTTACTCCTTCATTCAGTTGCATGATGCCTACATACTAACTCCAGTTTACTCTTTACTAAGGTAACTGCCCTTTTCAGTCTTGGGGGTTTCACTCTCCAGTTCCTACTGGACTTGGTAGCAAATCTACACTGAGTATCATGAACAGCACAGCTGGGACCAAGGACAGTTTTGTATGGTTAAGACTGCTGGATTGGGTGCTGGCTTCTGTACCCCAAAATTCACCATCAAAAGCTCACATGACTAGTCAATAAATCAGCAAGAGAAGCAGATGGACAGTATATCTGACATTCAGACTTTAAGCAGCACATGATTCCAGGAAGTCCAAATTCTGCAGCCTTGACTCATATTGTGAGCTCCCCCCCTGTTTTTTTAATGCATAATTGTCAAGAAAAAATTCCCACAGAAACTAACATGATGCAGAACTCATTGCTGAATGAGTGGTCTATTAATTAGGCATCTTGAGAAAAAAGGCTGTTCTATGCTCAAAAGATTAAACTGAGCCCTTGAGATATTTGAAGTTTGTTCTGTCACTATCAGATAAACACAACAGAACATGCCGACCTGCAGAGGTTCATGACTAAACTGTTTGCGAGGTTAAAAAGAAAGGGAGAGGAAAAGCCTTGTTAATCTTCCCCATTCCTAATTTTAATAAAAAGTAAATATTTTTGTAAAAACATTTCAAAGGCTTCCACTTTCAGCTATGTGGCAGGTCGAGATTAGGGAAAACCCAAGCACCTCCTGAGGTTAAACACACTATTTGTCTCTGTCTTTCAAAATACATCTGAGTATATTTTGCAGATAAGTTTAGATAGGGTAAAGCTCAAACTCCTTTCCTTTGACTTTTTACCTAGAAATATATAGTCAGAGATACAGTAAATTCACAGCAATATTTTCCTCTCATTACAGATATTCTACTCAGTTCTTAGAAGTAATAAAACATTTTACTACATGAAGGGTACAACGATTTGAAGCTCCTGTTTCATTATGGATAGAATACTTTACAAGTAAAATAAAATTTCTGGCAAATGGCATTTTAGACAGTTGGAAAGCTTTAAAAGTGCTATTAGATATGTTTTGTTTACCACATTCAATCATTCACATTATTAACTCATTTATTAGTCTCATGGAAGAGGGGGAAGATAATTTGCCTAGTGTACTTTTATCCTGAAGAAATACTATGATGACTTGCATTATAACATATAATGGAAATTCAGGTTTTTATCTTTGACTTGGAACATGGAATTGGGGCAGGGGCATAGACCATTTCTACAAAGACTGAAGAAAACTGAAAACTCTTTTCACTTCATTGAGTCTTTGTGCTCGGATGATTTCCCTAATGTGGATGTGGTGGCAATGGAATTAAATTTCATTTTCGTTAATAGTATTACAGTTATCTATCGGGCAGGAAAGATCTATAATACCACGTAGCAAAAGTAGTATCTAACTTTTACACAGAAATATCTTCCAGCCAACACAGGACAAACTCCCTGCAACTCCTCTCTCAGGTCTGTTTTTTAACATATTCAGACTAATTTTATATTTTAAAATCTCAGCCTGGGAATAGACTGTGTAAACATTTGTATCTGTCTTGAGTATTAGGCACAGATCTCAGCTGCTGTGAACAGGCAAAGTGCCAGCATCATGAAAGAAAACACATTTATTTATAATGATTGACTTTCTTTGCCAGGAAATCTCTTTAATTTCCTTCACTGGCAAGAGAGACTGAAGTATAGGTGAGGGTGGACAGGCAGGTGGGAAGATAGGCAGATTTTCCTTATAGCAATACCGAAAAATTTGCTGGTGGCAGAGGATCCCAGCAATGGCATCTTCCATGCAGGGTCATGGCGCGAATGCCTAGCTGCCTCCTCTTGCTGTGGGCCCCTGAGAGCCACCCAGCCAGGGACACTTCTGGTGTGGTTACCCTAAAACCACATTAAAGTGGGGTTTACGCCACAAAAAGGAAAACAACACAAGCTACAAAGACAGTGTTTCCCTGTGGTGGGATGGGTAGAAATATTTCACCCAACCTCCCAGCTAGAACAAATTCAGCAGCAGCAGCAGCAGCACTCCTTTCTGCAAGGCACAGCCTGCTCGGGGACCTCAGATCATCTGGCCGTATAACCTAGGAATGCGGGTAGCAGATGTTGGAGAGCCCAGTGCCCTACAGATGTCTCACACATGGTTTTCACTTTCATGCCCTGGTGCCGTATTGTGGCTGTCTCACCACTGCATTGTCACAGCAAATTAAACATGTAGGGTTTTAAGAAACAAAGAAGGAAATACAGCACTCTACAGGTGCAGACCCTACAGTGATTGCAAGATTTGAGGGGATTACTACGGAAATCGTGTCAGCTAGTTCAGGCAGGGTATATGTTGCCACAGAGGCTGTTTTCTGCAAGGCTTGTTGACTGGCCCTGCAATCAATCCATGGTTTGAAAAAGTGATTCCTTCCCTTTATCCAGTGAAATGTTGAGAAAGTGATTCCTTTCCTTTATCCAGTGAAATGTTCCTACTGACAGTATCTCAGACAGGAATTTCTTTGTGAAGAAAGCATTTGATTGCTACTAGCTTCTGACTAAGACAGTTATGTCTTTCTTCTAACCTTTGCATAAATCTTTTCTTCTCTATTTTACCTCCATCCTTCTGGGAAAATGTATCTTTCTTTTTGCTTTGTGCTCATAGGTGGAAATGTCAGCTAGGTTCAGAACAGCAGCTAATCCCCACTGTATGAGGAAACAGACTCCATGATCTGTTTTGGGGAAATGTGAATTTAAGAACAGCTCTTTTCTGAAGCAGTTGGTTCAGTCACCTCCAGATACTATATGTGGTTCTCAACTCATAGGAGGTAGTTAGTTCTATCCTGCCACAGTGTGGTCAGGAAAGATGCCTATTCCTTTCATCCAAAAGTTTAAAATTAAAAGCTATTTGTCACCAACATGACAGCTGTTTTTCTTTCTGAATGGAAAATAAAAGTTGAGTCTGCTTTTTTTAAAACTTCATATAAATCTATATGAACTCCTGGCAGGAAAAATAATCCTGTGTGTATGTCAGCATTCCACAGCAGGGTTTTAACAAAGATCACATGTTGCACGTTGGAAAGCCAAAGCACAGAAACATTGCAGTTAAAAACAAAAATGGTGCGTATCTGAAAAATGCAGCCTAAAAACTCCTAATATGTACAGCTGTCCTGTGCATCATAGGCAATAAAGGACAAGTTCACTCAAAGAAAGCCTGAAAAAGAAAAAAAATAAAACCTGCTACAAGAATATGCTTAACTAAACAGGATTTCATCCATTTTTTTGCACAGCATATATTGTTCTTTGATCACAGTAAATAGATTCTTCCATAACTTTTCCTTTCTTGCTTTCTTAATCACTGTAGAAAGAGTTTAATACAGTGTATTCTTAATGCTCAACTTCAGAATTAATTAAAGAAAATGGGACATAAAAAGCAAAATTACATATTGTAATTGGGCTAAGGAGAATTTTAGCCTAGTCATTATTTAATTCAGGTTCACAGAATACATTTTCCAGAGCACATAATTATGTGATATGCTCCCATATCATGGGAGTAAGAAATGATTGTTGATTCATGATGCGAAAGAAATTTTTTTTCCAAAGATTGGACTATGCACTACTGTGTTGCACAGAAAGAACAGTAATTAAAAGCATGTTTATTTTATTTTTCTTATCAGTTGTGAAATTTATTGAAAACTTTGTTATTTGAATTTCTGTATTTGTTGACAGGAGAGAAAAAGCAAGGGCAGTGGCTATGCATGTTTGTTCAAAATGCCCTCCACACAGTCTTTTACCCTATTTTGATGGGTTTTGGCAGTAATTCAATTTACTGATCGATACCCTTCTGTTCTAGCAGAAGGTAGATGTTGTAATGTGTACACCAAACTTAGGTTGGGATCTGACAGCACAGATATTAAGAAAGAGCAAATTCAAGGCTATGATCTAAATATAATTCATTCCATATTCCAGTTTTTCATTATCATTATCATTTCATTATCATTTGCCCATAAAACACAAAAAGCTGAAAATGGTCAAAATATTTATTCTGTGCCCTCCTCAGGATAAGAGATACAAGTCTGTTCATACACTGGATGGTCTGGCAAAACAAGTGACCCACATACTAGGATCTGGCACATTTATCCCTTGCAGCAGCACATTTCGAGTTAGTCAAAAGCTCTTGGCTTCAATTTCACTGCTTTTAGGAGATCATTTATAGCTTGTGAGTTCGCTGATTCAGTGCTGTATGAAGGTATAAGATTACAAAGCCTAGTTTTAAAAAAATGCAGTTATGTAAGGAGATGGTTAAATTCTGAAAGCTTTACTCATTGTTTAGCCTTGATTAATTAAGAGAGAGTTTTGACTGAATAAAGTCTGTGTAAGGATTCTGGGATTTAGTTTCTGAGTCTTCTTCCCCAAATTTCTCTGAATATCTTTTATTCATGTTTGGATACTTAGTGAACATCTGTGTTTGGAGGTTTGTTTTGGTCAAAAGAAGAGGATTTTTTTTTTTTTAAATAACAGTTAAATGTAAGGAGTTTAGAGATAAATAACATTCCTGCTCAGTTAAAGTACTCTTCTATTGCTTCTGTACGTGACTTGGCCCATGCCTGATTATTATTCTCCCTGCATCACAGAAGTGTGTAGCAGTTATTTTATGGTTGCTTAGAACTGGCAAAAAAGGGAAAGGGTGGGGAAGGAAAGACAAAAACATCTTTTGGTGACTTGGCCCTTGAGGGTTTGTCCAGAGTGTGAAGGAGACTTGGAAGTCCTTTGAAGGGATTCACACGCTATGTTCATATGGATAAACCCTGTCCTGGTTAATCATTTAGTAGAGTTAGAGCCACACTTAAGCCAAGAATAAAAGTAGTCCCACTCAAAAGAATAGAGGTTTTATAAGGAGATAAGTTTGGGGTGAGACTTGCTTTAACAGATTGGACAAGGGGAATAAACAAGTGAGTAGATGATCAAGCTCTGCTTCGAGCTAGATGTTAGATATGCCTGTTTTCAAGCTACAGATCAAACCTAGAGGTTGCTATTCGCTCTTTGCCTGATACCCACTTTCAAAAGAAAAATAGATAGCCTCAACGTAAAGTAGGAAAGTCGTGTCAGTCCCACATGGAATTGTACAGGTTAGTGAATTATATTAATATTAGTGTGCTAGGTATGACATCCATACTATAGCACACTGTTCTGGACATTAGAGATAAAAAAAAAACCCAGCAAATAATCAGTCAGAGGCCAGAGGAAGTACATGCTCCTTACATATAGCCCCAAACAAAATTCAGTGTCTGCAGTTGCTACAGATTCCCTGTAAACCCAAATCATACCCCTCTGACATTACTGATTTGAGAAGAAGAATAGCTAGCTGTGTTCTAGTCCTCCACATCTCAGGAGAGATATTTGATCAATGTTGTACTGAAGTGCATAATGGGAATGCAACCCAGCACTCCTCATCTACACCCATCTCCACCATTAAAATGAAGGTGGCCTGAATGTGTCTCAATTTACTCGCTCATTCTCTCTGCCACCTGAAGGTGCTAGGACCCATAGCTCTCAGGCTCAACACCAGTGAGCTTGGGTTTTCTCACTGGAGACTGCATGATATGTGAAAATGGAACTCGCACAAAACATGTAAGATCTTGTTGACTCTGAAATAGTCACCCATCTGTGCTCTACTCAATAACTGGGGAGTTTAATGAAGTGCAGTTGAGAAGCAGAGATGTGAGTGATGCTGTCCTGAGCTGCTATATCCACATGGTGCAGTGCAAGAAGCAGTTTGTGTGTCTTAATTATCTTGGATTAATACCATAACTGCTGGGGTACTAAAAGCACTCAGGAATAACTCTGCCGCTGTCCTCTCTTCTGTTTTTTTCTTGTGTTTGATGCCTAAAATGATGCTTTTACTAGCATCGTTAGAAACATCTACAGAAGAAACAGTTTCTTGATTGAAAGTGAAGAAAGTCTTTCTGTTTTAGCATAAACCAGACATTTCTCCCCAAACTGTTACTTGTTTCATTCAAAACCCATTCTCCTGCTGCTTTGCTTTGATGGTTAAAAATCATATTGGTCCGCAAGGTTGCGGGAAACCCTGAAAAACCTGGTGTGGGATGATTTCAGCCAGGCATGAGACAAGCAGTGTGGGGAGAAAGGCTTCACAATGGTGTATGCCACTGTTTAGGAAGACTTAGTGGTTATTTAGGGGTAGAACAAAATACTGCAATGGACACAGGGTGAATTCCACCTCAGTGTCACTCCCCTACTTGGAAGAAATTAATTTGAGAAATTTTGATTATCATATCTTTTCTACCCCTCTGAGTCAGAGCTTCATTTCTAGCCAGAGCATGCAGCTGACACTCCCATATGAAATCAATTTATACTCCTAAATGTTAGCTAGTAACCAATGTGCAAAACCAAATGCTGACATTTCATTTTAGCTAATCTTTCCAGGTAGTTCAGAGCTCAGTGTAGCAGCACAGATTAAAACAGAGTAGTTGTTTAGTTAAACTTCTGTTAACAAAAATAAAAAAGAAGAGCTTAAACATTTGTTAATCACTTCTCTTGGAAAAACACAGAAATAGATGGGCAACAGCTGAACTTAGAGTTCGCCAATAAAAAACATGGTTCTTTTTTTATCCAACTAAATAAGTCTTAAAGAATAAAAGGACTCTGCAAACTAAATGCAACCAATCCCCCTTTTCCTGAAGTGGCTTGGTTGTATGTTTTAGCCAAAAATATCTTGATGCAGTATCTATCCATAGGACAACAGGATTATGAATACATATTCAAAAGGCATACAAAACCAGAGATTGTAATTAATGAGTCTTTTATACTTCAATCTCTGGAATACATTAATTATTTTATTCACTGAGCTTTAAAGTGGGATATATTCACTTTGAGTGAGAGCCTGTCACCCTCTTTATAGTAATTTTCTTATTTCATGCCTGACTATTATTTCCTAGCCACACAGCTGAAGTAATTTCTTCACAGAGAACAGAAGATTTGATGAAAAATTCTATCCTAACTTCAAAGTACTCAACTATGGTTTTGAAGGCTACAAACCTGGCCAGATTTTTTTTTTTTCAGCCAAACTTGGAGCTTGACTACATTTGCCTAAGATCTCTGCAGAGCAGGGAAACAAAGAAGCCATTCATGCCCCAGAAAGCCTTTTGTCTGGATCCCAGGAAAAGACAGGCCATATAGACAAATGATGGAGGTACGATTTGGGCTTGCATGACAGCAGTAGGATGGTTAAAGTTTAGCAGGAAGACAGAAGCCCGCAGAAGGAAAATGTTTGCACCAGTTTTAACAGTAATTCGTGGAAGCCCCTTACTATTCCCTTCAGGACAGTACAGGCAATCTCTCCTGGTTCTGCTGTGCCCACCTACAACACCCAGGGAGCCAGCAGTTGTACGGAAGTTGCATTTGGCCACCAAAACTTAAACCAGAGTTGCCAGGAGGGGAACACAAACACAGGAGGTCATCTTTGGGCCTTTTTTTTTTTTTCCTCTGGCATGGAAGATAGCTCACCGCTTTCTCCAGATAGAATTTACTACCACTTCCAGTGAACCAATCGTTTATTAGCTGAATCTGTCTCACAAGAAAATGCCTGTGGCACATTTAGCTGCAGGAGCAGAGAAGAATAAATTGTTTCAGAAGGAGCCTCTGTGGTCTTGGTGGAGGGGCTGATAAACAAATCCTGTTCCATTCAGCAGCTTGTTGTGCAGACATACTTTGTGCATGCCTTGGGCTATGGGATGCATTGTTAATAATCACTTCAAAGTACTCTATGGGCATTTAAAGTTGCTCTCTGTTTGCAGCCATTTCTTTGGTCTTTTGGACACTTTTGAAGTTCTGGCCAGCGGTATGCCAGTACTGCCAGCCATACAAACTGCACTATTGTTGCATGGCGCTGCTGCTGTGTCTCAAATACTCCAGGACTCCTGTCTTAGCATATCAAGTGTGTTTGTGTGTGCTCGTTTATTAAAATTGAATAGCCCTGTAGTATTTGGTGCACACTGGAAGAACTTTGGCAATATTTTCTCTTAATGTTATCACAGCGTGCTTGTGTAGCACGCAACGGATGAACAGCCACTTTTGGGGGGTGGGGATCACAATGGTGAGTATCTTATTTTGTATCTACTTACAAGTTATCTAAAAAATGCCTTATGACAAGTCTCAAAGGGAAAGGAGTTGTTTGGTTTGTTTATTTGATTAAGAACATTTTAAACCATAGATCATATAAAAAAAATCCTAGGCTCATATGACAGGGCTCATAGCTGCCTGACAGCAGGTCACCTATATTACATTATAATGCAAAATCCAACGTGAAGATCTTTACCATAGAACTACCAACATCTACTTTGAATGCTTTAAGGCAGAGTAACTGTGGATCACCTTGTAGCACAGATTTTATTCTGTGTAATGGGTGTGCTGAGTAATGCATATATAGGGACAACATGAAGAATGACAAGGATAACATGGAGTACAGGAGATGCCAATCCTTCATTGTAATAAAAGCTGCTGCAGATCTTTTGGTAGTGGTGAGGCCAGGGATGGGAGGGTTAATTTGCACCTCTGACCATATGCTGTAACATCTTAGCAGTGCTCATGTTCTGGACATTTTTTACCTGTGTAACGGCAGATGTGGTTTCATGGTCATTTAAAGTTGATATAAATGAGAGCTCAGACCATAATGTTGCCTCCTTCCTCTGCTTTCCGTCCCCACCTATGCACTCCCAGTCCTGCCTTTGTTCTGTGGCGGAAAACTAACCTGACAACAAACAAACAAACAAATCAACTTCACCTCCAAAAATCCTCACTGATTTTCAGCTAACTCAGTTTCCTGCTCCAGCTCAGCACCTGGCAACACAAACACAGCAGCACAAAGGCAGGGACAGGAAGGATGCAGCCCTTCTTTTACTAGCATTTACTAATCTACCAAATCAATGGGCTCTGAAGAAGCACAGCATGTCAAGTCTAGGGTGAGTTATAGGCCATTTCTTCACTTTTCTGTTCCTCTGGCTAAAATTAGCCAAGAAAGCATGTGAACTTGCAACATTGACAGTGAAATCATCTTGGATTATATTTATCAGTTAAAATCTTCTTTAACCACTTCAGAATATTTGTATCTGCTAAGGTGATCTACATATACTTCCACCAGTGTCTTAGATTTTAGGCTGTTCCAGAAATATCTTTCCTCATTCCACCATTAAAGATTCCTTGATGGACACAGAGGTTTAAGATCCTCTTTCATCTTCTGTCCTTCCCCAAGCAGGGAATTGCTAGCATCTCCTTTCTATTGCAAAAACTGTCCCCATGTCTTCTGCAGTTAGGCATTAGGATATATTAGGATGTAATTCAAGAAATTGTCATTCTTCTCCTCTTCCTAGCTTCCTTAAATATTCTTGATTAATATTTTAAATTCATTTGTGTATCTGTTCCTGACTCCCTGGTTTCTTTTACACCATCCCACAGAAGTTGTCATTAAACTGCATCATTGTTATCTCAAAACCCTGTAATTTTGCAATCTGCTAGGTTTGTTGAAAGAGCCATACTCAAATATAGCACAGAATAAAGCATTTTAGATCTTATTAGGTTGCCTACCATTATGGCATTTATACCAACTATTCTAGGTCTAATAAAATAAATGTCTGCTGGTAGCATGAAAGCCTGTGTTATGTAATACTTAAACATATGTCTCTTCAATTTAGGTCAACATCTTGCAAGATTAAGTATTCTGATTTCATACCAGCTGCTTCCACTGGTATCTCCTCTCCCCTTCAGATGGGGCCAGGAAGGATCTTGGCTGTTTTTCAGCCAGATGGTGACTTTCCTTTGCAAAAAAATATGTTCACAGGTGTGCCATGAGCAGCTGCTAGTTCTGGCCTCATCATAAGAGTTTGTTCAGTGGAAATAACAATTTCTAATCTATAGGATAGATAGATAGGTATAGACCACTTGATAGTGACCACCTAAAGAAAGAGAAGACTGAGGAAGCGTTAGGCAAGACTGGTCATTCTGACTAGTGGGCTGAAACAGTCGGTATTTATTAAAGGAAATGTATTAAAGGAAAAGTCAGAATCTGGTTATGTTGAACAAAACAAAGCAGCAGAAATTACAGATAAGGTAAAATGCTCTATGACAGACTGAGTCTGCTGGATGACTTTTGAGCACACATTTGTAAACCTGATGGAATTTTTCAGTAAACTTCTGAGTGAAATATTCTCATTCTTCCTGGAATTCAACTGACAATAATAGCATGATGGTAGAATATAAAAGGAGATATTAAGAATAACTTATTTTCTTGAGACCAGAAATTATGCAGCACTGACAAAAGTATTTAAGCAAGACAGCCATAGGAAAAAGTCTCGAAAAGGAAACTGGGGAGACTAGGTGGGCCTGGGAATGGACATTTGGTAGCTTAGAGGTGCTACCAGAATTAAAGAAATATTAGACTGAAACCTGTCACCTCCTATTCGTTCTGTTTGTACTAAAAAAAATAAAATTCAGTCAACATACATATTTACAGTTATGCCTTAGTATTACTAAACTTCTTTCTAAAATGTAGACAGGAGAAAAAAAAAAAAAAGCACTATCTGCTAGTACTTTACAAGCTGGTCATCTGGGATGGGATGTGTGAGAAAGCAGCTGCTGACTGACATGGAAGTGACTGCAAGGAAGGTGTGCCGGGGACTGTCAGCAAGACCAGAGGGAAACAGAGTGATGAAAAACAGAAACACAAGAAAAGGTGATCACTGATTGCTATGTAAGCCCAACAGAGAGCTTTATATCAGGGTGGAAATGCCACAGAAGAAAGTGCAGAGAGCATCTTTTGGTTGTTTGTTTTGTTTTTTTTTTTTTTTTCTTTTTCTGTCCTGCTCACGCAGCATATTAACAGTAGAAGATATTTCAAAATAGGTTAAATGTTCAGCAGCCTGACCTTGAGAGCATAAAGAACGTCCCTTAAAACAAAGATGTGTGGAAAGCCATTTATTCTTAGTGTAAGGGTTTGTGAAAAAGAAAACTTCCTGTTTTATAGGTGCCATAATGATGCAGACTACAGAAAACAATATAATGACAGCTAAATGTATGACCAGTATATGCTATTGTCAGGCTCAGCTTGAGTTCAGAGAACTGTATGAAAAATGCTGGAAAATAATCAGATCTTCTAAGCACTAATTTCAGGAAGATTATACACTAAGCACCTGTTGTATCTACAATAGGACAGAAGTTACGCACTTTTCTTAAAACTGGTGGTCCATGGCTAGGGAAGCTTGGTCACATTAGCTACTGGTATTCTGCGGACCCTAGATGAAAATCTGTATTGTGTCCAAAAGGAGTCCTTCAGACTAACTTTTTCTTGAATTTGTTGGTTTAACAACTGGGACATCCATGATACAAGTTTAAACTTGGTTCTTACTCTCCTAATCAAAACTGAATAACATTACACAGCCTGACTGCTTGACTCTTAGGGGAAATACAAGAGGAGGGAGGAACAGGCTAAGTTTGCTTTTGTGCTGTCCTTTATCACTGCATCACCCTCACTGTCCTCTGGATCATGTTTTCATTTGAATTTTGAATTTGTGTTTTATATTTTCTCTAATATTCTTATATGTGAGAAAAGAATAAGAAGTCCAGATTATAAATTCAACACTTGCTTTTGAATAAAGGAATAATCTTTTTTTTTTTTTTTTTTTTTTTTTTTTAACATATAACTTTTCAGGAAGAATATAAAATGTAATTTCTCTTTCCATACCTTTTGCATGCTGTACCCTATCAGTTTCAAGTTATGTTTAAACTGTTTTGGTTTTTTTTATTATTACTTACTTTTCACTTTAGATATTAGTATCAGCTGGGGACATAGACAGTTCTGTGAGAAATTCGTGGTCAGTTTCAGCCAAAGTTGCATAGGTGTGCAGACTTTTTTGCACTAGCTTAAGATTGTGGGTCAGTGGCAAGATGCTCAATGATTTTAGTAAGCCTTTGAGCCAGATCTTACATGATATGAAATTAAAGCTGGCATGTCACTGCATAACAGTTGGTGGAGGGTTTCTGAAGACATTGCAAGTTTTACCACTAGAAACCAGAGTCATTTGAAGACATAAGACATACACTTTTGTTCAAATCAAGAACCTCCAGTAAGGTACTACTGAAACATTTACATTCAGTGATTCATTAAACATAATTAAAATGAAAGGTACAAAAGTTTAGCTTATATGACTCAGAACTCCAGTTCTGAATACCTACATAAACTCATCTCTTAAACATCCATTCTATACTTTTAGAGCTGTTTGAAAGTGTTTGGTATGTCACTATATGTCTTGTTTTATGCTTTACATTAGAATCTAAAGTATTGAAAATCATGCAGTACACTTGATAGTTTCAGTATCAAATGATGATTAGAGAATATTTACTAAACTTATGATCCTCATTATGCAGACTAAAAATTTTCTATCATTCCTAATCATTTCAGACTACATCTGTTCTTTATTATATAGTCATAGTTTGTTCTTTATTATATAATAAAACAGACAGAAACTGGAAAGATTTCCTATGAAATATTGAGACTGCCTGAAGAAATCAGCCCTACTAAGACGACGCCCTTCAGACAGTATGATCAAGATGCAATTTTTTATTGTCTCTTTTACCTTAAATTTCCATGATCTGATCAGGTACTTTTTTGGAGAGGCTTCAGCCTGTGAGGGTATGAAGTGTTTGACACATGAAAACATCTTGGGGATCGTGAAGTCAGACCATCCAAAGAGACCAAATAAAAAATTAATTTCCAGAAATTAAGTCCACAAAAACATAATTCTTACATAAATATATTTTTATAGTGGAGAGATTAGAAAGCTAGAAGAGTTTTTGAGTTAGAAGTCACAGCTAACTCAAAAAATCAGTCTGTTTTGCTCCCTATGGTTTGGCTTTTGTGCCTAGATCTCCCTTGTGTTCAAAAAAAACCTGTCCATGAATCAGTCATTACAATCCCAAATGTATGAAATAATTTTTCTTGTTGAGGAATGTGACATTCTTTGCAAAGCAGGAACAAATGGTGCAGATTTATCTGCTTAATAAGGATTGGCAATATGAAGAGCATCTGAGAATGCCTTGAATGCCAATGCATTTTAGAAATACATTTTTGGTGCAATCTGAGGTGTGCTTGCCTTGTGTTTTGCTGTGCAATATTGGTAGTACGATGGCAACATGATGTGGTCTACGTTAATGCTATACTTGGAATTTTTTTGGTTTGTTTTCCGCATTCCCTTGCTTCCTTCCTCAGTAAAGCTATTTCCTTCCAAACAGTGTTTAAATCAGTATAGACTAGCCAGAGCATAGTCTGGGCTGGTTATCAGCAGGCCTCACAACTGCAACGAGTGTCTCTAGATTTCCTTATCCACCTCCCCAGCAGTTACTGTCATCAAAGCAACTGGATGGGACACAGATGAATAGCTGCTCTTAGAATAGAAATCTGCAGCAAGGTCAATGGTGTTCAAAACAATCTGACCAACAGCAGGAAATTCCCTCCAAGATTGCTAAATCTTGTTTACAAGAGATGTCTTTCTGCAGGATATACCCTACCCAATGCTGTGCTGGGAATGCCGCGTGACATAGCACGCTTTCATGGGTAGTCTCAGAAAGCAGATAGGATGAAGTTCTGGCAAAATTCCCACTTCCTTCAGTGAAACAGGGTTTCAAATGAAATGTTACATTACAGAAAGGTTAAAAATTTTTGGCATCTAAAATCAGTGTTGTCAGGCAGTATCTAGGCTGGTACATGTGCGGAGGTAGAAGATGGCATATGGACGTTCCCTTGCTGAGAATGGGTTGTAGCTAAATCACATAAACTAAATCCTGAACTAAATTATCCTGGAATAATATTTCCCAGAGAAGGCTGAGTGAGTACTGGGAAACTGGAGCAGCCACATCCCGCTACCAAATACTCTGTTAGGAATGCCAACACAGTGGCTAATCAACTGTCTTCATAGAAAAAAAAACAAAACCAAAACCAAACAACCAAAAAAAACCCAAACAAAACTTTTTCTCAAGACATGAGACAAACAAACTTGGTGAATACTTCTGCCAAAGAATTTAAAGAAAAAGTTATTTCAGAAAATTGTTATTTGATCATGCCTATTTTTGCAAATAAAAACAAATCTGCAAACCAACAAATGTTTTGTCAGTTATACATATCCACTCAGTCATAGATATTGGCAATAATTTTCTCTAATTGAGAAAAGTAACTGTGGTTAAAAGAGACACTTTAAAAGTCCTGGCTGTTCACATCCATTTAATACAGTTACTAAGACTGGGCATCAGTGTGACAGAGTGGAGAGTAAGTGCCTTAATATCTGAAAGTGTATTAAATGAAACATAATCAAATTGTCCTTTTCCATAACCACCAAATATCCTCAATACTTGGTTTATGTCCTCCACAAAAGCCTGTAGGAGTTGATCTTAAGGGATAGCTACTTTGAGGTTCACCAGATCAAGGGAAGAGCGGACCACAGGTAACATGCTTGAAAACTGACACTTTTGCATGATGCCTTCCTCAAAACATTCACAGAATCACCAAGTTCATAAGTACATGACTTCAGATCCCCCTCAGATTCTGTTCCTGTTTTTCAACTCTCTTAACACCCTAAGAAAAAAGGAAATCTCTAAGACAGAAGTGCCCAAGATGTGGCCTAAGTACCACTACTGGAACGTAAGCTGCTTTATAGCAATACTCCAAGTGCTACCCCAACAAGCCGCATACCTCTTTTTGCACATGTGGCTCAGCAGTGTGGACCTAGAAACTTTACCAAAGTCACCTCAATGGTATTCGCACTCAGGAAGTCTAACTCTACCATGAACACGGAGACCTCTTTTGATTTGGAATAGCAAGAGACATAAGGTAATATTTATATATTATAGGCTGCATCTAACAGAGGTGTCACAAGTTGCCAAAGGTCAGTCAGACTTTGTGTTTTCCTTCTCATGTACAATTACATTGCATTCCAAGACAGACTGCTAATTTGTCATGGGGATTAGTATCCTAAATTGTGTGAAAACCAGTTACATCAAAAAAGCCTCATGAAAATAATATCTTGCTATTTGTTAGTCTGCTCTAAGGACAAAACATCTATTAGCACCATCATTTAGGTTTAAGTAAGTATGCTCAGTTCTGAAAAGCAAAAGTAAATTGCAGAAATACTATGGATTTTAAGTAATACTCGTGGTATAGCTGGAAAGAAAGGACTCATTTTATTGGGTGCTATAGATTGTTAAATGTGTACTTTCAACCCATAGTTGACCAGTTTACTGCCTCTTATACTTTCAGGTTCTGGCTTAATTCTGACAAATTTAACTTCACTGTTTGTGAGCAGCCTTATATGTGTAGGATATACTCAAATTTATTTGTAGCATAAGATTTGTGCTTGTAAGACACTGCCTTAAATTCTATATCCAACTACAGCTCAGACCCTTCTGGACTCATTAAGAGACAAGCATGAAGTGCAGTTAGAATCACTACTTGCAAAATCCATGTTTACATGCCTGTTACCTTAAATACTTGGTTCATATTGTGAAGAATAAATCTTGTAAGAGCTACAGTTTTCCATTAGAATGGACTTTGGCTGTCATTTTAATCTTTGGTAGGAAAATTCAGTTTTATATATATACATTCTCTATGTCATCTAAAGTTAGTATTAATCAAACAAATGTATACTTTTCTCTTTTAAACAAATATTAAGTGAAGGTGTGAACAAAGGAAAGGTAAACAAACAAACATTCTTCATGCATCCATTTTTCTTAAACATTTTCATAAACATTTATGCTATTTCTAGTTTGTACTTAGAGCATATGATATGTAACATTTGCTATTGGTCTAAAGCCCTGGTTAACTTGTCTTGTTGACTTTGTAAGTGAATTGGATGACCTAACCTTCATAAATAAGAATGAATAAGGATATCACTCAAACAAGGATAGGGTGGAGAGCACTTTGGGGAGTGATATGGACAAGAGGAAACAAGGAGACCTATTTAAAGTCTGCTTGTCCTCCTTAGCTGAAGAAATATGTTAGGTTACAAATAGAAACACTAGAATTAAAATTATCTGTTTTCCTTCCTGAGTAGAGGGAAGGGTTTCTTGACATGTTTTACATGAGAGATTTATTCTTCTCAAATTGTTCAGATTTCTCCTCCATTCTTACAAGCAAATAGGAGTCTTTTTTTTGTGAGTAGTGCAATCACTCAGAAGTAGATGCACTGCAAAGCTCAATCATGAGGTCCTGTTAGCAGACTTCACTCATGGATTTGCAATATTTCATCATCCTGTAAGTACTGTTTCACCTATCTGCCAAAGCAGGAGGAAGGAGTCAACTGGACACAAATGGACATTGGGTCATATGAACATCAGCCTCTAAGCACTGTCTTTAATTACACTTGTGCAGTGCTAGGCAAAAATACGTGGCATTTTTCATTTTATTTGATCAACTTCCTCAGTTCTGCATGCCAGATGGAAGGAGGGGGAACAATTTAAAGGACCCCTGTTATTGTCCTCTTGGACAAAATTTTGCTAAGTGCTTTTCGGGATTAGTTTTTCTCTCATTTTTTTTCGACACTGTTCTTTATAATTAATGTTCATCACAATTAGATTAGTGTATTACAATTTTAATGGGCTGCTCAGCCACATGTATATGGCCACTTCCAGTACTAAGACATTTATCCACAAAGTAGCTCCCAGTACATTTTCTAATTACCAGTCTACTGCTGTGTGACAGTCTGTGCTTATGCAATATTCCATAAGAATGATCTACTACAAAATCTTTTGTGGAAAAATATACAGAAAAGAGTAAGAATGGTGTTGGATAGGCAGTATTTTAATTTGATAGCATAACATTTTTCCTATTTGATAAAAAGTAGAAAAAAGTGCATTTCTTTAGAGATTACTGTTAAAGAACATTATGTTATTAAAACATTTTGGTATTTAAACTGGTTCAGATTCTAAAAAAAAAAAAAGGAAATCAGTAAGATTTTTGTCAAGTAATACTTAGCTCTTCAAATTTGGTCCCAGCTAAATAAGATCTTATGAAATGATGATTTTATTTAGGTTTTCTTAAACTACACAGAGGTTATACCACTTTTTATGATTTCTGTCTCTTTTTCAAAAGTAGGAGCACATCTACTATTATAATAGTAGGTCCGATCCTGGGCTCACTTGCAACTGGATATAGTTGCAAAAAATACCAGTTTTTGGTGTTATTTTGAAGGAAAGTTAACTCTAGCACAGTGCTAATCTTTATATTTACATCAAGTATAGCAAGATGAGGAGCATCTCATCTCTCAACACTCTAGTTAAGACACAGCTTATATCAATCAGACCAATAACTTCATGCTAAAATGCTTAAATATTTTTAGAAAAAGATGGGTTCAAAACTGAAGTCAGCATATATTAGAAAAGCAGTAATAGCAAAAAAGCTTTGTTGTTGTCAACCAGCAAGCTTAACCACACATTTGATATAACAAAACCAGATGTGCAGACACTACTGAAGGAAGTGGGGCACCTTTGATCTGCTGGCTTCTGCTGCTCACTCACAAAGGATAGTTGATTCCATTAATGAGGCTTTTCTAGTTTATTAGGTTCACTGATTCCATGTGCGCAGAACAGGAGGGAAATTGCACTATTCTCTAAGAAACCACTTTGATATTTTGTAAATACAGAGCTATAAAGCACTCATGTCACTTATGGCCATAAGTGGGATATGGTTGTAAATGGTATGACTGCTTGATGATATTTAAAGAGTGAATGGTGAGAAGGACAGAGGTAATCCCTTGTTAGATGAGCTGATATTTGCTTCTCTGTAAGGAATGAACTCAGGTAAGAGAAGAAAGAAATCATTCTTCAGAATAAGCCAGAATTCTTCAGAATAATTTTTGCAGAAAACTAAACTTAAGTCTACCAAAGTGAATGCAATTTCTGGCATACTGGTAAATACTTAAACAAATCAGAACAGATGGCTGAAAAAATAATGATGTCTTATTTGAATAAGTCAAGGGTGTCCCCTATTTACTACTATTACACTTATCAGTATAGTATATTGTATATAGCTAGCTCTCCTAGTTACACTGTTTAATGAGACCTATACTGACCACACACAGCGTCTCACATTCATGACAGCCTTGACATACATACAAAATGCTTTTTGAAGATAGAGTACCTAAAAGCCTGCTAATTTTAAAGTTCAGAATTTTAAAGATGCTTGCAGAGCTTTAAAGGTCATTCTCTCAGGAGTTCTATTTACTGTAGCAGCTGCTAAGAATCTGTGAACAGTCATGCCAAATACAGGTAAAATAAGATTCATCCACATTGCTGTTTGTCTAGTTTACTAGCTGTTGCTGAAATAACTGGATTATTTAGATTCTTGGTTTTATTGCTGTTTCACAGGGCTTTACAGAAACTAGTAAATTAAATAGTGAGTTTCTTTTGTTCTCCTCCAGTGAATGTTAATGCTGCATCAGTTTTGTTCAAGTCTTGTGCTCTTGTGCATGCCACTAAGCTTCTCTCTTTAATTTCCCTTTTTACTCTTAATTTACAAACCTATCTGCTTAATAGATTTGTCTCAGCACCGTTTATTATTTTATTTTTTTTTTACCTATAGTGACATTTCAATTTACTGCAATTTATTTAACAATACAGTAATATTTAAAACATGCCTCCAGTTTAAATTAAGCTACAGGTGACAAAGCGGTTACATAATTTAGAAACCAGATCCTGATTCTCATGGAAGTTTACTGTGTTGCCACATAATGGCATTGCATTTTAACTATAACACTCGATTTTGGGCCCTGCTCTGTTGTTGTTTTTTTTTTTGCAAGACCATTTTCCACATTTAATTTCTCACACCCAGTGGAGTGTGGGTACACTCACTTGCATCTGAGAAATCCAGTAGTAAACCCATCTGTTCATGCTGAGTTCATGGGGAAAAAACAGAAACCCCACCTTCACACTTGCCTGTTTGTAGGCCAAGAGATCAGAGTTTCATCTGCCTGGCTCCACAGGGAGTAAGGTAAGGGTGAAGCATACTTGCTGCCAGCTGAGTGCATCTGTGACTGGCTGCAGAGGTCCAGCAGTTACACTGTTTTCATAAAAGGAGCTACTCTGCCCAAAATGCTGTGGTTAGCAGCACGCCTCCAGCCACTGCCACCACTATGGTGGTGCGCTCATCTTCACCTTGAACAAAGAGAAGGATGATTTCTGAAGCTACATGGAGTTTTAATGCTATTTGTACCATTATGTTGAATTTAAATGAACTTCAGAGGAACAGAATATTACCAAGACACTGTTAAAAGGGCTCAAGTGTGAGTGAGAATAATGTTTGAATGGTTCACTATCATTCACACAAATACATACATCACATCAAAAATTATTCTGAATCAATTTGTGTAACTGCCAGTATCTAAAGGATGGCGTTGTAGATAAGCATTAAGAAAAATTTCTACTACCCTCATCTGAGATGGTGAGTTCTCTGGAGCAGTGGCTGTACTCATACCCTGTGCACCTCCACAGAGAACTGATTGAGCTGGGGGAATTTTTATGGGATGATGTTACTGTATATGCATGTGGCAGGGAAAGCATTAAGAAAGGAGATCCTGCTGTCCTACGTGAACAGCGTGGTGTTTGCAAGTTACACTTTTCTGGAAAGGGCAGTCTTATGTTAGCTTTACAAGGTCAAAACTGCTGGATGTGCAGATTTTTCTTCTTTGCCTTTCCTTGGACAGCTGCATTTCTAAGTTGCAATTGTTATTTCTGTGTACATATGTAGAGTGCTGGAATGGCAGCAGGAGTATACACAGGCCTTCAAACACGAAAGGACTTTCTGTGTCGATTCCGAACAACAGACAAAGAAAACTTGCTCATGTATTGTGGGTCTTTTCTAGTGTTATTATCACTTCACTAATGAATATTTGGTGCAACTCCATTAAAATTAATGATGCTCTCTTTGGTAAGAAATCCAGTTCAGCCACAGAATGGTGTATAGCATGCTCCAGATGGTCTGTGTGAAAAGGAAAAAGTGTTTTGGAGTAGGGCTTCTCTGCACTATCCAATATGATAAATTGGAACACTTGGTGTTCCCAACCTCAGTTAAGCTGTGAATTATACTAATAATTCCTTAATGCTGAAGAAAATTCAAATGAAATTGTGTCTTGCTTATGAAAAAGATGGTTTAAGCTTATTTTCTGCTTACCCTGACTCACCAGCTCGAAGCACTAATTATCCTGTATCCATAAAATAAGTACTTTTATATAACATATCAGGCCTTTTAGTAAAATAGATCCATGTAGTAAATAAATATAAGATCAAAGGGGGGCAGGGGGAAGTGTGAATCTTTTCTAGTTATGTTAGTTCCAGTATACTGCTTTATTTGTACTGGTCAGAAGCAGTGTTTTCAGGATGACAGAAACAAATTCCTCTGAGACTGTAGTTTTTTGGAGTAGTTGCAAATTCTTCATGAGAAATTTGTTGAAGTTTTAGGCAAGTGAGAGAGTATGTGTCAGTCAGGCAGCTGAGATTCAATCTCAGTATAGGGATTTTATTTCCCTTTCCTCTTTTGTCTAAGAGTTATCAAGCTTCTGTTCTGGCTTTCTTCAAAAAGCTGTGCTGGGGCATCTTTTTGCTAAAAGCACCATGTTTTTGCCACACTCCAGGAGGAGTCAGATGGCTTTTTATATATAGGATAAGAGATGGTTGATGAAAATTAACAACCTGCAATTTGCAAATACAGTTTTATGAGATTTCCTGTAAGAGTGATGTTGACCCTTCTCACTTTCTGCTTCAAAAGCAAGTGTGCCCAAGTGACTGTTTTGATCCTGCCTTTAATTTTAATATGTCAGCATTCACGCAAGGGGAAAGAAGAGACAGAGAACATATCCACACAGAGACTTTAGTTCTGTTGCTTAACATACAGGAGAAGGTGCTCCCATTCCCCAGTTCTCATGGTGATTTAGAAACATGGAAAGAATTGAAATAGAAATAAAAAGCCCCCACTTGCTGGGTATAAAATGCAGTCTGTTTTTCAAGTACTAATATAAATTAATTTTGATCCTATGAAACTATTCCTGGTTTTTATATTTTCCTCCTATATTTCTGAATAATATTTTATTATATTTCTCATGCTTTCTAGTAAGTGTTAATGGTAAAACAGGCAGGTGTGCATTCTAACCTTATCTGCTTTGAGAATACAGGAAAATATAAATGGAAATTCCAGTGTACTTCTACATAGAGCCAAACTTCTGTGTTGTCCCTCATTTCCACTCAAGCCTTTTTAATTCAGTGAACTGTGACCAGAAAAACAAATAACAGCAAAACAATAGTGACTATAAGATGTACAGAACAGTAGATTTAGTCATATTTTAAACTTGACAATGGCTTAATAATAAAGTAATTACATGTATTTTTAAGCACTAAGAAACTTATCAAAATGTGGCTGTGGTCTGTGAGGGTTTTTTTGCTATGTCTGTTGTGGTACTGAAGTTGACATTTTAACTGGACTGTCTTTAAAATACAGTCTTATAGAAATAAAATACATAAAAATCACAGTTTCTAACATTTGTATTTAGCTAGTTTGTTTAAATATTCTTATTTTTTAAAGATAAGTTTGCCTGGTGGATATTTCTGACCTCTTTCTTGCAACACATACAGCATAAAAAATTTCTCCCATTCAGAAAAAAAAGTCATTTTTACTCATTGCTATAAGCAGTGTTCTCAAGCAAAACTTCATCTACAGCACTGTCACAGTATAGAGAAATGTGTTAGTTAGAGGATGCTCAGCACCTGTTCCAGGCATTTCATGAACACATGGTTGTTGTCTATCCTCGTCTCAAACAATTTTTTACCTAATATTGTGAACTGACCCCTGGCAGAAAACTGAAATGATGAGAATAAAATGGAGTGATGCACTGAAGACAAAGCACTGGAGTGAATGATCTTAAATAAAGGGGGCAGAGAAGAGTTAAATCCCTGCAGAGATTTCCCCAGGTGGTAGATACTGAAACCTCATGGTTGAAATTACATCTTACTGTGGTAGCTCCAAAGAAATGGAACCAGATGTGCTCATCATTACCCATCAGGCCACCATGGCAAGCTAATTTTGCCCAATAGCCCAAATATACACAAAGCTGTAATGACCTTTAATTCCTAACAGCTTCAGTAGATCTTATTAAAAGCAGTAGTGGGCTCAGGGATCAGAAACTACTGGTTTCAACTTTCAAATGAGCTGTCTGAGGATGCTAACCCCAGTGACATTACAATATAAGATGTCTTATGAGCAAAAGAAGTATTATAAATACTACTAATTAAAAAATGGAAGAACATGGACTTGTAAAAGAAGTAAAACAAGTTTCTTGGCAATAATTTTTGCTTTTTGCAGTCTGAGAAAAAGAATAAAGAAGAAAGGTTGTTGTTATTTCTGTTCTTACACACTTAAATCTGATGGGATGATAGTGAGAACAATATAGGAATTCAGATAGTGGGATACTGGGAAAGGAATTAGGTTTTATGGTCACCCATAAATGCCACAATGGCAAGTGTACAAGTTACAAGCTTTCCTATGTAGGTTTACTGAATTATTTCTACGTCTCATGGTGGTTGGAAAGATTGAGAAATGTGGGCTATCTTTTCATTGATCTTTGAAATCTCATCAAAATACCTGTCTTCAACTGTTCATGTTCTTCTGTTGGACTACATTCTTTCCTTAGTGAAGTTACTGTTGCTTTCACATCAGCAAAATTTCTTGCTCCTAGTAGGACATAAGCTATTTAAATTCCCTGCGATGACAAAGTATTTCAATTTGAGATCATCTAACATTACAGCTTCACATCCAATAGCCTATTACAAGATAATTACAAAACTTCCCAAGTTTAATTCAATTAGCAATATCTACTATTAAATCAACAAATTGGTATGTTTCATTTCTCATCTAATCTCTTTTTTTTTTTTCATTTTCACTGAGTGTCCATTCTTTCAACTGTTCTTCATATATGTCTAGTTGAAGAAAAAATCTTCAGGGGGTTATACTGTAGATACACACTGGTCAGCTTCAGTAAGGCTAAAATAGCATGGAACATAATTGTGCATATACTTCACTGCACTTCTACATTTCTAACAGGTACAGAAGGATATTTCTTTTGAAATTATACAACATGAAAATATGTAATATTTTACTATGTCAGGTTGCAGGCCAAACCCCTAAAGCCTATAGATGACAACATATGCCCATAAGAAATGGAACAGATTTTACCAAGTACTTTCAAAGAACAGACTCATATTGAAAAGTGGCTTCAAGTTCTCTTAAAAGCTGCCATGGCTGGGAAATAAGCCAAGGAGTCTGTATTTCTGTAATACTTGTGTTGATGCCAGTGATAAATATTTGTGCAGTCATTTTCCCTCCTGCTTGAAGTATCTGAGTGCTTGCTTGAGGGTCCTAACAGACCACAGATAATTTTATCTTCCAATGAACAAAGACTCAAAATCATTTTACAGAAGCTGTCACTAAAATATGAAAATTCAGAAAATAGATACCTGAACTCTTTAAATTAAAATAAAATAGATAGCTTTCTCAAATGATGTACAAGTTACTGTGTGAGTTTTTATGGCATTTGTAATGTAGAAGGTTAGAGCTGTTGATCATAGTAGTCTTTTTGGCCTTAGAAAAAGAACCATGGCTATTCCATATGATCTAAAAAGCAAAAAGGTGATCTCACAATGCACCGACAAAGAGCTCTCAGGGGACTCTGGACTGACCCCAAAATTAGATCTAAAGATAAGGAAGAATCATTAGTAGAGAACCTTAACAATTCTGACTACAGGGTTATTTTTGCTTAAGAATGATTCTTATCTCATTCATTCCACCCTATCATAGAAATCCAAGAGGTCAATCATCGTAGCAAGAGTCATGTATACATCTATGTATGTATGCACCGTATGTACTGATATATATTAAATTGAAAAAATCACATGGAAACATCATCTTCCTTTTCTTTGTTGATACAACTATGAAAAAAATCTCTAATTCTGCCTACAAGATTGAATGTCAGGATTTTATCAAGAGTGTAAGTCTCATTAGGTTCTTAAAATATGTGGTGTGCAGAATACGGTCAGCACTTTTGTATTAAAGAGCTGGAATTGTGAATATGTTCATTCAGCGAATTCTTACTGTAGAAAAACAAACAAATTCATCAACATAAATGTTGGATCGCAATCTGGTTTCTCCTGGTTCTACACAATGAGAAATTTTTAGGCAGCACCTTCTCATGATTGGAATTTTTCTTCTTCAGATCCATTACATGAATCTCTGTCACTGCATGAATGGTTAAAAGCAGGGGGAGACAAAATTAGTGTTCTGCTTGACTTACACAACTGTCAAAATTTCTAGTTTCTTTGCCTTTTGAAACCTACCAAACTTTTTTTTTTTTTTTTTTTTAATATGAACTCTCTTTCTTCCAGCAAGATCACTCAAATTTACTACCCTCCCCACCTCACTCCCCCTCTTACTGATTACTCTTTAACAACTTAATTGAGAGTAAAGCAAATCTCTCTTTACCAGGATGCTCAGGAAAGCTCTTTTCCTTTGCATTGAAAAACTTTATGCTTCCTCATCACTTTAGTACATGGTTGTGTACCGCAGTGCTCCCTGAAGTTCTTTGCTTTGTAGGGATCAGTAAAACCCAGAAATATTCGCTGAATCAGGAAAACATCATGCCAGATGAAACTCACATGCTTCAAGCTTTAATTTGCCATCTTTAAATGAAAGTGTTCAGGATGAACAGAAGTAGGCATGGTGAGAGCTGGTATATCAAGGCAAACACAACACACCAGGAAGCTGTGTACCTGTCTGAGGGCAAACTAGATGTTTGACAAATGGCAGATATGAAGAAAAAACAAAAGATTGAAGCTTTGCACCAGCCTTCTGAGAACACTTCACAGCTGTGTCTCTACCCTCTCAACTCTGAACACTGACTGTAAAGATGTGCAAATGACATTGTGAAGCACAAGTGCAGATAAGAAGACATTATACAAAACTCATGGCTGGAAGAAAACTGCTTACTGCGTAGCCTGTTGAAGTGAAACTTTCTATTTCATGGATTCATCTGCCTTAAAGATTATCAGATTAATGAACAAAGTAAAAGCAAGCAAGAACATCTTGTACATTTAATGTTATCTGAAGTATACACCAGACAACACAAATTACAATTTTCCTCGGTCTTACAGGCCAGAGGCAGTTTAATGATGAGATCTTCTAACATGACTGTCAATGACAGGCAAAGGCATGTGACAAGCCCTTCTTGTCTGTGGCGCACTCGGGCAGGACAGTTGTTTCTTCTACTTGGGTGGCAGATACTTTGCTACTCTAGGATGACTGCCAAAATAGAGCTTCATCACCAAGTAGCAAGAGTAACAGCAAAAACTCTGAAAGGATGCTGTGAAATTTGAACATGAGCTTCTCAGAATACTGATAGAGACCTTATGGAGCATCAACAGAGAGAAAGAGACAATGTAAACTGAACAGTCTTGTGTTGGCTCTGTCTTCTCCCTACCAAATTAAGTTATCGGTATGCAATAGAAACCTGAAAAAGTGAAAGCAGAAGGGAAAAGCAGAATGCATATTTACCTTTGTCCCTGTGCCTTTTCAGTAATTGCCTTTCTATTGCGCAAGTTCCCTCAGAGAAACGTGCAAAACTCTCATCCCGATTTACCATTAATCCAAAAGCTACGGTCATGGATGGGCTCTATTCTATTATCACATAAGAGAACGTGAGACATTAAAGGTGCAGCTGAAGTCAAATCACATGAGAGACTGGGAGTGAATAAGTAGGATGAAACCACATCATACCTTGCAACCTCTGTGCACATCTGATGACAACTTTTTAATATACTACACTGAAAATTTCTTCTCAGATTTTACTACCCACTTGTGCTACACTTAAATTTTTTTTCTGCTAAGTAACTTAGTGGCTAACAGCTAACCATTTCTTACTTTGTTCATTCTTTTTTATATGTTTGATTTATCCCTTGCAAGTAGAATTTGCCTAAACATTCCTCTCCTATTATTTTTATTAGCTGCCTCTGTATAAGATTAACACAGATCTGTGCACATCGAGCACCCTCAGACAAACACATCCCTAACTCCAAAACCAAACTATACTGCTAATTGACCTTCTCACAGTCTGGAAATACCGGTACCAATGAGCAAGCCTTAGTACAGTTGAGATACTTCCCGCACTGGGAGAATCTGGCCCATTTGTTCTCTCCCTGATTCCTCCACAGAGCCCCAGGCCCCCTTGGGCCCCTGCAAGCTGGTAAACATGGCACTGCCGGAGGAAGCTCTGTGGACTGGTAAATTCTCTGACTGTGCCTGTCTGAGTTACCACTGCATTTTTGGGGGTAAATAATATTCATATGGCTTCTGGATTTATCTCCTTCCACTGAGCACTGACAGTGATTGTTTTACAGATTATAATCTTTCAAAACAGGACTTTTTAAATCTCGGGTTTTTACACAGTGTAACATTGAGTGATTAATAGTATCAATCAATCAATCAATCAATCAATCAATCAATCAGTGTGCTCTGATGTTTCTCTCTTTCACCCACCTCCCCAAATTTAACTGCATAGCCACATAAAATGTGAAATGCAAGTTTAGTCAGATTTTGAAAATCCACTTCAGTTTTTAATGGGATATGCATTGCAAGGGAAGCTGTTCTGCCAACACTAATTCTATTTTCAGTGGGAAAAAGCTGAAGGAATTAGACTTTGGAAATGTTTGAAATTCTTGTAAGTGGAATTCTATCATATAAAATTAGCAAACATATATAACATTTATTGCCACAGAGATACCATACAGCTGCTTGGATCTAATTTTTTTTTTTTTTTGTACTCAGTTTACTGCCAACATATTCCTTAAAAGAAGTATTCAGCTAGCTCCTAATGTGTAGCCTACAATATAACTGGGCTCCCTCCTGTGTCTGCTGCAATAGTGGCATTCTCTTAGAGTAATAAATATTCTCTGTGTAGCAATTAGGTTTAGGCATGATTGTAAATACAAAGTTCAGAAGGTTGCCATTAATATTATCTTACATCCTTATTTCCTGTTGTCTTCATAGCTTAACTAGTTTACTCTTAAATTAGAACATAATTAGCAAATCATATAGCTCATTTTTACTGAAAATAGCAGCTCGGCAAAATGTTTCCTATCATCTGGGTCTGACCTTCCCACAGGCTGTATAGCCTGGAACAGCACACTGTAATAAGAGAAATCAGTTATTTTGGATCTAGGCCAAACACTAATTTCATTTCTCTGGCTGCCCCCCTCCTTTCCAGCTCTTCTCCATGTTCTCCCCAGTAACACTCACATATGTGAGTTGGAGTTAAGAAGTTGCAGTTGGTAAACAAAACAAAGACAAAACTGCTAAGAAGTTAATGAAAACATCAGTAAGTCATAGCATCTGGATCTCATCATCCACCCTTGACGTAAGGAAGATGTCCAGATGTTAGCAGAACTGTAGCAGTTGAAATATTTTGTGAGCAAGGCTCCTTCCAAACAATCAGACTTTCAGCAGTTTTTAGGAATGTTTCAAATATATAATGGTCTTTCAGATGTGCGAAATGTCTCCTTGGTGCCGAAAGAATATACAGTCTGAAGAGCCAGGTTTGGGAATCAGGAAACCCCACTTTTGGGAAGTGAATACAAAGAGCAGGAGAAGATGAGGCCTCCTGGCTGTCTGTCATAAGGAGAGACACAATGCTTCTTATCTTGTGGTATCCAGTGTTTAAGACTAGAGTTTAACAAGATCCACAATGATGAATTATGAAACTGGGCCTAAAGAGAGCAGACCATAATTTTCATCTTTCTCACTCATTTTTAATCCTTGTCTGACAAAGTGTACCACATACAATGCTTGCATGCTGAAAAGTATAAATGATGAGGCTGGTTTCCCAACAGGTGGTTGCCAGGTGTATTGGGTTTTTCCTCCCCCTCATGTCCAAGTTGCCTGATGGAACAGTGATATTTTTCGCATTGCGGCGCTCATTCTCCGTTTGTGGAGCAACACAACTTCTCAGTTCCTCTCAGACATGTTTTGTGGGCTGCTCTGGGCGTGCTCCCTCCCTCCTTGCCCATGATTATAAAGAATGTTTGGAGTCCCCAAGAAAGCAGCAAAGTTTTTTCTAAAAATTCCTAATTGCTGAAGTGCCCTGGGACTGAATTCCTCTTATGCATATCCTTAAAATCCCAGGACAGGACAGGACGTGGGCTTGCCGGTTGATTGCTGCACTCCTAGAATTGGCTATGATGACTATGGAAAAACAGAATGCTGAGAAAAAGGGTGTATTTCCATAATCCCCTCCAGCTGTTGTGACTTGAATGCATGAGGATTTTGCAGCAACCACTTTTATAATATGCTTAGCATACTGTGTACTCCTTATTGTAAACTTGGACAAAATAGTGCCATTGTTGTAGCCTGATTACAAAAATGGTGAGCTCCATGAAATAAATGTTTTAAATTTCGCTAATGGAGGAAAATGTGAAAGTCATAAATAAAACTTTGCAATTGTCCAGGCCCCAACAGTGCGATTTAGCTCTGCCGTAAGAAAATATCCATTACAAATACCCAAGGTGACAAGAGTATGCACACTTCCTTTTCCATATGAGTGCTCTAACCTCTATTGGTATCAGACTTCAAACTAGAAGTACAAGGGTTTTAGACACAAGACATTCCAGCAGCTGAAAATAAACACCACCAGAATCATGATACAGGCAGCTACAATCATTCTGGCACTTCACTACATTTTCATATGGAGAGTGAGAAATTAAAAAAATAGAACATGGAACAAGAACCTAACGATGCCTTTAATTCAATGCCATTTTGAATACGAATTTTGACTCAAGGAGTTTGCCTTACATAATTTCAGTCATTCCACAATAAAACCAGCAGTGCTAAAAAAAGTATATATTTTATATATCTTATTGGAAATTTAGGGTGGCAATATTTGAAAAATAGACAAGCATATGCTGTGTATGAAGTGTATTGTTTCTGATTGCATTTGATGTCTGAATTTGAAAGGTGTGAAGAATTATAAATCACATGAATGAAACTGATATTTTTTCTCCAAAAATTGCTTAAACTACAAGCTTGTTTAGTAATTACATGAATAACAACAAAGCTCTTGAGCGCTCTCAAAGAGAGGAAACTAAATGATAAAGATATTTACCATTCAACCAAAATAAATTACTAATGTTTAGCACTGGATTATGCTATACCTGCTTTGTTATACAAATAGCTTCTTTTATTACTGGACAATTGTTGTTTACTGTTTTCCTGTTTCTTTTCCATAAATTACAGTCTATTTACAAGTACATATCAAATCAATACCTGACCGTTCTCCACCTCATGGCAAGCGGCTATTTTTAGTATTTATATAATAACCTGAGTAAAACACCAAACCTATAGCAGGTTGTCTCCAGATCGGGGGTCAGTAATTTCCTAAAAATGCTGATACAGCCAAACAGTGATATATCTGAAGCTATATATCAAATGATCTTAGGTTCTGCAACATATCCATTTTCTAAAGTCTTATTTCACCTACACACACTGTAAATCTTTCTCCAATCCCAGACCAAAGCAAACAGTTAAAGCAGTAATTTCCCTTCTGCATGAATGTAAATTTTAGGGACAGGCAAAATGGGATGCAAAACACTTTACCTTAACCTGGGGCTTTAAAAATTTCCCAAGGATGAACATTCCTTTCTTTACTTCCTTTACTTCCTATAGCTAGCTATATATATATATATATGCCTGAAAGTATAAGCAATATCTGGGAATTGTTGAGGAATGAGTAATTCCAATACTCATAGATTCTGAAATCCATAAAAAGGCATGTTTTATGGCATCACAGTTAAAGGGAAAGTATAAGAGAAAACAGCAATTATAAGCTCAATGGAAATATAGGTATACTGATAATGGAAAACAAATTAGCCATCAGCAAGAGCAGATAGTGTGTTGCAGATGCTCCCACTGATCCTAGACAAGTCACGCAAAGATTGATATGGTCAGTAGTAAGAAAAACTTAAATAATTATATAATTCCAGATAATCCTCATAAATTAAACCATAAAAGGTCTACTCAAAGAGTCCTGCAAAGAAACTCTTCGTAGGTAGATTCAAAATTAATCCTGTCTTTATTAAAAACATGAAAACTAGATAAAAGCTGACTGATAGGCTTCTGAAAGGAATCTAAATGGAAAAGAACTGTTTGATGGCATTACTTTTTCTGCAGTCTCAGAGTTCTCTCTGCGAGTACATCTTTAACAATAATTCACAAGGACATATATAATATTTCCAGATGATTCAAACACTAACAAGTAGCCATAATGAGAAGTGGTCTGTTAGAGATCTTCACAAATGAGCAATTTTTCATTTCTTTGGCATCAACAGAAAACAAAACCAAGAAAAGCAAGGGTGACAAAAGCCCACTTTATTTTTAGTAGGCCAAAAGGTACAAAGTGAATTTAATTCTGGGGTAATTGAAATATTGTGAAGTTTTAGTGAATTTCAATTAAGAAACAATTGACAAAATTGAAAATTATAAATGGTAAGTAGGTAAATAAATAATATCATTTCAAATAGAAAAGTTGAAGGTTTATTTTTGTAATACCACATCAGTAATGTTTTTTCCTAGACTTTCAATGGCTAAGCCACTGCAGAAAAACTGGCAGTAATTCACCAAACCTAGACTACGAACACATTCTTTTTTTCTAATACCAGATATTTCAGGAGACGATTTAACTCTTTCATAATAATAAAAAAAATCATTTAAAAGAGAGGCATATGCGTAGTCAGTTGTACTCAGTGTCTGACCATGTTTTCTAAAAAATCCTGGTGAAAATGAAAAATCCAGGACCTTTTAGTCATGTCATATGGTGGGCATAATGGGTCTTAGTACAACGCAGATCAGTGCTACACTGGGTCATCTACAGTCTATCATGCAGGTAATTCAGCCAACAATGGAGGTGCTAGGAGAAATCAGTCTACAATGTTTTGAGGATATGTATGTTTCAGAGCTGAGAATGATATTTGCATGCTCTGGGGAAGCTCACTCTGCACTGCTGCCCTTCTTGTGCAAAAAATCCTGGTCTCTATTGGGAGGTCTGTTCGCTGAAGAAGACACTATGTGCTTCCCTTCCCAGCTGAGGATGTGGCCTGACATCAGTAAGGGGAATAAACTGGATATTCCCAAGGAAACGGTTCTATTTCTTGTGAACATGGTAACAGGAGAAGTTACAATTTTCATATTGCGCATTTAGGCAATCTGGCAAATTGAGTCTCATTCCGTCTTCTTCATTCTTTGCTATTCTTTTCATTGCCCCAAATTGTATCCCATCTCTAATGGGCATTTTTGATGTCCCAGCAATTGAAAATTCTTCCATTGTGTTTAGTGATTTATTTTCCACATTTTAAGATTGCCAGACATGACTATAAACATGTGTTTTCTTTGTCTGCATAAACTAAGACAGAGGAGAAAGGACACCAAGTGGAAAACCATGAGCCACTCTGCCATCAAAAGTAGTCTGACCATGGTGTGACTACACCGAGCCACGACTTGCGGCTCCTCAGGACAGCTTTTTATAAGTATATACCATATTTATACAATATAAGATATTTATACAATAGTAATATTATACCATAATATGGTATAATAATATATCATATTTAGACAAGTGTGCTTGGCCCCAGCTGGCTGAACCACAGGCTGTTCTGCCAGATGAGATGGCACACACAGTAACTCAGCCCTGGTGTTAGGGTTCAAAAGCAATACGATGCTGCTGCTCTGAGGTACTCTGCCATGGCCAGGGTAGGATGGCATGCAGAGGTGATCTGAGAGGACAGCCTGTATTCATCCCTTTACTGTGCCCACTCAAAATCAAAGCATCTTTAGCTACAGTATTTTAGTTCCATGCAATTTTAATAGCATTTTAAATACTTTTGATATTAGTCTATGACTAATGCTACCTTTATTTTGTGTCAATAAGACTACATGATCTAATGGAAGACATTTTCCACGGTATTTTCTCAGGGTATTTATAGGAGGTAGATAGTACTGCCTGATCGATGATTGTATCAGAATATATTGCATGATTTTCTATTTCCGTGTGCAGGCTGGCACCTTTTTTAAAGGCAAAACATTTTCTGGATTACTTTTTCTTAAATATGCCATGAAGAATGCATATTTCACATTTTATTCTCTTTTGCAAATATCATGTGTTTTTTTAAAGGTGTGTCATGATAACACAAATTGCTGATCTAAGTGGATTTCTTATTTCAGTGTCATGACCCTTCTTTACCACTTTTAGGTAGTCAGCAGTTTAAACTGCTGATATTCCAGAGAACAAACAGAACAGCGACACAACTTGTTGCTGTTTTGTTTCTCTTCCTGAGTCTCTGTTATTCATGAAGTATTTTCAGGAATACACCCCGATATCTACTCCAGTTACATACTGCACTGCTTATTGGGGGGTTTGGCCTCATGATTTTCTAACTTTCTGACTGACAGCAGCCCAAATATACTAGTGGACTGACAAGCCTACATCACCAGCACAGCCTGGAAAATGGAACTGTCACTGCTTTTAAGGGTCCTCTAACATCTAAGCCGTGTTGATAAAAACTGTGACAGCTCACAACCATCTGCCAAATAGAATAAAAACATGCCGACCCTTATCAGCAGAGCTAAAGAGGCTAAAGGGTTCACGTTCACTCCTAGTTTCTAGGAATGTGACAGAGTCTCAAGAAATATAATTAGCAATTGTCTATCCCCCAAATATTTTGCAATCATATGTGAAGTTAAATATATGTGTTTATCAAGGCCTTTTTGTATCCTGATAAAACCTGCATATTTTCATATGTGGGTCACATATAGAAGGTATAAATTACATGCTACATGTCATCATACGCTTTCCTATGTGAACTGATGAGAGGAAAACAATTTTATAGAAGACAGTTGGTAGGAGTTGTCTTATGTGGACAGAGTCCAGAGGTACTTGGAGCCTGTTGATGCAAATGCCATTCTGAACTTAACTATAAATTAAAAAGCTTACTTCAGAGCACTCACATAAACATCTCTAGCAGGTGGAATGGAAACAAATGCCAGGGTAAACAAGTGTCCAGCTGACCGGCAACACGCAGATCAAACAAAGGCTGACTTGGCCCCACCAGCTTCCCTTTTACAGATCTGTGTAACATCCATGCCTTTTTAATCAGAATTCCTTTCTTGGTGCTTCTTCCACTGGAGTTTCAGCAACATCCAGAACATCAGGACCTGTGTTGTGACTGCTGCCCCATGCCCTGCAGTCTTTAAGCTACCAAGAAGTCCAGTTTTCTAACACACCCTTGAGAGACAAAATGGACTATCCGTCCAGTCCAGTTTGCCATGGAAGAGAGGTTAATGTCCAGCACTTTCACAACACCACACTCTTTGTGACTAGCTGCTGAGTACCAAAGTAATGTCCTTATCTCCTGTGATCATGAGGCTTTACTGTAAAACAGTGGTAAAGCTGAGGTCCCCTGCCCAGGACACTCACTATCATTTGCTGTCTATGGGAACAGGCACAGAATTTATCCAGCCACTGACACAGTGGACAGCACAAGGTTTTTTATGAGTTGCCCTAATTTAAAGCACGTTTTTGTTCCTGTGTTTCTTTATAGGCCATGGTCATTCACTGACTGATTACCTGATGTAATCAGTTTTGGAATCAGCGTGCCATCACAAATGTCTGTTATGCACTTAGCTGCTCTTATTTCTCCAAAACATAAGTGCAGGAGAATGATGCAAAAGTTCAGTTTACATTAGTGAGCCATACGGTCTGCCTCTTGGCCATCTCATCCTTGATCTTATCATTATTCACATTTCTCCCCCCTCCTTCCCTCCCCTCGGGATAAACCGCCCCCACTCTAAGTATACAAACAAACCAAAGTGATCCCTCTGGCATGTCACACCCATTGTGCATTTCTGCTGCTTTTTCTGAAACATCTAAATGCCACAATAATAAAAGTAACAACCCCAGCAGGGTGAATGAGAAGCATTCAATCTATCAGACAGACAATAACATAAGAGAAAAATAAAGCAAGTTAAATTATCTTCTCCTTCAGCTCTCTATTATGGTTTGCCTTGAGTTTTTTGAGTATTTGCAAGTCAATATAAAAATGTGAACTGTAACCATCTAGTTGGATGGTAATATATATCTCAGAAGCCTAGCTCTGGCATACCTGACACTCACTTGGAGCTCACAGCACTGAAATGCTTGCCAGAGGAAATACCAGTAATCACTCAGTGCACAACCCAGATATTCCAACTGACACACTCCTTGGCTGCAAAACACTCCGTAACGCAACTCGCTGAAGCACATCACAGCAGTAAAGCACAGGGTTTGACCTAACAGCAAAATAAAATGCTTCAGCACACTTCAGTCTGAAGAGTTTGCACCATAATATCAGACCAAAATTCACTGCTCCTTTTCTTTTAATGGGTGTTTATCTCATTTAGTTAGAGGAGCACATACAGTCCCACCAGAGGCATAGCACTGAAGTAACATGACACAGAAACAAAAGGCTGGAGAAACGTTTAGAAGCAACTTTGCCACATTATGCAAATGATGCCACTAATTACCATTATTGATTATGGTCCCTTAAAATATGCTTATGTAATGTCCTTCTCACCTGCCAGTCGTCTGTCTCTCGTGTTTTTCCAGATAACATCCAAGGCTCTAGCAGTGGAGTCCCTGATATGATCACTAAATGATCTTCTCAGAGGGGCTTTCACTGGATGATGCATAATGCAGATCGATCACACATCCAGAGTCAAATGGCTGTAGCTTAGCCCCAGGAAAAAGGGCATTCTTTGCCCGGGTATCTGTCTGAATCTCTCTTCGCCAGGCAGGCAGGTTGTTACTTTATATAATTTGTCATCAGCCTTGTGGAGCTTTTCCTTGAAGAGTCAGGCATTGCAGTTCTCACTGCGGATGCAGGAAAGCTCAGACTGCAGCCAGCCTACTGGAAAGCTGCCAAAATCTTACATCTGGAACAGTTTACAAATGAGCTAACGATACAGTCATTTAGATTTGGGGCTTTATTTGTGGATATCTATAGGATTCTAGCTTCCTGTTTAATCAAATAACTTACCAGGCACATACTTGCATGGTCATTTATTAGGATAATATTTCCCTGCTTAACTGATATTTCAGGTAATCTTTCATGTTTTGACATGAAAAGGGTAAGAAATAGAAAAGAGATAAAGTAATTTTAAGTATCTGCAGTTCAGGTATTTTATTTTGTTACCATATTTTTCTTGCATATCACCCTATCTATGGCAGAAAATAGGGCCTGATTCTGAGTTCCCTATGTGTAGTACTTCATGCAAAATGCAGTAATGAAGGGATGGAAATACAAAAATGAGAGCGAAAGGGAAGAGGAGAAAGAAGGAGAGGGAACTAGGCCTCCACATCTTTGCTGTATGGAAGGATAAAGTCCCATATATAAGAAGTTTATGCATGTAACTGAGATTAATAATCACAGTAAATGAAGCCATTTGACATTGCTTATTTTGACCTTTTTAATTGACTACTGTGTCCTGTGGCTTCCCTGAGTGAGAGAGGGAGGAATAAAGGGGTAGCTGAGACTCTTTCCCTTCCTAATATTATGTAAGGCAATGCGTGAAGCGGTGAGAGATCCCAGCCTAAAAACCTGATCCCCTCTGTTATCAGGGTAGGCAAGAACTGTTGAATAAAGTTGTCTTCATGTTAATTCAAGGTGGAGTAACAACTACAGCTGTTAAAGTCAGATACCATTATTTTTCTGAGAAGTATTATGTTATCATTAAAATTGATTGCTTAACTTCTCCCAAGGTTGGCACACAGATCAAACTACAGAATCACAAGTTTCAGCCTGTGAATTTCCACTCCCTTTGAATTCCTTCCTAAGAAGAAAACAATTTTTCTTTTAATTCTATACTAGATATTTATTTCACACTTTCTTATTTGTTGCAACTTTTTTCCAGTGCCTTCTCAGTTCCCTTCATTTTTACTAATCCTCACTTCCTTTAAGACAAATCATGATCTCATTCTAACAGTGAAAAGAAATTTATGGGATTTCCAATAGTGTAACTGAGGGAAGAATTGGCTCACCATCTATTTAACGCAGATCATAATTTCTTCCCATCTAGGCCTTCATCCTTTATAGAGCATCTGCAAACACTGATGTCCTGTGTACATCTTTGAGCAAACCAACAGCAACAAGGGATCTCTACAGTTTGCAGTTGCTTTCCACATTACACCCCTCTACTTTTTGAGGCCAGATGGAGAAAGAAGCAGCCTAGAGAAATTCAGTATGATGACATACTCTTCAAATGCATGGTTGGATTTTTTTGGTTTATTATTCTGGCAAAAATTCCTTGTAGAACAAGTGATGATGCTTACAGAGGCAAATGCTGACATGATGACCAAAGCATAATCTATCTACTTTGAAACACATACACCCTGTTCAGGTGACATCTGCCATTATTTCTATCAGTGACCAGTTCAGAAAAGTGCTAGTTCATTTTTAAATGAGGATGCAGTAAGCAGTATCTAAATCTGGAGCTGAATGTGTATACTTCCATATGTCAACTGAGTACCACTGTCAGAGGAGAACAGAAGGCAATGAGGGATAAGGCAGTCTCAGCAGATTTTTATCTACCAGTGGCTATGTCTATGTTACCAACAACAAGGCCCAGAAAGAGTGGATTTATACAGCAAAGTAAATGGTACCAAGCTTCTGACACATCTTGAGGTGGGGTTACTTTGAACTAATCTACCATGAGTTAGAGATCACAGGCACATTACCAGGGTGCATCTTCCGGTTTAATCTGAAAGACATCCAGTTCACGTGCTCCAAGACTGCTGATATGAACTAAAGAGCAGAGTCAGGAGATCCTTTTCAAGAGCATATGCCTGGTCCAGGCTAAAATGTCAATAAAAACACACCCACCATTATTCACTTTAGCAGCTAAACCAACTTTTAAAAATTTAAAAATAAAAAGACCAATATATACATTGCTGAACAGGGTTTTATTCTTCGAGAGTTATGGTAGGTTCTGTTAAACTTGGAGATATGTCACAGCTCAAAATATTTTAAAGATTTTGTGAACGAAATGGTCTGGAAGATGTCAGAATGACCCTACAAAGAGCAAAGGAGGAGTAAAGATAAACTGTAACAAAGCAGAGAAAGATGGCTAAGGTTGTCTGCTTGTTTGATGTTACAACACATAAAAATGGTTAATCTAAGTAAGACTGTGTAAAGAATTTAATTAAATGTCAGAAAATTGTTAATGGCCCATGGACAGGAAAACAGATATAGATAGGCTAGAAACATGGACAGGAAATAAAAGGACATTAATTTTAGAAAAGCATAGACTGAAGGATCTAATGAGGAAGACAGTTAAAAGCAAATCTATACAAAGAAGGAAATTTGAGAGGCATGACATTTGCTATGGGAATAGGAGTTTTCCATGCAATATAAAAGTATAAAATGATTTTTAAATCATGTTAAAAGGGGGCATCAGAGCAGAGCTGTGCTTCAGTCCCTATTCCTGTATTATTTAAGTAACACCCCTTGTGGAACAATACACTCAGTTTTGGTCTGGACTTCTCAATACCCAGAAGATACAGAAAAGGCTTTCACAAAACCCAGCATGCTGGGATACTGGCAGCTGGTGGCAGCAGGGCCACGGTGGCAGCAGCTCTTAGTTCTGCGCTGGGAAACACCTGTGGCTTTCAGGGGAAAGCTACTGAGCTGCCACAGCTGCTGTGCCATTATCTGATACTCATGTTGAGAGCCCTACACTTCATCTCAGAGAAGCTCCTCCCATGTTCCCGAACATGGCTCTGTGTTTGGAGAAATGCCACTGCCCAAATAATAGCTGCTCATGTAGAGATATTTTCCCTTTCAGCTCAGATATATTCCCTCTATCCTTGCAGAGGTACCTGTTTGTAAGGAGACATCTACCTGAATCACACACCTGCAGTTACCTCCAGATTGTTTGTATGGAAAAGCTTTCTCCATTTCTCTGGTAAACTCATGCTCACAGTCTGAACTTGGAGAAGATGCCACTGATGCCAAGTACATGTGTATAGAGCTCAGCTGGTGAATCTCTGATGTTTGTCAACATGAATGCACTAGATTAATTTATGGGAAAAGGTGTTAAAACAGTTAAAATTGGAGCACTGGGAATGACATTCAAGGAAAAAGATTTTAATGGTGAGATTTATGGACGAAAAAATGTTTTGCTGCTCTATTTGAAAATGTACTAGAAAATCTCCTGAAAACAAATATCTTCCTTTAGCTGGGAAATGGCCTATGCACCTTTCCATACATGTACAATTCAATTAGCTGTATACAGGTACTAAAGCAAAATGCATGCAAAACCAAGCAAAATCCTCCTCC
>NW_020799098.1:30308284-30386214 GCF_003259725.1 Athene cunicularia
CCCCCCCCAGCATCTAAGTACAGTTCATGATGCAGCTCTATGTCTTGGCTTCACTGTGTTCACTGTGTCTGGAAACTTAAGGAAGATCACCAGCAGGCACAGGTTTTGTGTGGTGATCCCTGTCAAACTGCAGTCAATACTCCAGCTATCTTCCAGATTTATTTTACGTTATTCAGTATTTTATGTTCAATGGCTGAGATGAAAAAAACCCAAAGAAATTCTTATGCTCAAAAGGTAAACTGGGTGGGTCAACAAAGATGTGTGCTGGACTAAAAATAGTATGACAGGAATCTAAAGGAGAGTGATCTGTTGCTGACAAGAGGGGAATGCAGAAGCCAGTGTTTGGGGAGAAAGGTGATAGTACACCCTCAGGAAAGAGGTGGCTGGACACACGTGCAGAGCAGCATGCATGCCCAGGGAAGAGTCTTTGCAGAATTCCAGAGGCAAATATTTATAGGGGCCACATCCCTACCTGCCTGCACAGGCGGCTTGGGGCTGGGCTGAGCCCTGCTCTCCCAGAACTCCCACCAGCCAAGATCAGCCCTGCCACTGCTGCCCCCAGGACAGGGTCCTTCCTCTTACCCAGGCCTAGCCCACCTCTTGACTGCAGTCGCTGACTTCTCCCACTTCATTTTTTAGAATTTTTTTTTGAAATGTCTTGTTAATGTAAGCAAAGCTGTACCTCTCCAATCTTCCCCTCAGAACTGGAACTACTAGTAAAGTGCCACTCATCATTCTTAAATACCTTGTTCTAAACCAGCTGAGGGCAAAAGGCGGAGGCTAATGCCATATAACCTTACCACTCTTCAGCAGTTCAAGCTGAAGGATCTAAGCTTGCCAGACATGTCTGTTTTCTGTCCCTTAGTGGTTCTGTCCATACTTTGGTCTGCAAAGATAACATTAAAGATCCTTTTTCCTCTTTAAGGCAAAGAGCAGACAGAATGCGTCAGGTACTAGGATGGGTGGGAATGGTGATCTCATTTTTAGTTCTGGCAGCATCCAGCTCCTAGGAAGTAAACAGTTATGCAAGACTCACTCTCTTCAGGCTTGCTCAAAACGCATCAACTTCCCTTCTGAGTGTTTATGGATGTGCAAATTCTTATGTTTATCTCTGGTTCATCTTGTGATTCTGGCCCCTTGAGTCTGGAAGGATGTATGCATCCAAAATATGCATAGCCAGTCAGAGACACATAACTTTTTAAACACGCTCCCAGTTTGAGCTTTGCTGTGACTTCCATAGGGTCTGCAATAAATAGTATGGCAAATTCAGATCATCTCCACTGAGTGGTCTATGTGGCTTGCCTGATCTGATGCATGCAACCATCTTTTCCCTTGTAACAGAAACAGAAAGGTAATGCCATAACTCTCCAAAAGTATCACAAAACTAAAGAATGATTTGGAATTAAAATTTTAGGTCTAATTAAAAATGCCTGCTGGGCACGTAGCATGTGTCATTGTTTCATTCATCTATCCGCAGACATCTCCAAATACTCTCTAGGAGATCAGACTGGGAAAGAAGCCCTTTGAATTTTGACTTTGACATGTGTTGCCTTCCAAAAGAAAATCTGGTACTGCAACATCTGCGGTATGTGAGAAATCTGATACATATTCGATCTTTAGAAAAGAAGCAGCCACCAATCCGAGGAGACTGTAAAGATTTAGAGAAATTCCTATAGAAAGACAGGCAAATAAAATGTACTTTATTGAAATAAAAGAGTTTCGATAGCAGCTTGACAAATCTCATCAAAATGCTTGATGTGACAAAGCCACATCTTTATTCAATTTGCTTTAGTTTAAAAAAGAAATCTAAATATTCAGAAGTTTCATTTAGCACATAGGTGTCCTTTTGTAAGGGTGTACATATCTGGGCAATTTGTCCTATGCACTACTTCCCAGTGCTCAGCTTTCCCCATGACTCGTTAGGTGGAAGGACTTGGCCTGTTGCTGCTTTCATGGACTTTTCAGTGTCTAAACATTGAAGACTTCTGATGAAACACTGAGAAGATCTTGTCAAAATATCTACCTTAATTGCCTTTTGTTGTGTGATAAGTACGTGCTGATGGGTTTATGTAAACTAAGTAGAGTAGCTTCCTATTATATATTTATGAGTTTTAAATGAAACATGAACCTAAATACACATTAACAATATTTAGCAAACTTCATGGTGTGATTATGGCCCTGCTTTGCGAAGAACCCCATAGCTTAACTGGAGTTCTGTGCACTTCAAAGTGTAAGCTTATCTGGTTGTTTCTGAACTGCTGTCTCACTATCACTGTGTGCTCCAAAAATAATAAATAATCCAACACAGAAAAGCAGAAAGCATTTCTAATCACAGCTATAAATACAAAATAATAAGTAACCAAATAACATGAAAGCAGATATACTTCCAGTTTCAGATGTACATTGTTCCTTATTAACCTGTTTTCTGATGTAACTGGTTAAAAACTATCCTTGCATAATTAGAAAACCCAGTTTGCTCCTGCTGCCAACTGTTTTCTGAAATACTGAATGTTAATGAGAAAAAATGTGACATTGGTAAACACTGGTGCCATAATTTAAAATTCAAATGAGAAATGAAGTGTTAAAGCTTCATTCTGTTTGGCCATATGTGAGGCACCTGCTTAGAGAAGTTTGTAGAAGCATTAATCTATAGGGGTGTTTAAACATTTCCAAATACCTAACCTGAGTTGTACAACTTTCTCATTATATCTCTTTCATACAGAATAGTTGATGGCAGTAGGCTGTGAACTGAGATTAGTTTTCAGCATTAGCCATCTGTTATGCTTCACCACAGCAAAATAGTAGTAAACAGCATTGTTTCTTCTTCCTTCACAGTGACCTGACATGCAGATGGCCCATACTGGGATATATTTTTGTCAACCAAGTAATACATTACAGCTTGAGTGGTCCCATCAGTCGGATTAGGGCAGGATGAATAAAATTTCATAGAATAAGATACATGGCCTAAGGTACTTCTTTCTTTCCAGTGGAAATGCAAATGTGGCTGTATGCAAAACTGAAAGAATAGAAAATTGCAAATCCCCCCAAAAATCCTCAAACCAAACAGCCCAACACTTCCCAAACAAACAACTCTCGTTACTCCCTATTCAAATTCTGTCTCTAGAATTTTCTGTCATAATTAGCAATTTTTCCTTCCTTGTCTCTGTTTTTCCTCTCGCCCACTCTCTCTTTCCCTTGCTCCTGTTTGTGTTTACCCGGTCATACTAAGATGCTGAGTACCCTGTATTAAAGGTCTTCCTCTTTGGACATCCCTTGTACAAAATGGCACAATACTATCAAGATGTTAAAGCAGCAAAGTCTTTGAAGTTGTCTGCAATGATCGTCATGAAGACTGATTGTGAATAAAACCAATCTTCTTGTAAAATATAATTCAATCAGTTTAAAATAATCTAGTGGTGGCTGGCTGGTGTCTCTGTACAGAGCAGTGAGCAGAACTGGAGTGTGGGGAGTGTTATGCGAGCCAGACTCACCTAAGTCAGAGGGTGAACAGGACAATAATTCAGAGTACAGACAGATCATTCTGAATGAGAGATCAAAGAGCAGCAAGAAATTTTAAACCAAAGAAAAAGTCCCAGTATTTGCAGGGTTGGATGGAAAAAGCTCATTCTTAAGAAGATTCAGTGAGGTTTAGGGGGATCATGTAAGTCATCTTCATTAGTATTGCCCCGTGTAATGTGTGTTTTATTAAGTGATGTAAAGAGGCTGAGCTGTCCTCCTCCTTTCTCATCCCTGCTACTGCCATTGCAGCACTGTGAAACACAGTCTCTACAGAATATTTGTTTGTCATGGGGAAGACAAGCAGGATGTAACCCTCCCTGAATTGCTGGTTTGTGGCCTCAGTGGCAGAGAAGACAGGAGAAAAGCTGGAATTTTCATAGGAAGCACTGACATAGGAAGTAGAGTCCAAACTGAATCTAAACATTTGGATAGGTATTGGAACAGACCCTCAATAGATTTAAAGATTTCACCGATTGAAGCACTGCTGAACAGTTTGTGAATGGCAACATCTCCTTGCTCCATTTTCATGCAAATGTTCATTTGCATAGTTCGATTGGGGATTTAATTTTAACACTGCCTAACTTCCTCAGACTCTGGGCTTCAGTTTCTGGTATCTGCCATTATTTAACTGTTTGTCCTGGAGTTGTCTGTGCCATAATTTCTTTAAGGTGCTTTATTTATATGTTCATTTTAAATCCAGTGTTTTGGGAAACATGAATGAAAGGATATGTTATTTTCCTGATGTTGAAAAATTCTAGCAAGTTTTCCTTAAATACTTGATAATGATTTTGTATGGGAATGTGCTCTTTTATAGACATATTCCTTTTTTCATCTTTCTGAAAGTCCATTTGTTGTAGCTGTTGGCAAGCCTCTGAGAAACTCTATTTCGCAGCAGCTCTGGAATGTTGGATGTTAGTGACCAGCAGCTCAGGAGATATCTTCTCACCTGGGATAGATACATACAGCCCGGGAAATCTTTGCAAACACACTCTGCACTGCTGCCAGCCCTGCAACAGGTTGCCTGAATGAGAGAACTCATCTCACCTGGGCTTTTACTGACCCTACTGCTTCATCTTACAAAAGGGTGGAAAATGGTTGATCCCTCATCAAATGTAAAACTGAATGAGAAAGTTGTGTTGGGACGTGAGGGAAATTGGTATACACAGCTTTGTGAAGCAGAGGCAGTAACAGAGGGAGAGATGCAAAGGGAGGAGACAGCAAGTGTGTAGTTTTAATTTCACGCCTCCATTTGGCAATTAAAATTCAGCTATTACATAGCAAGTGCAAACTTTCCTTGTGTCCTGCTCTGATGGAGTGGAATAAATGTTGGAATAGAATAAAAATAATTTTAAACAATTGTCGTCTTTGTATTGAACAGATTTTTTTTCAGGACATTGGCTACAATTATATTAACTTTTTTTTTTTTTTTTTTAAATTAAAAGACCTCCCTGATACTTAAGTGTTGTGTTCTATTTTGTAGGATGCCTTTCTTCTGGTGTTCCTTATTTCAACTGAAGTCCTGCAATAACTGCTGATTACAAGTTCTAGTGTCTAATCTTTAAGTGATAAAGAATCTTAATGTTTCACTTCACCTCTTGTAAGCTTAATGTTTCATAGATACATTAAAGCTTTATGAGGAGTGTCAAAAATAATTATCCTGAAGATTAAAGCAGTCATCATATCAACTGAAAGATACATTGTTATCCATAATATAGCCTTTATGAATGATGAATGCACACAGCATACCTTAAACACTTACAAAGGAAACCTACAACTAACATTATTAGATGTTAATGTTTCATATTTACTTCATGACCTTAGCAACACTATTAGATGAGGTTTTAATGAGACACTGGTTTGCTTTTCTAGGAACTGGATTCCTTCATATCTTTACTTAATTTACTTCACAGCTAATTAGCAAAAATCGCATCTGTGTGCACTTTGCTGTTCCTGCCAGCATCCGATTTTATACATGACATATCTGCCCTCTGTAGCATCACTACAGCGCATGGAAAATCTTCACTTAGAGTCAAAGTTACTACACTGGTACTGAGGGCTGGCTGGGGAAGAACAGTGAGCTCTAAGTAGCTGGTTTTGGGACCAGGAGGCTGATAGGATAAGATACAGCAGTACTGAGCCTAACTTTTAGGTTGTGAGATTAGCTACTGGTTGGCAAGTTCCCTGCTTCAGGAAGGCATTTCATTATTATGTTTAACAAACTGTGCACTTCACAGACTCAAAACCAAGGTGAAAATATGAACCTTATTTGTGTTTGTAGGGCTGACACCCTGACCTGTTGTTTACTATAGCTCTATGTCTGACCTAATATTGTTTTACTGTAAAGTCAGTAAAGTAAGTACTGTAAAGTTGAAAAGTAAGAGATATATGGTGGTATTCCCATATGAACTGGGTCTGAATTAAGATTATTTTCTCTGGTCTTCATTCTGAATATACTATAGTCATTTGTTGTTAAAAAGATATCCAGATGATGAGGTGGGTTACACAGGAGAACCTGAAATTCTGTTTATTTTTGGTGAAAAAATTTTCAGAGACATTATTACAATACTGAATTTATACAGTTCTTAAAAATAGGAAATACGAGTCTTGCACTCAAGTTCAATGCAAGATATTAATGGTTCTGGAACAAACAAAATTAGGCCTTGAAAAGGCATGAATATCTAAAATAGCAGTAGCAACACATACACAGAAAAACTACTTACAAATCTTTATGTACACTAGAAACAAGTAAGTACAAGTGTTTCTTTAAGTTCTTCATAACAGAAGAGGTGAGGGAAACAAAGACCTAGTGAAGTAATGGAGAAATTATTTAACATTTATGAGTAGATGTGTAGAAATTCCTAGGAAAAATATTGTAAGCAGAAGAAAACACTCCTCAAAGAAGTTAAGGAAGCAAACAAACAAGAAGACAAAGCCTATACCCGAGATTGATAAAGTAATATTTTAAAGGTATATTTATTAAAAATTATTGCAGGAACAGTGAAAGGATATATATCTCAAATGTTCAACTGAGAAGTGTGGTAAAATGTGTGGCATTTATTTTTTTACCATTCCTGATGTTTCAATCATAATATGAAGTATTTTGCTTACCTACAGAGTAGAAAAAAATATTCTTTACATACCCGGTATTTTTATAAAGAACAGCTACATAGACTCTGTTTAGCACAAATGAATCTGTTCTTGAATGCAGCATGTAGTTTTAGACTCTCCAGTACCACAAAGATGTCAACAAGTTTTGAAGGAATTCAGATAACAGCAACAGAAATGATTAAGGGGCTGGAGAGTTTGATTTATGAGGAAAGATTAAAACATGTTCTGCTTAGCCAAATGACAGCTAATAATGCAAGGGGAGAGAAATGATAACAGCCTACAAGTATTTAAAGTGTGAGCACACCAAGAAAAGAGTGGAAGTGTTTAAGGTGGTACGAGGTTTCAAAACACTGACCTGACATTGATGAGAGTGTTGTATTTGTGTGTTTGTGTAAGTTTTTCCTCCAAACTAGGACTAATTAATCTGTGGAGTTTATGTAAAAACAAAATAAATATGAGTAAAAAATCAAGGAAAAAAACCTGTGCAAATGTAAAACAGAAGGATGCATATATCAGCTATGGCGCAAGCCCTCATTATAGTATACATTTAAATGTAGCAGTTAGCAAGATCAAAATTGAAATATCAAGATTTAATATGATGAATGAGCAGAATATAATACTAGAGGAAGCATATATCAATATCATAGTTCATACACTCTTTAGCTAAGTAAACCTACCTGAAAGTAGGTTTTTACTTACTTCAGAAAGTTGTGCAACCCCTTGTTAACCTGCTACCCCTTCCCTGTGAAAAATGACCTGCTATTCAGACATAAAATTTGTCACATCAAAACTTCAGCCTGATAATTCAAAGGCTAACTGAAACAGTAGACGCTCTATGGATGTTTTTTCATGGGCTAAATCAGCTCAGCTTTCTTTGCTCATATTGACAGCTTTCTGAAGGCACTAGTATAGAATGAGTGTGTCTTTAGGTGACATTTGAAGGAAAACCAGGAGATTTTTTTCATGTCAGTGACACTGTAATACTTTATGTGTAAGGAACCAAATCAAAGAGAAACATTAAAATTCTTTAAAGATGATATGAAAGGTTGGCATTTTTACAAGGATGTTGCTAAGTTTTTTCAATCCAAACATACTATGCTTTAGTCAAGTAGTAAGAAAGACTGTGGATGTGGGCCAAAATAAAACCCTTATTTACATTCAGTGAAAACTTCCACCATAAGTTATAGGAGAAAATGCTGTACTCTCGTACAACAAGGAAGTACACCCTTCTACTCTTGGTGTACTCTTCTTAAAAGACTGATTCTAGACTGCTTGTTTGAAATTTGGACTTGATAGTGGAATGAGCAGCTGTCAGTGTACTGATAACAAATTTGAGCTTGGCTAACTGTTCATAAAAGTCAGAAATAAACCAAATGTATTTCAAAAAGTCAAAACTTAATCTATACTGTATATGAAAATGCGTAAGAAAAAAAAAAAAAGGGCAATTAAAAAAAGGTTTTAATGTACGTCCTTCAGTATTAAACAAGCTTTGAAGGCTCTGTCCCTACAAAGTCATGACAGCTCTGAGTTTCAATTAATAGGATTAGAGTTACTAATTAACCTCATTTCAACCAGAATAACCTAGTTATTTGATGTTGAAAACTTCCTCCTCTATGTAAAAACTGTAAGATTTCAGCATCTGGGTAATCAGATTACTAAACAACACATTCTAGCAACTAGGTTTAAGAATAATACAGCATTTTGAATAAACTTTTTAAAAAGCTCTCCGATATGTCCTCGACTGATATTGAAAATTAATTTAGATCAAAGTTACATTAGTTAGATCCCACATTTCGGACTTGCAAAATTAAAGATCTTTTATTAGTCTTCATCCAGGGGAATCATGCCCTTTTTAAAGCTTACCATGCCTTGGAGGTGAGAAGCCTGCAGAAAAGGTGTTTTCACTCTTAAGTTCAAATTAAGACCTTTATACACATCTTAGGCATCTATGCACATGCCCTTGCTACAATGTTTTCAGTAAAGTATTACTGATCACCAACCAAAAACATGATGTATATATAGTTCTCACACCTACTTGTGTAATATTAAACATATCTCACCAAAATCTCCTGTATATTTTGATCCTTAGTAGTTATACTTTTTTTTTTTTTTCTCTGAGGCAATATAAGTAAATGTAAATGTATTATAAATGAAATATTTTCTATTTTACCAAGGAAGTCCAGGTTATCTCCAGTTTTTAAAATATTGTAATATCTTATATTTCTTCCATAAATGCCCTGCTTACTTGTCATATCTAACTTTATGCTTGTTGCAAAATTTCATATTCCGGAGAAGGTTAGATGTTTCCGCACCATTTTATGGAAAAAAGGACTTTTTCTTCTTGTGACTTTCACACTGTTGTGCATGGTGTGTAAATACAAGAAGGTATGTGTGGAACACAGAGAAGGTCATGCAAATTTTTGCAATTGGTCTATTTAGTTTATCAGTGACAATTACCCCATGAAAGGAGCTCTCTTAGAAAAATAATGGCACACCAGCTGCTAACTCCTAGCATCTACCAAGCAAGGAGTCTCAAAAAAGGCTAGATAAGTGTGAAGCTGAAACTTGAAACAAAAAACTGAACTGTGCGTTAGCAGCAAGCACACGTGACCTTGGGTCCATTCTTCTCCTCCTTGCCCAAGAACCAATGTGCTGGGTTCCTGTTGGGAGGTTACATGATCTTTATACTCCTGGCAGGAAAGAAAAGATGTTAATGGTGGGGATCTCCATTAGCAACAGTAGCCCTTAGCATTAAGAGGAAGAACTAGAGCATGGTAATGTATCAAGTCTCCGCAAAGACATGGTTTGTATTGTGAATGTGACATAATTTTGAAATGCTAAAGGATCCACAGAAAATTCAATTCATCAGGAACAGATTAGAGGAGTAATGGAATGGACAACGTACAGGTGGGAGAGTCCCAAAAGGCAGCAGAATTGAAGCAAGTCACAAGTCTTGTACCAGGGAAGTCCAGATGAGGATGGCTATGCAGCTCATATATGTATCTCAAGATCACACCAGCACAGCAAACACAAGGAATGTAGAAGCAGGGATATTTAGTCTGCAAATGCAGCCTAACAGTCTCAAATCTCTCAAGGGACTCCATAGCTGCTGTTAAATACCAGAGATTGTTGTAGTAGCTTCTGAATGTCTGTGTGGCTGCTTTAAGTCTGAATTCTAGGTCAGTTAGAATTGCATCTTCTTAGTGTTTAAGTACATTTTCTATGCCAATTTCTCTATGCCTGTCTACATCTTGTTCAGCCAATTAAGGCATTTATTTCCTAAGAGACTAAAAGCAGAAGGCTGCTACAGGAAATATCTCATTTCTTTCCTCGTAGTTTTTTTGTCTGTCCCCCTTATTGCACTAAACTGTTTTCTCATTCAGTACTGGGGCAACTGTTTGCACAGTTTGCTGAAAGCCTGCTCACTAAAACAGCATAGGTTAAAAAATAGACAATGTGAATCATTTCAGTGATCCAGTTTACAGCAAATTCCTGAACTTAGAAGCCAGTGAAATACAGTTGGGGAAGCAACACTGTAACTCACTTTAAACACAAAGCTTTCTTTCAGTTAATTACCACTTTCAATCTATCTGTGCAAAGGTGAATCACAATCTGGCCCACAGAATACATGAAGAAAGATATATATGTTGCAAGCATAACAGATTCATGCATAATGAAAACCAGGAATTATTGCCCGAACTGTAAACCAGGCTATAAATCCCATTTAAAAAATTACAGCATGCATTTGAACACAAATCCACATTGAGATCTACAGCTAAACAATTACTACAGCTTTTAAGGATTCACATCCCTCTCAGCATTTCAAGTAGGTAGATTTTGTACAGGTGACTGAGCATACTACGGCTGACTGCTGTAATGCTGAGATGAACTATAAACATAGTAAGAATATGATGAAAGTATTCCAGTCCTATAGAAGGTCTGCCTTGTTCTGCAACTAGGTTGCTCTTCCTTATGAAATATAATTAATCATGCTCACCTGGTTACATGTTGAATGAACATTTTAAAAGAACAGTGAAAAAATATCTTAAAAGCATACAAGAAAGGAAGACGAAGGATACAATCATACTGAGCTAAGACATACACTTTACAAGAAAGTGGCTGTTATGTATGCTAACAGAGCATATAGGCACATGGTCTGAGAGTCCTTGCAGGTGCTACTGAATAAGGAAGTTTCATTCCAGGCTCTGGTTCAGACTGTAACTTTGCTTTTTGGTCAGCTCTTGTGGCATAGATAGCTCATGAAAAATAGCATGGGGAGAACGAGGTTTCCTTCCTATTCATGAAGAAAAGTCTTGAAGGAATGGAAACTTAGCAAAGAGGAACAACGAAGGAAATTAATTGTTGAATAGGTGTCAAGGAAACTTTAGCAGTAGATGGTAGAGATAGTTCGAATGAAGTTTGACAGTTTGTCATGGACTGAGTCACCACTTTTTGTTGTTTGTACAAGTGAATAGGAAACTGCTCGGAAAAATGAGCTGGAAAGACTCCCCCATTCAAGTGACATTACACAACATACAGTAAGATCCCAAATTATATAAGAAGACCAGACTTAATCCAGAAGTACATACCAGAAATGTGAGGAAACCAAAGTGGGAAAAAGGACGCCGGATTTGTTATTTTTGTATTTGCTGTGTAATTAAGCAAAAAAGAACACTGTTACACCCCACCCCCCCACCCCCCCCATGTAAAACTGTTTGGCTTACTTAAAAACTTTAGGTGCCTTAGAATGGAGAAATGTGTTCATGACCAGAGGTCCAGCAAGCTAGTTGGGGTCTGCTCTGGACCTGGAGGCCTGAAGCTATACAGGTGTTTGAGAAAACCCAGTAAACATACTCAGGGGTAGGGCCGTGAAGGTAGAAGGGCTTTGAGGGAAGCACGGGGTTGAAGGGCGCAGTGGAGTGGAATCCAGCTCAACATCATAAATACTGTTGAAACTGTGAATGGAGTCCCTATTATTCATGAAACTCGTATGGGTATTAAATCCAGAAATTTCCAAAATGTCCAGTATAAATTAGAAGGATGCATAGGAAACTTAGCTGTCTCTAAAAATGAATTGGTGACCTGTAAGGTTTGGCATGTTCCTTCATGAGTTTATACTGGTCTCAGCATGAAGCACTGCAGTCTAAGCTACGGAGGAGTATTAATCCTCTCAGGGTTAGATGTGATTTACTGACTTCGGTCTGCAAGTGAGGCATGTGTTTCTCTTGAGACACAAAGAAGGCAGTAAAGAAAAAAAATTGTATTACACCTTCAAAATCAGTTAGCTATAAGAAGATATTACAGATATGATGATAATTTAATTATAATTGTATATCAATTTTCTAAAATCACTGGAGAGCAGAATTATGCCCCTTTGTTTTTCTTACCTTAATCTATTTGGATGCTCTTTAAGAATAACAATTAATTTAAATTTTGTCAGCTTGTAAATTTTTGTTTGGTGATAACTCCTCCTCTGAAATGTATTTTATCCCTCAGTTACAGATATGTAGGGTCAGTTGACACATGCTCCACTTTAATGTACGGATTTTTTTTGTGTTTGGGAATATGAATTAGCTTTTTCTTGCTCAAGGAACTTAATCTTTTAATTAATGAAACATGAAGGCCATTAACTTCATGAATTAAACTACAGTGCATTAAATTCCTACTATGATTTGCAAGTGTTGTTTGTTTCAATAATTAACAAAGATTCAGGAGTAAACACCAATATTTAACAAACCAGGTTGTTTAGCACAATGACCAGAACATGTCTGCTACAGGCTGTGAAGAAAGAGGACATCCTAATTCTATGTAAAAAGTGTACTCCAAAATTTGTGCTGTTTACAGCATAAACCAGAGTTGCTCAGAATACAGCACACTCTTCTTGTTTGTTTAAGGACTGTCTTATGAATGGAGAAGTGTCTAATTGCTGCAGGCTCAGGAAAGTATTAAGCCTTTGAGTTCACTTGACAGGCACTTGACTGAATCAATGAAATCTGCCACTACTTATCAGTGAGATCTGCTGTTCAAGAGACCATTAGGAATAAAAGCAAATCCTGACTCCTGCTGTGTGAGGACATCGGTAAAGCAATGCTTTCTCACTGCCAATAGTGTTGGGCTGTTTTTTTCCCAAATTAATGTGGAACCCTGCCCCTGAGCGTCCTTATTCTCTGTCACACAGGTGTAAGGTTTTCTCTGGTCTCATCAATTTGTAGTTAGGTTTCTGATAGAGTGAACACTCATGCAGATAATAATTTGGTATTCAGGCTATAATTATGGCTACAGTGACTTCACAGAATCACAGAATCATTCAGGTTGGAAAAGACCCTTGGGATCATCAAGGCCAACCACCAGCCCTACTCTACAAAGTTCTCCCCTCCACCATATCCCCCAACATCTCATCCAAACAACCCTTAAACACATCCAGGGATGGTGACTCCACCACCTCCCTGGGCAGCCTATTCCACTGTCTGACCACTCTTTCTGTGAAAAATTTTTCCCTAATGTCTAGCCTAATCCTCCCCCGTTGCGGTTTAATGCCATTCCCTCTTGTTCTATCACTAATCACCTGTGAGAAGAGACCAGCACCCACCTCTCTACAAGCTCCTTTCAGGTAGTTGCAGAGAGTGATGAGGTCTCCCCTCAGCCTTCTCCTCCTCAAACTAAAAAGTCCCAGCTCCTTCAATAATCTTCATAGGATTTATTCTCCAGGCCCTTCACCAGCTTTGTTGCCCTCCCCTGCACTCACTACAGCACCTCGATATCTCTCTCGTATGGAGGTGCCCCAAACTGGACACAATACTCCAGGTGTGGCCTCACCAGTGCAGAGCACAGGGGGACTGTCACCTCCCTACTTCTGCTGGTCACACTGTTTCCAATACAAGCCAGGATGCCGTTGGCTTTCTTGGCCACCTGGACACACTGCTGGCTCATGTTCAGCTGCTTGTCAACTAGAACCCCCAGATCCTTCTCTTCCAGACAGCTCCCCTCACACCTCCCCAACCCTGTAGCCATGCATGGGGCTGTTGTGGCCCAAGTGCAGGACCTGGCACTTGGTCTTGTTGAAGCTCATCACATTAACATTGGCCACTGATCCAATCTATCTAAGTCTCTCTGTAGAGCCTCCCTATCTTCATGCAGATCGACACTTCTGCTGAACTTGGTGTCATCTGTGAACTTACTGATGATACACTCTATGTCCTTATCAAGATCATCAATGAAGATGTTAAACAGGAATGGTCCCAACACTGAGCCCTGAGGAACACCACTTGTGACCAGCCACCAGCTGGATTTAACTCCATTGACCACCACTCTCTGGGACCAGCCAGCCAGCCAGGGCTTGACTCAGCAGACTATACACTCATCCAGGCCATGAGCAGACAGTTTTTCTAGGCGAATCCTATGGGGAACTGAGTCAAATGCTTTTCAATCCTTGTCCAATAGTTGGGTCATCTTTTCATAGAAGGAGATCAGGTTTGTCAGGTAGGAACGTCCTGACTTCTACTGACCCCTACTACTAACTCAACATGCTACCCAAAATATGTTTGGCATTGACACAGGAGCAGCAAGTGCTAAGCACTTAGCATAACTCTGCCTGTTCCACCAGCTTGTCCCAGAGGAGCGGGAGTGCTGGAGCAGCAGCATCTGGTACAAAGCGCTCCTCACAGGGACAATAAACTGGAACAGCCACTATTGCCTGTCAGGGCACTGTCACACCTCTTCTCTACAGTTATTCCAGGGATTATCTGGCCCTGCAATTTAAGGAAGCATAAAGGCAGCTGAAAGTCCTTTGTGTCACAATATCCAGGTATGCATAACAGAGCAGGACTGCTAATTTTCTGGTTCACTGTTTTTTTCCTTTTTCCCCTCCTGAATTAATTACTGTTGCATGGTAGATAAACAATGAAAAGGCAATAGTACAGAATCACCAGGCCCATTTGTCTGTAACAAAAAAGAATTTATTTCCAGAATATCTTTTTCAGTAAAAGTTCAAATATAAAACCTTGAAGATAGTTTGTCAGAAGAAGCAAAAGTGGAGAGGAGTTAGGTGAAAGCCATGGTTCAATTCCTTATGTTAGGATCTCACTGGGGCATATTTTCTATGCATTACAAGAGGCTAAAGTTCTTTCCACTGAGAAAGTGATGTTCTCACAAATTCATATCTGAAACCTCTAAACAAGGACTAAGCCTTGAGAAGTCAGTGATAGAAGAAAGATGTCAGTATGAATTAATTTAATCTTTTTGATCAAGATGTAAGAGTAAGGATGAATCTCCTACCACTGCTGGTTTCAGTGCCTGGTCCATGCTATCTCCCAAGGTGTTTGTGGGTCTTGTCTAGAAAAGTGCCAGATGGCATGGGCCAAAACTACAGCAGGAAGCATGTTAGTAAGTCATCAAGTGGGATAACTCTATGCTTGTACTTGAGCCCATGTCCTTTTTAGTTTACTTGTTCAGATGCTGCTGTGTGACAGAGTTCTTGAAACAATTGCCCTTTTATCCTTGGTGACTGAGTGCTGGATGCGTGCACTCCAAGTTTGATTGTTATTTAGCCTGTACCTTCCTTTGGCAGTACAAATGCAACAAACCTATGTGACTCAACCCAGAGCTCTTTTAAGACTGGAAATTCCCTGTCTTGGGAAGTACTTTCAAAGTACTTCAAAGTACCTTTTTGTCATAATTATATTTCTAATTCTGTCTCCTAGATTTTTAAATGGAAACAGAAAGGTTACTGGTAAGCAACTCTGTAGCACTATATAGGAAACAACCACAAGGGAATTTAGGAGCCAACTCTCTTCTGGTTACCTGCACTGTATTGGTTTGGCCAATAAAATTCAGATTTTAAGCAGTGCTGCTACTGCATGGTGCATGGCAGACAGGGATTTTTCATGCTGGACTGTGTCTCATCTAGTAGTGTTATGCTTGCTGCTACTTGCTAAACACAGATGGAAGTCTACAATAACCATACATGTACTTGTCTGTTATGTCTGACAATTACAATTCTTCATCTCACTTCAGTCCATTAAAATGATTGTCCATGATGCAGAATACTACAAATGTGCTTTTTTTTTTTTTTTTTTTTTTTTTTATTTAAGGGTTTATTTTGCTTTGTTTAAGGAAAACAGGTAAGGAAGCTTAAATAACAGCTCTCAGGAAATGAAATGATCACTACATCTTTAGTTGAACTGGAATGCACTTAAGAAAATAAGAGAGGAGTTTAAGTTAGAGTCATGGGAACTGGTGAACAAAGCACCAAAAAGCATGAAACTCCAACACAGATGTAGCAAAGATTTTCCAGATGTGGAATTCTTTCTATGGATCAGTGGAGTTAGCTTAATTTACTTAAGCTGTAATGATTATTCTGGGGGAAAAAAAGTATGGCTCATTTCTTATCTCTCAGTCTTTTAATATAACTAAATGCAATTTACTTGGTTGAAGATTTTTATCTAGATTTGCTTTATGAAAAGATGTCTGTTTCTTATTCCTCTTAGTTTGTCTAATGTGGCGTACATTGCTTCTCCAGAAATGCCTTTGAAATGTACTGCAAAAGTTAATATATATAGCAACTTCTTAGACTGGAACCTTTCTTGGTTATTTTTTCAATGTCCAGTTTCTCATTAAAAACAAAATTATGCCAAGTTTTGATTACAACTGTAAAATAAATATATATATATATATCTTTACAGGTTCTAGTATAGTTTTTGGTTATGTTTGTGTTTTTGTACTCTTATAAGATACGCTTGTAACTCTTTTTCTTGGCTCTTTGTTCAGCTGAAGAATTGCTTTGACTTACTGTATTCTGATCACTGATTGGTTTCTGCAGATTTTAAGATCCCTTTAATTATGGATAGAAAGTCTCCTAACACGTAGAGGACTTTTGCTGTTGCTGTATAAATTATACAGTATTCTTAATTTGATGGTGGATAGTTGGTACTGTTACCAGGAGGGAATACATGCCTCATACAAAACATAAGAAACACTCATGTAATAAAAATGTATCCAGAGTACTGGCTGAATATTCAATACATTCTTACTACAAAATACCATTTCTGAAACATTAAAAACTAATTCAGTATTTGGATAGTGACTTATCCACTGGAAATATTACAATACTAATTTGACATAGTCATATTATAGGAGATAGTCAGTGACGTACTGCATCACACAGACACTCACAAGTCTATGGGACCAAACAGGATACACCCGAGGGTGCTGAAGGAGCTGGCAGGGGTGCTCGCCAAGCCACTTTCCATCATCTACCAGCAGTCCTGGCTGACTGGGGAGGTTCCAACAAATTGGAAATTGGCCAGTGTGATGCCCATCTATAAGAAGGGTCGGAAGGATGATCTGGGAAATTACAGGCCTGTCAGCTTGACTTTGGTGCCTGGGAAGCTGATGGAGCAGCTCATCCTGAGTACCATCATACAACACAGGCGGGACAACCAGATGCTCAGGCCCAGTCAGCATGGGTTTATGAAAGGCAGGTCCTGCTTGACAAACCTCATCTCCTTGTACAACAGAACGACCTGCTTAGTGGATGAGGGAAAGGCTGTGGATGTTGTTTACCTTGACTTTAGCAAGGCCTTTGACACTGTTTCCCACAGCATTCTCCTGGCAAAGCTGGCTACTTGTGTCTTGGATGGGCACACGCTTTGCTGGGTAAAAAACTGTTTGTATGGCCGGGCCCAAAGAGTTGTGGTGAACGGAGTTAAATCCAATTGGCAGCTGGTCACGAGTGGTGTCCCCTAGGGATCGGTTTTGGGGCCACTCCTGTTTAACATCTTTATTGATGATCTAGACGAGGGGATCGAGTGCACCCTCAGTCAGTTTGCAGATGACACCCAGTTGGGTGGGAGTGTTGATCTGCTCGAGGGTAGGGAGGCTCTGCAGAGAGACCTGGACAGGCTGGAGCCATGGGCTGAGCCCAACTGGAGGAGTTTCCATAAGCCCAAATGCCGGGGGCTGCCCTTGGGCCACAACAACCCCCAGCAGCGCTACAGGCTTGGGGAGGAGTGGCTGGAGAGCTGCCAGTCAGAGAGGGACCTGGGGGTGTTGATTGACAGCCAGCTGAACAGGAGCCAGCAGTGTGCCCAGGGGGCCAAGAAGGCCAATGGCATCCTGGCTTGTGTCAGCAATAGCGTGGCCAGCAGGGACAGGGAAGGGATCTGACCCCTGTACTCGGCACTGGTGAGGCCGCACCTCGATTCCTGTGTTCAGTTTTGGGCCCCTCACTACAAAAAGGACATTGAATGACTCGAGCGTGTCCAGAGAAGGGCAACGAAGCTGGTGCAGGGTCTGGAGCACAGGTCGTACGGGGAGCGGCTGAGGGAACTGGGGGTGTTTAGTCTGGAGAAGAGGAGGCTGAGGGGAGACCTCATCGCCCTCTACAGCTGCCTGAAAGGAGGTTGCAGAGACCTGGGGATGAGCCACTTTAACCAAAGAACAAGCAACAGGACAAGAGGGAATGGCCTCAGGTTGAGCCAGAAAAGGTTTAGACTGGATATTAGGAAGCATTTCTTTCCAGAATGGGTTGTTAGGTGTTGGAATGGGCTGCCCAGGGAGGTGGTGGAGTCCCCATCCCTGGAGGTGTTTAAGAGTCGGGTCGACATAGTGCTGAGGGATCTGGTGTAGTTGGGAACTGTCAGTGTTAGGTTAATGGTTGGACTGGATGATCTTTAAGGTCTTTTCCAACCTAGATGATTCTGTTATTCTGTGACATCTTTGGCAAGTTTTGAATTGGTACATAGAGGATTATTATTTGGGTAAATCTTATGAAAATCAGTGGTAACACTGTCATTAATTTTATTGAGGAAAGGGTTATACTAATCAATTTCTCTGACAGTTTGTCCAGACTTTTTCTAAACCTGTGTAAAACTTTAGCATCTGTAATATACTGGGGCAAGGAACCCTATAGTTCAGATCTAGATAGTCTGAAGAAATGCCTCCCTGTGTTTGTTTTGAATCTGGCACCTTTATTTGATGTCTTCTCATTCTTTTATAGGAACAGAGAAGCAATTGAACATAAATGTCAAATGGTTATCAACACAGAGTAATCAGACATGGACAACTATTGTACTGGAGACAAAAAAGAAGAGATGAGGTGCAAAACCTCTTACTGTTAGAAGGAATGGCAGGTGTTAAATCCCTGACTGAAAAAGCCAGTACCACTTTGAAGCTAGAAGTGAATGCCACTAATTTCTGTGCCAGAAACATTGCCTTCTACTTGGCCCATTGTGTTTGATCCTGCAATAGCTAAATGAATGACTGCTAAAAGGCATTTTTCCTACAAATGCTAGTCTGGATCCATGCTTCAAAACACAGAGTCAGACTTAAGTTGTAAGGTTGATCTGTATAAAAATTACAGGTCTGACATCTTCCTCTAAAATGGTGAAAGAAATTTTAGGAAAACTAGAGATTATTCCCATGAGTCTCTTCTAAATTTTCAATTATTTTCCAGCCACAAATGCCCTGATAATGATGAAATTACGTCTGATAAAAGTGATTAATCTGATATACACTTTAAAGTTTTGCTAAAGTGGGTATATCAGTTTTGAATGTGAAATACGGCCCTGCTGAAGACAAGCTTGTGGTGACACAGAAAGTGTAATTCCTCTCAAAGAGTTAGCATGAGCTATACCACCAAAATAAGTCTTTGGCACTCTATGAACATTCTGTAATCTCATCCCTGCTTTGAGTCTCCCTCAGGAACTGCAAGAGCAAAATTTTTCTAGTGTAGGCATGGGCTTTTTTTCTGTAAGAAGAGCTCTATGGAAGTCAACCGATAGATAACAAATTCTTGACAAAATTCTGTGTCTTTTTCTTCCTCACAACATGAATAAACATTGATTCTAGGATGATACTGTAAATTAGACAACCTGCCTGGAGGAAGCAGTGGTTTATTTTATTGTTTTTCTTCACCTTTTAACAGATATTTTGACTACTTTTCTCTAATTTCAAGCCTGTATTTTGATATGTATTAAAATCCCTGGTTACTTTTCCTTTGCTTTTCAATTATGCTTATAGGTGACTACTGAGATATGATGTACCTGGCTAGCATGCTGAAATTGGTTACCCAGTACCTCCTCTTCTTTGAGGCCAAAGTACAGGAGAAGGTGCAATTGAATCCACTGTAAATTGGGCTTTAAATTAATAACCTCTAATTGAACTAAAGAGGCTATTCAGTCAGAGAAACCTTCAGAGAAATAATTTTAGACTTGAATTTAGCAAATTTCTACTTACAAGCTTAGTCCAAACTTGTGGGTGGAATGATTACCTGCAGGAATAACTCCTCGCAGATTTATAGTTTATAGGCCATTTGGCAGTTGTATTTATCAATAAACTTGGTTTTCCTTTCGTTCTTTATTTGTGATACTTATGAATTAAGCAACAATTTCATGCAGTTATCTGATTCTTTCTGAAAATGCCATGAAGGGGAGATTCGCTAATAGCCAAAATCAACACAGAGGTAGATTGAAGGTGATAATGAAGCAATTGCATGAAGCAACTGACTGACTTTGCCTATAAGAATCGTACACTGGTGCATTTTAAGATCAGTGGTATCTAACATATGTTAGAGAATCAGCATTTGGTTTGGTTGCCACTTTCTGATACATGTAAAAGCAATCTAATTTTACAAGAATATTTGCAGAGGAGATTTGAGACAATGGCTAAACTTACTGACTAGATACCACAAGGTGTTTCTTCAAGGTAATTAAAACCACCTTTTGTCAGATATGGTTAGTATTGATGGTTTTATAGACAATAAAAGATCTAGTTGCTCAGGCTGAACATACTGCAAACAGATACAACAATTCTCTCAAGCATCACTTGCTATACCAGAAGGCATTGAGAGCACAAGTTAACAACTCTTAGCAAGGAAAAAAAAAAAACCTGTGACACTGCAGTTACATACAGCCCTATCATTGTGCTGCCAAGGATGGTTCCACATCAAGAAGATACTTTGCCTCCAGGTGTGCCTAATCCAAAGTGTACTTTTGGGTGTCTCACACCTGAGTTTTCAGCATGTCCTTAGAGGAATGTAAATAAGCATGACTCCTCATCAAACATCAAAGAGCTCTCTCTTTTCCCTAAGGATTTGTGAAAAGGAGCTTTTTATTCTAATAAGACAGGAGTTTAAAGTGTGAGTGTAAGTACCTAAAACATATAAACAACAAAATCCTGTGCTGGCTTTATGGAGTAAAGCCCATGTCCCAGGTGATCTGGCACTGAAACCATTTCTTAATCTTCTTTTTTAACAGATGCAGAAAGAGAAAAATTACCTCACCACACTTTAAGTGCTCTAAACTCTTCATATTAAACATGTTTTTAAATTGTTCAACTCTTCGGTTCATCTTTAGCAACTCTGAAACACCTTAGCAGTCCAAGTCCTATTTTCAAATATGAACACAGGAGCATAATATGATCTTACAGATGTTTCGAGTGTTGTCTAGGAACACAAAGAAGTAAAGAAAATATTTTAAATTTTTCAAAAGTGACTAGGTACCTTCATAATTCTGTGCCACATGCAGGTATTACTGCCCAAAGGTAACCTTTACTGGGAATTGGCCTACAACTGGCAGGTGTCACAACAAAGAGATTGTTTTTCATTTTCAGTACCTAAAAAACTACAACAAAGTAGCCAAAAGTCAAATTTTGGCTCTAGGCACTTCAGATTTTCAGAAGCTGACTCTGTTTCTGTACACTGAAAAAGAAAGCTCATCACCTGATTTCTAAATCAACAGTCACATCACTACTTTGGAAACCGTGGCCTAATGATTACATGTCAGTATCAATTAGGACCAAGTGAACTTGTTTATATTTCATCTGAATCAACACAAGTTTTTACCATGAACTCAGTCTGAACAAAATTAGGCTAGAATTAACTTGATTAATTGGTTATCACCATTCTCTGATATTCTTGTTATAGCCAGAAAAGGAAAGGAAGAACAACTTACTCATGTTTGCTTTGATTTAAAAGCTATTTTTGGTCAGGGACTACTACCTTTTTAAAAAAGTTTCTGGTGTCCAATACAATAAGAGACCACAATTTGGGCTGGGTAACATAAATGTTACTGAACCACTGTGTAACTGATAACTACCTTTACACTGAAATTAATATTAAATACATGATACTAGCCAGAATATACTGGGTACCAGTTTACAGTCTATATAGTGGTGTTCTAAAATGTGAACACGTTATAATTAGTTATGATGTAATACTAAATTGAATTTGCTGGAAGTAACAAAATCACAAGTCTTGTGCTGTATTTTCTGCTTTGACAACAAAGAACTCAATCATGAAACATTGTTTCCCACAATATTTTTGTTTGCAAGTTGAGATTTTACAGTCTGGAAGGGTGAATAAATAAATGATAAAAAACCGTCTGGAGAGCAGCTCTATGGAAAAGGCCCTGGGGTCTTGGCAGACAGCAAGCTGTGCATGAGCCAGCAGCATGCCCTGGCAGCAAAAAGAGCTGGCAGCATCCTGGGATGTATCAATAAAAGCATGGCCTGTACATGGAGGGATGGGATTATTCCCCACTCAGTGCTTGTTAGACCACATCTGCAGTACTGAGTCCAGCTGCAGGATCCTCTCAATACAAGAAAGACATCAATAAAAGGAAACAAGTCCAGGGGAGGGTCACCAAGCTGGTCAGGGTCTGGATCATTTGACCTGTGAGCTGGGGCTGTAGGACTTGTTCAGCCCAAAGAGATAGCTTTTGGGGTCCTACCAGCAGCTCCTCAGGATCTCATGGGAAGGTAGGAAGAAGATGGAGCTGGGGCCTCCACATCGTGCATGTGAGGATGAGAATAGGCATAAACTGAAACCAGAAAGAATCAGACTGGATAGAAGGAAAACTGTCTCCTCCTTGGAGACAGTACGGCAGTGGAGCAGGTAGACTACAGAGCTTGAACAGGCTCCATCCTTGGAAGTTTTCAAGACCAGACTGGATAAAGTGCTGAGCAACCTTGTCCGACCTCAGGGCTGGTCCAGCTTGAGCAGGATGTTGGAAAAAGGAGCTCCAAACATCCATTTCAAGACAGTTATCCTGAGTTATCACTTGTTTAACTGTATTTCACTAAGTGATGAAGTCTGTAATGAGAGGCATTCTTAGAACTTATCAACCTGTGATGAAACATATTATCAATGTTAAAATACGCTTAAAAGACTTCAGTGCTAAGGCTCATTTTTCTTCCTGATCACATAGTTTCCGAGATAAAAATAACTTGCCTTAACAAAGAAAGTATATATTGCCCTAAAACCACATTGGATTGGACAGAAAAGGGACAGCTAAAAGATTTAGTATGATGGTTGGCAGCTGTAATGGCTCAGCTGGCACTATATAGATCTTTATTCCTATCAGGGAAATATCTTGATTAGAATAAGGTAATTCTATTACAGAATTATGGAAAGACAGCAAACCACCAAAGAAATCAAAATTCAATTGCTCACCACAGGAATATAAAGCACTGAGGCACTGCTTGTTTTCTCTAAGGTGAATACTGACATTTAAATATTTGTGGAGGAAATATTTAAAGTTGTTTCCACAATTAACACAATCATCAAAGAATCTAGAAAATATCATAGGTACAAAAGCATTAAAGTGCATGATATGGAATGTACAAATAATGACCAATCCTTGTTATTGGCCTAAAATAGTTCAGCTAAGCTCTTCTCAAGTATTTTAAAGATCAAAATAGATGAGACTATAGTAAAGAAATGAGCAAAATTAAATGCCTTTGGAGATAATAACAGCATATTTTAATTTAAAAAGCTCTTCCAGAGAAGTATAAAAGTAGGTCCATACTGATGGTTCATACTAATGCAGGTGGCACAAGAAAACAGAAGTTGGCTAAACATTTAAGAATTTGATGCAGAAGAGGTTCTGTTACTTCTCATATACTTCAGATGTACCTTATTATTACACAGTAATTTCATAGAATTTGTTTTAGCCTTCCAGAAAACACATTTTCCTGTTCAGCCATGGGACCTGAACGTTTTTGTCCTCCTTCAATTGTATAGTCTTGTTGACTGCTGGCTCCCCTTCAGAGTACATTCACACTATATGGCCCTACCCTTCACTTTTTAAGACTCAGGAAAGTAATATATGACAGACAATCATGAGGATTTTAAGGGGCCATCCTGCTTCCATTGCATTTAGCATGGATTTAAGTGGACTTTCAGAGGAAAGCTGCAGTCCCAGGATCTACTTTTTCCTCCAAAACTTAAAGAAAATGGCCACAGCACCTTAAGATCAAAGAGACTCTGGCTTCACATAGTGTTACGTGCATTTTAAAGTTTATGTTTATACCCACATGGATACAGTGAATATGGTGTGACTTTTAAAAGTGGAGTAATTTATTCAGAAGAACAACTACAGTAGTGTGTGGTTAATAAGCCACTAGAAATCAAATAGCAAAAATCATGACATCAGCTATTTTGCTACATTTGGAAAAAATAAAGAAAACCCAACAACTAGACATCATCAGGAATCTTAGCATGAATTGTAAACTTTTGGTATCTATTGGCATCACAAACCTTTTTTCTAGTAATGAAATAAATGACAGTGGAATAAAAATATATCTATTAGCATCTATTAGTGTTTGGCAGACATTCATGCATATTCTGGCAGAGTTTCTGTTACTTTTTTAGTACAGCAGATTGAAGCGTGAGGGCTCACCTGACATTTTTATTTAGAAAGCAAACACTCAGCTAAAACAAGTTCTGTAACTGTTGCAGCATCAGAAGAGAAAGATTACCTGTCTAGGAACTGGTCCTTCATACTATGGTCTCACAAAACCACTAATAAGACTGTTCTACTAAAACCAGATACAATACTTACAAAAAAGAGACAATAATTTATGTTGCCCAGTTTATTTTCGAATACTGGCTAGGGATATCGTAAAGCAGCCAGAAAACTAGAAAATGGGCCAATTAACTTGTATTTCTCTCCAGTTTATGTGTAAACCGATATGCTGCAGCCAGTCAGATTATATTTTTTAATGTTTGCTCTCGGTTCAAAATAAGGTATATATGGATGAACCTTTAATGACTTTATGAAAACAGAGCACCCCGCGGGTACTGCTCATAGAAAGAATTGATTTCTCTGGATCTAGAACATGTTTATAAAATCTAGTGGAGATTTTTTTTTTTTTCCTTTTGATTAGAGCTACAGTTAAACTAAATTAAAAGAGCTCTACCCAGTGTGCCAAGCAGTTGATCTTTTATGTGCTTCGTTTAATGACAGTGAACCTGTTGCTACTGGATTTTCAAGGTCCTCCCACTAGGAGTTTGCACAGATGGGCCCAACCCGCCTTGTTCTTACTCCATCACCTTCTGTTCTGCAGCTTATCATGGGGCCAAGCACCGAGTGTCCTCTGCTGCCTGACACAGAGTCTGTGAGAAGAAACACCCTGCCGATAAAAGGTCCCTTCAACTGTCTGTGTATCTGCCTTCCTTGTGAAGCAAAGGCAACCAGGGAAATTAACACCAAAGGACACTGAGCCTGCATTTTATTAAATAGTATCTTTACCAGAAATCTAGAGGAGATACAGAAAGAAAATGAGACTTGTTCACTACTAGGCCCATATTGTAATACTAACGCTGGGGAGTTTTCAAATACTTTACATTGGCCAGAGATCCCATGAGGCTGCCGTCTTCAACTATGCTTGATATGTTATCCTCTTTGCTTGCTGATCACCGAAACAGAGATGAGAAATGGGCTATCAAATCTGTCTACTACATGTCAAAACCTGACACTTTTGTTTGTGCTGAAGTAGACTTCTCTAACCTACTAGTTAGAGAGAGTACTGAGATTTACCCAAAGAGCTTGTATACTTTTTCCATAATATATCTTTAACACAAGAGGGAATATTTTGGTAGAATCATTAAAGCTCTTACAAGCATGTTCACTTGCTATTCTGATAGGAAACTTTTACTGCTACAGATGAGTAGCGTCACTTGCTTTTTCGTATCAAGTAATGTGTTCTGTTTTTTAAATGATCCAAGTTTGTACTTAATAACTAAAATTCAGTACTCAATGACTTTAAACCCCCTTATTTTATTTTTAGAGCAGCAATTCTCCTAAATGTGTGTTCAACCAAAATACCACAGGGCAGTTGTTTTACATGCAGAGAAAAATATTTATTATAATACTGAAAATTATGGACCAGTGTGTTAATATTTATTTAATATTTATTTAGAGCTAGACTAAACCTTCTGCCCTGTTTATGTGATAGCACATAGTTTCATCACCTCAAGAGAAATAAACTATGCTAGTCCCTGAACAGATGTGGATGTTCATTCTACCTCTCCTGCTGACTCTGTTGTAGCAATGTTTCCAAGTCACAGAGTTCATTATTCCCTACAAATATTTGAGGATAAATTGGGAAATCATGAAGTAGGTCCACAAAGAGACTTAGGCAATACTTCTGTTTTGGGAACAGTGTTCAAGAAACTGAATTAAGAACCTCACAGTGGATTCATCGTACTGAATATTGGTATCTGTGTTAGGAACCATCTTGACTCTACAGTTAGTGGAGAGTTAACCAATAGCATTCATGAAGTCTCATGTGTGACTCATATCAGTAAACCAAATGCTGACATATAGCCAGGTGAACCAAAGGTTCATAAGCTACTTATTTTTAGACTATAAATGAAGCCAACACCACTAAGTCTGACCCAGACACCTTCATTATTGACAGGTGAGATGAGCTCTCCATCCCCCAAATTTCTTCATAGTTTGTGGACAGAATTGAAGAATAAAATTCACAACAGTCAGCAAGGTAAGTAAAGGCATGGAATACATAAATTACTCAAAAGAAAAACAGATGCATCTGAAAAAAGACTTTTGAAGCTGGCTGCTGGCCCGCATTCCTTATTTAGGTGCCAGTAGTCACAGCCCTGAGTCATCTCTTGGCTTGAGCCATCGTTTTCCCTGACTGTGCATGTTGCTTGATCTTAGCTTCTACCTCAAAAAAAGTTATTTGGAAAGATTTTTTTTTTTTTCACCATTGCCAGAAACATCAGTAATATTGAAATTTCTTAAAAATACATTTCTCAGAAATAGCTTATGCCATAGTACATCATTCGCATCATTCGCAATGCCCTATCTCATGCAGCTTGAAGCAATAGTGTACACAGTTAGGCATGACTGATGTTCTGCTCAAAACACTGATCATTTATAGATTTTTGCCAAAGGGACTCTGCAATTGCAATTTTTACTGCACTTTCCACTGTAAAAAGAACCTCAACCTGGTTATGCAACTCCTGAGTTATTAATTGACAAAAGTAGCAAAGTTTTCATATTATGTTTGTTTTTTCTCTAAAAATAGTGTGTGTGTGCAGTTTTCAACTTTTTTTTTTTAAGTATTCCATCTGCAAGTTTGTATTTAATGTAGTCAAAATTTACTGTGTGTTGGAAAATATATAAAATTGATAAAATATTTAATTTCAAGGATCAACATCTGCTATGAAGATAAAGAGTAATGTGTGAACTTCTAAGATGCTTAAACAGCTTGGTCCATTTAAGGATCTAAATATTTGGTTACCCATAGGAAAAGCACTTGAAAGTATCAAAGTATCTGTAGTCTACAGAATAGAAAATCTAGTAATAACAGGTTTTTATTTATGTATATAGAATTTCTGAACCAGAAACATTGAAATAACAGCCTTTCTACTTTCTTGTATTTCTCATTCCAGGCCCAGATGAAAACAAATAGTATTAAGTAGGAAAAAAGGAGCTACAAGAAATCATTACTTCAAGTTTTCAAAATAAGCAAAGATGTTTGAATAGCCATTTTGAGTGCATTTTAAACTCAATTTTAATACAGTGCTATATAATCTTTCTACTGACTGTGATATTATCATTGTCAGTAGTAAAATAAACAACTACTTTTTGCTCTGTAAAATTTTCTAATATATTTTAGTCTGTTTGTAATAATATAAACTACAAAGAGTTAGATTGTTGGTATTTCCAAATAAATATCAAAATCACTATTTGTTTTGTTCTCTTACAGCAGGCATGCAAATATGCTATATTATTTTTTGAAGGTTTTCACATCTTACAGCTTTGTCATTCATGAGTCTTATTCAATGCCATTTATCTGGTGAAGTATAAGCAACAGTGATCAAACAACGGCTGGTTAAATCACAAAATATGAGACCTGAAGGTCTGAATCAAGATCCAAATGCATTTTAAAAACAATAGCACTAACTACCCCGAGAACAAATTGACTTCAGTCAATAGGTCTGATTTAAATAATCATCTCCCTAATGCATGCTTAATATTTCCAAAAAACCCCATCACAACCTATTGAGCTTCTGAGCTGTAAAAGCCAAAACTGATTGAAAAGCATCTGCATGTCTATTCACAGTCTAGCTTGTGTTCACATACATGGAAATGTCAGCAAACTGACTCCATACTGGCATGGAGTTCCACCTAGTACTTGTAATGCTAAATATAATGCTGTCTACAAAACCCATAACACTGAAGTCTGGACAGGAAGAAGGAATAGAGAGACAGATTCATATGCATATGTACAGGTTATAAAATGTATGCAAAAAATACATTTATTTCATGTCATCACCACTGACATGATAGATAGTTTTGATGCCCAAGAAGTAAGCATAGAGCCTCCTGATTTTACAAGCCATCAGCTATGTCAAATATTTTTTGCATCTCTCTTCCTCTAGTATAAAACTGGGGTATTCCTGTGCCCTGAAGATTTTTAAATGATTTTTAGATAGTTTTTAATCTTACATGGTACATAATTGCTAAAGATGTACAAAAACCTAAAGTTCCATGGCTGCTTAACAAAGTATTTGAAATTAGCTGCAAATAGTAAGGCCAGTTATAATCACTTTGCATGTCTGAACATAATTTAAAGGATGTGTACAAATACAAACTGCCTCACAAAAAGAAATAATACCACCTGTGAAATCTATAAAAGAAAATGCTTATTAAATATGGGTCACAGTTTGGGAATTATTTATGAACTTCAACAGCTAAAATAGCAACATCCTGACCAGACAGATCCATAGCTTTTACAGTACTGATTAGCACTGTGGCTTTTATCTCAAAAACTTTTTTTTTTTTTTTTTAAACCTATTCCTCTCCCTTAATAAGTAAAAGAAAATAAATAATCCAAACCAGGATAATGTAAGAAAATTCCACCAACAAAAATCAGACATAAATTAGAATGACAAGTGGCATTTAGACATTTTGAGGTATTTTTCAAGCTATATTTGAAACACAGTAGCAAACTATCAATTAAAATAAATGATGAAGAAACCAACAGGGATTCTGGAGATCTGTAGTGCTAAGAGTGGAGTGTTCCCTACTGTTTATCATAACAATACCCCCATTTGACAGGGTGTAGCAAACAATCACTAATAGATTTCACATACAAACACCAAAGTATGTATAGCGCTCAGAGAACATATAAACCAGAAAAGAATAGGAAAACAACCTTTCAATATTCTGGAAGTACTTAGTTATAATAAAAATTGTTCTCTCTAGTGAAATACTCCAGATAACTGAAATTTCCTGCCATGCTTAAAGACAGACAGTAAAGTTCACACTAGGTCATCAAATTCCACTGACTTGAACAAACCCATTGACATCCATATTTGTTAACCGAGACATCAAATAAATCAAAGTAGATTTTAACGCCAAGTAACAAGTTAGTACCTAGAGGAAGACTGACATGTAAGGGACAGCTGCAATTCAACTGGGTATTTTGTAGGATAGTTTCAAACATCTTTATTAGTATCACCCAGAAGGCGGTACTGCTTTTCAGAAAGAGAAAATATCCTATTCAGGAAACAATAAATAACCTTTACACAGACATTTGTCAGGTCTGTCATCCTACACATTTGAAACCACACAGCTGAAGCCTGTCTTTTATCACTTAGTTAAGTAACACTATATTCCACGAAACAAATACAAGGAAATGAGAAAACAAGTAAATATTTACTCACCAGCCTTCTCCTTCTCTGAAATAGCTGGCATAGCCTGAAAGAAAAGAATAAATGATACCACTGTTAAAAAATATTAGGGAAACCTTATAAAATCTAAGGTAGTTTTTATGTGTCCAGAAGGTCTGTAAAGAACTGAGGTCTCAACTGTGTTAAGCATTCAGGAGAGAAACATACAGTTCCCATTTATGTGTCTTATACTCTACTATGAAACTAATTACTGTTAAAAAAAAAGGACTAGAAGAGAAGGGAGTTAATAAAATATTCCAACAATTGTATTTTGAAATAATCATCCTAGAATACATGCCCACAAAATTCCACTAGGAAATTACTAAATAATTCTGAAGGCGTGAAGACAAAAACTGTGTGACTGAAGATGAGACTAAAATGCCAAATCTTTCTTCTGCAGAATTCAAGTAAAGTTCTGCCATTGACTCTATATAGTTAGTCAAACTCAAATGTATGTTGTTATATTACCTAACAATTTCTTACTTTCCATATAATTTTTCAGTGACAAGTAATAAAAGTGTTTTCATATTGGCTGTAATTTGTTTTGGACTTGAAAAATTGTGGGGTTTTGCAATTTTCTTTCAGATTATGCTTTTCTTTTAGACTAATGCAGAACAACTTTCTGAGTGTATTTTTCCTGAAATAAGTAGGTTATAGATTGAATTACTAGCAAAATGGAATTTATATGGTACACATATAAACAGAATTAAAGAATGTGCAGATATGATAAAGGTAAGAAAGGCTGGATGAGAAACAGGAATGGGTATGCAATGTATGCAGAACCGCCACGTGAGTTAAGGTATCAATTTTACATCCCTTTCACTTGTGTCAGCCTAGCCTTTGTTCAGATTTTCCTGCTGTAGTTTTCACAGGAAATAAAAAGATGGGAGTGATGGACAGAAATCATAAAACAACCAGTTTCAGACTTCCTATAGAGGTCTCGAAATAGACTTTGAAAATTTCATTTCAGGATTTGATTTGTCTTACTATATAAAATATTATTTTATAAAATTTCCTGGATGATATTTTGTACAAATTTGAAATAGAACATGTTTTAGACAATACATATTAATAAATACCTTACAGGTTAGTAACCGCCATAAGGATTGTTTTGTGATTCTTTCTGTTCCACCTGCACTCTGACTAGTTAAATATCTGTTGCTTGAGTCTGACATTCAAAAATCTTATACTATCAGACTAATATTATTCAAAACAGCAGCCCCTTGCTTGAAAAACATTTCCCTTGCTTTTTGCAAACACATTTTTATTCAGACAAAGCACCATTTTGCTCCAGTAATGCAAAGGCATTAATTCCATAGCCTAAAGGAAGTTTGCCCAAGAAACAATAAAATCACACAATGAATTAAGGTACCAGTTATAAAGAAACAGAAAGTGTATCATGTATAGACTCAAAAAAAAAAAAAAAAAAAAAAAAAGATAGAATTTTGAAAACCAGTATATAATTTTCTTCTCTTTCCCAGACCTAAGTGGTTATACTGGCTAAGAAAAATAAGAAACCCCCAGATTCACTACTATCATTTACCTGAGAAGGAAATCTGAAAGAGAGAACTTTGTAAAGAGGGGAAGGTGAGAAACAAGTAAACAATCAGGGAAAGAAAAACAAACAGAAGAAAAAAACCCACTAGTGTAAATTGAATAGAAGGGTCAGGACAAATGAAGGAGAGATGGACATAGATTATTATGACATTTTAATGTTGAGTTTTGTTACCCATTAAAAAAAAAAAAAAAGTGTGATGGATTCGTCTAAGAAAAGCTTAGAAGAAAACATTGAGATGACTGGAGATGTTGCAACAGTGTCAGCATTGAAATCATAAGCTGTGTCATGGAAAACAGACAGCAGTTTGAGAGGGACAGCCTTTGTAAGGTCTAAAATACAAGGCCAAGATGAAAAGCTGTGATTCAGTGAACGGCAGGAAAGCAGTTACAGGACTCAATAGCAATATGATAGAGTGACAAGTATGGAAGGTAATTTCTCTGGTAGCTTTATGACAGACTTAAATGGACTTTAATCACGTTGTCTATACCTGCAGTGTAAATCACTGTCAGTGCCCTTGGCCTGAATGAACACTTCTGAATCAGGTCCCATCATTATTCATATCAGCATGCAGATTTTTTTCATCCCAGCATATCAGATTTTAAAACAATGTTAATCTTGCCATTTGTAAATTCAAGTTATTTCTCAGGAAATATATTATGTTTGTAGTTGATGATCACTAAAACATGTTGATTTACAACCAGACATACATTTAGTAAATCTGGTAGATGGTAGTCCTAAAAGTTGTTAAGAGTTGTACAGTTGGTTTAGCCCAGGTAAAAAGCTGTAGCTGGCAATACATAATTGAACCATAATGCCTCAGGGCAGATGTGTAAATCACAAAATTAGTACTTCTGTAAAGTAGGATGAAGAAGCACTCTAAGTTCCAGAAAATTTAAAGACAGAGTGAGGTTTATAGATAGAAGTACTTCCTACACTCTTACAGTAATCTTGCAGCAATTCCTTAAAACCAATCCTAGAGAGACGAATGTGGATTATGCAATTTACCAAAAGTAAGAATTTTAAATCAACTCAGGTGCATGGGAAAAAAAAATAATGCTAGACCACTGAGATAAAGAAATACATTCAAAATGATATAGCATCACAAAGTATGTAAGTTTTACTAGCACAGTTAGGAGGATTTCCTATGGTGGTGACAGATAGTAATTTTTCACTACTCCAGGTCCCCCATAGTGCATTATGTAAATATAGAGATTTCCTTTTATTGTCTCACTTTTTATCTTGATATCAGACTTAGCCCATTTTTTCAGCAAAACATGGTTCCATTTCCTTTATGTGCTTTTAAAATTAGAAGAACTAATTTTGTCTGATTTGGTCTTATTGATTAACTGCACAAGAAAAAAAGTATCGTATTTTGCAAGAACCAAATATTTTCTCAAATTCACGTGAACCCGAGTAAAAAAAAGAAAAAACAAATTATCTCTAAAAACTCCCTTGTAGTAGTATCAAATAAATGTAAGTAAAATATTTTCTTTAGAACAGAATAGGAAGCTTTTTTTTTTTTTTCTGAAGAATAGCAATATTCTTATTTTAAAGACTGCAAATAACATGAATACTTGACTCAGAACATGGTACTGCGGCATACTTATAAATCCTGAATCCATTATAAATTATGAAAGATGTTTTCTTTAAATAATGTATATAAATAAGCAAGTCTTACTAATTCTTTACAGTTTTAAGAACTCTTACAAATGTCATATTTTTAGTCAAAGGTTTAGATTTGCTTAGTTTACAGAAAAATTGAAAACCTTCCTACTTTTTAAAAAATATATAGTAAATGTAAAGTCCCTGATTAAAAAAAAACAAACCAAAGAACACCCCAAAAACCTACCCTCTTTATCCACAAAATCATCTTGGATGATACTTTCAAATATGTTTCTAAACAGAGTGTAATCAAGATGTAAACTGAGCTAAAAGTTCTGTCAGAATGTTCTATTGCTGCTTAAAAGCTGCGAAAAAAAAATCCTAAATGAACATAGCATTTCCTGAAAATTTGAAATAAAGTAAACCACAAGCAACCCTTGTTCAACAAGATCTCGGACAGTCCTACTATTGGTTTAGTTTTTCATTAATACAGCTACGCATACCGCTTACATGCTGCCCAGTGGGAAAACATGATTGTTACTTATGAGAAATGCTCTCATCTCCAGTAGTTTTGAATTCACTGGAGACCTTCTTCCAACGAGTTCCATATGTTCCAAATGAATTGCATTCCCAGGAAGTGATTTAACACTTCTGGCAATGGAGCAATTAAACCGGATTTTCCTGCTCGGCCAGATGGGTTCACTGTAACTTCACATTATTTCTCACTCTCCTCACAGAACTAAAAAAACTGGACTAACAATTTCCACATGATCTGGCCATGATGTATTTTTTTTTTTTTAAAAAGCAGGCACATGCTCTCTTTACACCCCCTTCACAGATTTCAACAAATACACCCCTAAAATCAGGCTCCTCTCTATATTTTTAATACTATATGCTCTTAGCACCGAGAAAGAAAAAGTAAAAAAATCAAAAGCCCCTCTCAGACCATTGCTGAAATATACTCAGGATTTTCTTTTAAATTAGAGAATTTGAGTTTTAACCTATGAAAACCTTACTTACAATGTCATATCGAATATTTTTTTTGATGCATCCCTACGATATTGCAACTCTTTCCCTGTAAATATATTATGTCTGCAAATATAACTGTAAAACACAAATCCACTCTATTGGACATTTTTCTTTAAAGTTGCAGTTGCCTGGCTCAGCTATAAATGATTACCAGTAACACTGGGTTAAATAACCACATCCTGTGAATTTCATTAGAAGTTAGGTGGAAAAGCTGTCTTCCAGCAAGAAAAAAAAATGGTGGAAAATTCTGGTAAATCAAAACTTAAAATTTCAGCACAAATGAAAATCTTTGTCTGACCAAAGTAAAAATATCTATTTCTTTCTGAGTTTCTTAAGAATATTTTAACAGAGAAGAGAGGTAAATGTGTCAACAAAGCCCACAATCTCACAGAGCAACCATTCATTTGGGCATGTGTAGTTTTTCACTATGAAAAGAGAAAGGAAGAATCTCTCCCCTCTTCCCAAATTAGATTCCCTCCATTACAGACTCAAAATTCATATATTTCATCCCTGAAGTGGGCTAAAAAAATTAGCATCGTAGCTTTCCAGATTAGAAGAGTTATAGTCGGAGGATGTGTGCAGTGTCTTGGTGGTGAAAGGGGGAGGTATTATATTATCTGCAAAGAAGAGAGAGTGCATTTGGGAGCAGTGCTGAGGGTATGCTGAGCTGCAAGACTGCCATCATAAAAAGCTGAGTCACATCCAGTCTGACCTGAACACAGCTTGGCTCTCCCTTAACTGTAGTGCAAAGATGGGGTTTTTTTTCATCCCTATTCTAAACCTGCAGACAAAGCCATTATGTATAAAATTCAACTAGCTATCTTTTTGTTTCCTTGCACTCACATAACATAAACAGCTCTATCATGACTGACTTGTCTGTGAAGGGCTACACTAGATGGCAAAGGTCTGTATAAACTGGCATGTTACTTCAGAGAAGCATGTAACATAGAATTTCTGCAGTAAGGATCTAGTAATATCTATTTATTTTTATAGTATCTCATAAACCAGGAGTGAATCTATATTCCAATTTTCCAGACAAGATATAGCATCCTTATTCTAAAGATATTAAACACACTTTTTTCCCCACAATAGTTAATAGTTCTCCTTTTTTCAGATTACAGAAGATAAAGTGCATTTGGCCATATGTGAATCACATTTTCAATACTGCCATCTAACCATGATGGGTTTTCTACAAAGCCCTTCCATCATAGAAGGCTGTCAGTTATTCAGTCTTTTTTCAGGTATGCATTTGAATAGACATGCTGGGAAATTTTCTTCCTAATGATCTAACACATCCTTATTTGCAATCATTTGTCTACAATTTTGCCTGTGGAGACAGTATCTTCTACTGTCCAGGGTGGAGGGAACACTCCAGGACAAACAGCATACTGCGATTTGACTAGAAAGGGAAAACCCAGCTTTCATAATAACTGTGAACAGGTGACTCGCAATTGCTGAGCTCATGCTGCTATAAACCCCCTACCTTATTTTTTTGAAAAGCTTTTATGGTAATCACCTTTTATTCCTGATATTAAAAATCATGGTCTAAATTCTCACCTTAGTAGATGCTGCTTTTATGCAAAAAAGTGTTAGTAAGAATTGTGTTTTCACTGAAATTATTTGTTTCAAGAGCAAATTCATGTTCTTATTCTAAAAAACTGGAAGCCCTATATCACATGAGAAACAGAAAAGAGACTAACCGCCAAAGCTTGCAAATGTAAAAATGGATGTTATATTTATTTTTTAAACAGTATTGTTGATTTTAAGACCAGAAACAGCTATATAGATCGAAATATATATCTGTTGTCTTCTTTCTACTCAGATGATCAAAACACCCAAAACCCTAAAATCTACTGAAGAAGAGAGATCTACTGAACTTCTGACAAGAAAGAAAGGAAGCAATATCAACACAATATACAATTACCAAGCAAAGACTAATGAACCAGATGACAGAGAACTCTCTATTCCAGTAAACAAGAGCAATATTGTACCTGAAAACTGAGTTCAACAATACCCAGGCAGAAAACAAATTTTAAGCATTATGTATCAAAGAGTGTATGTTCTATAACATCCAGAGTCCTTAAGTAGACATTTTATTTAGAATGTATGCTTCAGTTTTCTTAATTTGGATAAATAGTAGTTAAAATTAAGTGGGTTATTTTACAGAAGAAAAAAATCCATGATCATTCAGATGATTTGAAATCAGAGAAATACTGCAGTCCATAACCAGAAATTTCCTGTTAATATTCCCTTTTCAACAAAATACTGAATAGATATCTCTACTGGAAAATTTCAATTTTTTTGAAACCAAAGCCTTTTGTGTTAATAAACCAGATTAAGAGAGTAAACATGTAGAAAATCCTTCTGGAAATACTAATTAAAGCAATCTTTTGGTATTAGCACTGAACTGAAATCATAGCAATAATGTAGAAGAAAATCCTAGAATGATTAGTTTATAATCCAGAGTTATTTACAAAACATTATTTTATTAAATGTATAAATTTTTAAAGGAAGTTTTCAGCTCTCCACAATTTTTTGTTTGGTTTGGTTTGTTTTTTTTAATCTGGCTAAAGAAAGAGAAAAACCAAACCCATCAACTTTCAGGACGGACCAGTTTTAGAAGGGGAATTCATCAAGGTCTTTCTTTGTGGTCTGTCATTTTACTAAAGATTGCAATTACTAAAAGTAGAGCAGAAGGCAATTAAAATCCACCCAACAATAAAGCTGCACCATTTAACTCAATTTTAAAAAGAAGTTAATGTCACATTCAGAGGTCTCTGGCTAAATTTATGACAACACTATGAATTTAGTTGTAGTGGAAGTACAAAGCTGTATGCTTGCCTGCATATGTTCTCCTCCAGTCAGTTGTATGCCTCTCCCCAACTAGTTTGCTTTCTGACTGGATAGTTCTGTTTGCTTGAGCCTCTTTATGCCACTGAGGTCATGCACAGAGACTCCTTCTAGTTAGTGCTGGATAGTTGGCAGTTCTCCTTCCATGACGCACTTGCCAAGAGCCTGCACTTGGGGTGGTCTGGTAACTTCCTGTGTCTTCATAATTCAGCTGGCAGTGTGTCTCTTGCCATGTTGGAAGTCCAAAACAAAGATGCAGGATCACTGTCTTGTGTTCTGTTTGGTGTTATTACAGAATTTCCACAGATGTGGGTAAGCTCCCAATTCTCTGAAATCTGTTAGGACCACATACAACTGGTTTATATGACAGATAAGACAATAGCCTGTCTGCAGCTTGTCCAGACTATTAAGTAGAATTTGGCCATAATATAGAATTAAGTCCCTTCTCTTTAGGGATGCTGAAGTCTTCAGAGCAGCAGCTGCAAGTTGCTAAATACCTGAGGGTTACCATCACACAGTTTGTGAAACAATTATGATTTTAAAAAAAATTAGCAACTGTTAGATCTCAGCTTATTTGCATATAAGGACTTGGAATAAAAATAAATGTGTAAAATAAACTCAGTTTTGATACTTTCCAGGAGATCATGAGATAAGGAACTCGATTTCCACTTGAACTGCTCTTTAACTATGCAGGTGGACATCATTACTTAAAAGAGGGGTCAATTAAATTTTAGTTAATGTTGAGGAACATTTATATATTTTTTGGTAATAACAAAACCTGTGCTTCCTCCATTTCCACCAAACATATGTATCTCTTCCCTAAAGAAAACATAACTTGAATGTTAACACCAAAGCTGATAATGTGACACACTACCTCTAGAACTGGAGCAGTCCCAAGAGTGCTCATGCTTTTCATCAATCATCAGAGCTTCTATTAGGGTTCATTTACACAGAGAGCTTTTTTCTCAAGCTAAGAAGTAATCTGTTTAGTTAACATTTATCTTATAAAACCTTTTACAATAACAAACACATCAATAAACCCTGAAACACTGGCAAAGCTGAACTACTTGGGAACCAGAGGGCACCCAGCTCTATAAGGCGGCAGCAAAAGATAATTAAAGTCTCATGTTTCCCATTTGTTTCAACATCATGTAATGTCTACAAGTGTGATTTTGCCTTAAAGCCCTTAAATCTGGAGAATGCTTCTACATGGCTGACAGGAATCACAGGTGCTTTCAGCCTTTTCTCATCTCCTTATGTATAAAACTTACAACCTTGGAATAAATCTATGTTTCATGTACATAAATTCTTTCAATCATGTGATGAAAGAAAGTAAAATTTGTTGCATGATAACTCTAAGTTACTAAATACCTTTGATCACCTACTTGCAGAGTAAAAGGAGAAATTAAAACCAACAAAAACCTCAAAGAAAACCAAGGAACCATTACCCTTCATTCCAAGAAAAACAAGTAACTCTTACTAATTTTGAATTAGGAAGCTCATCTCATTGCTGCAGGTGCCAGAGTCTATCATAACACAGAAGCTGCGTGTTTATGAGCTGAGAAAAGGTTAGCAATACAAATCATCAGATCTGTAAATGAGCAATCTGATTCTAATGATCTTTCTGTAAGGTCAGCCCAAATCCAATGGTTGATTGCTATCTACATTTTTGAATACCACTAAAGTTAGTCTCCTAAATTCAGATCTCACTAGCAGCAATAAAATAATATTTGAGTTTCTTGAATATTATATATGAAGGACTGGTATTTATACTGGTCAAGGAAGGCCTCACTGTGTTCACCTTTATGTTCTGAAAATGAAGATCAGGTGTAGAGCACTGCAGCAACTTACTGACACCTGCTGGGAGGGCAGGAACTATTGACACCTTCCCTCTCCCTCTCCCTCTCCCTCTCCCTCTCTTCTATGATGATGAAACCTTTACTTTCTGCAGTACATAATAGTTCTTTGCTCAGGAAGCTTGAGAGTCACATAATAGTGAGGCTAATCATGAAAAGATGAAGAAAGGTGGGGGGTAGCATGCTAGACAGAAACAGTGTTAGGTTTGTGATAGTCAGTGTTCTTGTGGCAAAAAAATGTGTCTAACTCTGGAAGGTAGCAGGTGTGAGCATAAGAAACTAACTGCAAATTAATGCATTTCAGTAAGTTATCACCAAGTCAGCTAGATATGGTTTATTTCTTCATTTACTAAAATATAGAACAATACAGATTAACATAAACCATCCTATTTGCTTTTACAAGAAAAATGGCAAGGAGTAGAAGCACACAACAAGGCAGTGGCTTTGCCTTGGGTAGGAGGAGGAGGTAGAAAAGAAGGGAACACTAAAATATGCTACCCAGATCTTGTTTGCTTATTTCACCATATTCTTGTCATCTCAGTTTGTTCGTGCTCCAACATACATGCATAATGAGTGTGAGCTTAAAAATCACCAGACACCATTACTATGACCTTACTAAGTATTTCTCTAGGTCATCTAAGGAAAAGAGTTGAAATGGAATGAATTCTTTTGAGTGTTCTCTGCATATGCAGTGTGCTAACCTTTAAGCACTTGTCAAGGTTGTGGGTGATAGACAGAAGCAGTAAAATAAAAAGATATCTTTTGCATGAAAAAGTAATGAAACTTGCTTTTTAGTTCACTCAACAACGTCTGTTTCTTTCGAGATAATTGATTTAAAAAAAAGTTGGAAAGATATTGCTTATATGAAAACAACTCATTTTTTTTCCTGAATAAATAAAAATATGTTACAAGTAAAAATGAGAAGTTTCTTCATCACTGGGAAAAGAAACCGGAGCTTTGTCTCCTAAAAGGGCCTAAGGAAATGATGCAAAGTAGGTTTTTAAATCCAAATACAACAATGAAAGTTCTAAAAAATACCCCAAGCCACTGTAAAACCTCTTCAGAAAACAAAACATTAATCTGCACAGCTGTTTTATGCTGAAATGCTTGTAACCAAATCTCCCTTCTTTGTTTGAGAAAAAAAAAATTCAACCATAACCATTTCTACTTTAATATCTAAACTCTGGTCAACTGTGTCTTAAATTTCCTTTGCTCATATAACCAAAACCTTGATTCTTCTGGTACAGTTAATAAACCAGAGAAATATATATTTCATCTGCCATATAGTTTCCTCAGCTGGAAGTATTACTATAATAGTAAGAGTGCTACTCCAGGTCTCTGGTATGACCACTTCCTACTACATTTCTTTAGAGTCTTGCAACACCTTGCTTAAGGTGGTAATGCCTGAGCTAACATTTCATAGTACATACCTACAGACAGACACCGGCACAGACAACACACACACTACACCTCTTCCACCTCTGTCCAGTAATCCCATTTTATTCCCAGGTACTATCTATCAAGATGGGATCTTTGATGTAAAAAAAAAATCCAGAAACCAATGGAAGTACTCATAGATCTGTGCAGTTTTGCTCATGTTGTTGATGTATTTTAAAAGCCTGGGAGGAAGGAGGGGTATTTTGCAATTGGCTGCAGGGGATCCTGGGTTCCATTCACCACCTTAAGGCTCAGCCATATATGCTGCAGGTTAAAGTTAGGATGAGCTTTCCTGCATGGTTAAAATGACAGACTAGCTATTACTTTTCTTACAGTAAGACCACTGGGGCCAGTCATGGTCTGGTATTAGAATAAGAATACTAGTTGGACAATCTCTCCGCTAGTTACAAATATTACAAACACCTAAATTTTCTCATCTTTAAAATGTAAATAATAATGCTTTACCATTAAATGGGATGTCTGGGGGCTTTAAATTGCCTAGAAAAATATTCTGCAAAGTATTCTGATTGTTCTGTGATAGACTTCTACACATTGTGTGTAAAAGTGTAGTATATTAAAAGATTAACACATAACAAGTCAACTAATCTTAACATATACATGCATTTTCTTACAATCACTAAGTTTTTTTAATCTAATCTAGCATGCTATGTATTACTGTAGTTTACATTCTGATATCAGAATATTTTCCATTAAGTTTCATATTTTAGTACATTTGTTTCTAAGATTTTGTTTGTTAGAATCAGTGAATGTTAAAGTAGACACAGCTTCTTACAATTTAACAATGACACTGCATTTTCCATCTTAATTGACAGGTATAATAATTTTCTATTCAAACACTGGCTAACCATAGCTGGTGAAGGATATGCTTTATCTGAAAAAAACCTTTATTTTATAAACTCTTTTTATGTGGCACTGAGAAGTAGGGTATATTCAATATTGCCATTCATTTATGTACCACAAGTTCCAAACATTCTTTTCTGTAGATAGTATATTTCTAATTAACGAAAAAAAAGGAATTGTTACGGATACAGAGCACAATTCTGCTAAAGACAGTAGGAGCTTTTGCCAATTACTCCAGTAAGCGAAGGCTCAAGCTGATGCTGCCTGACTTATAACCTTCCTGTCTATGCTATGTCTGTTAGACACAGTTCTGTGTGTGCATATATGGAGGTGCATAAATGATAATAAAATCTACTAGAAAAGCCAGGATTTATATCAGACCTTTTACTAATTGCTACATTTACTATTAAGACCTTTTAGGCTCCTTAGTTTTCCAGAAGTTCTAAAATTGGTCTTCTTTCAGGATCACTTTATTTATTTAGTTACTTCTGAATTTTATTTTTGGTTTCTGTAGGCACTAAGCAAAGAAGTATCTCATCAACATCTATGTTCCCACGCTATTCCCATGAAAATCTCACTCCAGCTTGCAGACAGATGCACTGAAGATCCTGAGAGTAGTAAGTGGGTCCAATTCTGTGAAGTGCTGGGCGTTATCTGTATTTCTCCAGGATCATGCCCTAAAAGTACAGTTTCTTTCTGAATTGTTCCAACTTTCCCAAACTTTGTGTGGCATATTACAAAAATGTAGTTCACAGTTTCTAAGCTTTCAAAACTTTCCAGAGGGAAGCAGCACACAAGAGTCCAAGTACACTCTTGGCTTTCATACCAAAACCAGTCCCCTGAGAAGATTTTGAATTATTCCGTATTTCAGTTAGGAGGGACTATTACAAGTATGAAATATTTTCTGCAAAAACACTTTTGACTAAATTTTATGTTCACACTCAACTCTCCTAGAACCAGTATTTCACAAGTATTTAAAAATTTTCCTGACCATTAATGATGGTGCAAAGAACCCTAGAAAGCAACAAATCCCATTTCATCACATGAAAAGAGGAGGTGATTTTTTTGGAAGGAGATTGTCTGCAGACTGTCAGAGTAAATTTCTGACAAAATAGCTGAATTTCACATGAAAAAGTTTGATTTTGTGAAAAGAATTATATGAGTAGGGTAAATACAAAACTTTAAATACACACACATTAGTCCCTAGTTTTGTATGTAAATTTTAATTACAGAGTTGCTACAGTAAGAGTAGATTGCTGATTGCTTTTATTTTTAATAATTCTTTCTTGTGTCTTGGAAGTAAAGTAAGTAGAAATATGGCTTAGTGAAAATAAAACACCCAACCAACTATCAAAACAACAACACTGCACCAATCCCTCTAACAGTGCCTAGTTTTCATTGAAAAGAATAGAAGAATGCAGTACCGTTGACCACCCATGTACTTTAGACCTTCCAAACTCAATGTTTGCATTCTGAACTCGATGAGGAATAGTCTGTGTATGAAGCAAGTTGCAAAAACTTGCTATGTCTCTCGAGACAGCAGTATAGAATAAAAGTTCTATTTTATATTTGCCTGTGTTTCAGTTTAAGAATAAATGTCGTGACAGCAGTAGAGGATACTCATCACCTTGCAGCTGCTGAAAGAAAAAAAACCTTTAGTAGTAACAAAGAGAGTGAAAGAAATAAACCAACCTACAGATAAAATAGATTAAGATTTTTCAGTCTGCTCTTTTTATGCTTATTTCTCCATTATTTTGTACTTCTAGTCTAGTAAAAATCTAGACCATCCTGATTAACTTTTTATAGGAAAATCCTACTCCCTTACATCTGGGCTTAGCATGATTTAGAAAAAGAGGAACAACCACAAGTGAGGACTCAACAGGCTATTTAGAGGAGCTGGATGTATTCCAACCTGTGAGGCAGGTTGTCTACCCAAGTATGAAGTGTTCTCTAAGCTTGTCAGCTCACCTTGGTCCAGGGAAAGATCATGGGGCACACCTTGGAATCCAAAGACATGAATGATAGGAAGACAATCAGGAGCAATCAACATTGATTTACTAAGAACAAATCATCCTGATTTGCATTCCGAGATGTAATCACTGGCTACATGGACAATAAAGCAGTGAATATATTGTACCTTAACTTTAGTAAGACTTTATATACTGTTTCCCAAAGCAGTCTCATTTGGAAGCTGAGAAAGTGTGAGCAGAAAGAGCAGAAATTGAGATGGGCTGAAAACTGGCTGGACTGACATAATTCAAAACCTGTCAAACCACTAAAACTGACATCTTCACCTAGTTCAGAACAAATTTATCTCTTAGAGTTTTTAGAATAAGGATGGAACTCATTTGTTCTGAATTCCTAATGGCATCTGGATGCATCATTTATATGCAGGACAAAATGACTGAGAATATAATGCCAAACATTGCTGAACACAGATGAGCAGCTCTGCACTCAGTCTGAGGAAAAGATGAAATTCTGTGAAAACTAGAATCGGCGAGATTTCAGGGATTCCCCAAAATAACAAAGGATTGGGATGCTGACACACGGGTAACTTGTGGAAGCTCGCATAGCTCCTGGTATGGGTACTGAGCTTGGTTTATAGAACTACAGAGAGTAAGAATATCTTGTGAAGACATCAAAGAAAGGCAAAATTCAGACTTGAAATCCAAGCAGGAAAAAGATATTGGCTTAAAGCCTACCCTTACAGATGCTGCAGATATACGACGGATTGTCTTGAAGTACTTTCCATGGACATCAAGAAAACAAATGATGGCAGCAGGAGATGGTGTTGCCATAAGCAGCAATAAGAAATTTTCATGGGTTTCCAAGGTTTCTGAGTGTGTGACAGCATTTACAAGTGCATATAGCTTCAAAGCTACATTTGAACAGGACTAAATAATCCAAACTCTCAGTTTAATAACCCCCCCACCCCCACCCCCCCCAAATAGCATGTATTTCACGCTCTCCTGATTGGTATATGTCTTACAGAACCTGAATATTCTTAACTGACTCACAGTAACCCAGTGCAGTGCTGAAATACTGGCACTAGAAGCATCCATCTATCTGGTTCTAGAGAACAACAAAAATGGTTTGTATATAAATAGGAACAAGCATGGCATACAAACAAATACACTGAAGCAAGTTTCCTGATTTTTTTTTCTCCTATGCTGAAATTTCAAAAAATAAGTTATTAGGACGGTGAGGATAAGGAAAATATGTCATTAGAGATTGCTTTAGTACTTCATTATTATAAAGTGTGCTTGTAGATAGCCTCTATCTTCAAGAACTCATATAAAAACTACTGCAGCTAGAGATTTCTGGCTTCTGTTGAATATCTCAGTGTTCTGATAGCAGTTAAATTCTGGTAAGACCATCACTAATTACAAAGTACTAAAAATTATGACTTGCTATTCCTATTTCTTTTGCAAGTTGTTTAACATACTTAAGCATTTTAGGAGTTAAAGAATTTCAATAATATAGTTATCTTTTCTCCTAGGTTTTCTTTTTTAGATCTTGTGGGGTTTAATTTTTTTTTTTTTTTTTTTTTTTTTTTTTTTTTTTTTTTTTTTTTTTTTTTTTTTTTTTTTTCTATTAGGCAGCTCAGAATTTCCATCTGAGTGAGCTTTTATGAGCCTGGATTCAATATCACAGGAATTGCATGAAACGAATTGGAACAGAGCAGCTAGTCTGATCTCTGTGTCTTATAGGCAATTATTTACCATCCTGTTCAAATAATATTCAGGGGCCTAACATGTTCAGGAGAGGTTCAAGCTGTAGGTCATATGTTTTCAGCAGTAAATTAATTTAGTATATTAAGTTAAATGAGAGACGCTAAAAAAAAGGCATATTTGTTTTGGACATTATGATGAAGGGAAAAAAAAATATTTCTGCCATTTTTTTCTGGAGAGTCCTCTTGAAGATTGGTTTAGTAGAGTATATGCTAAACGGGAAAGAAGAGTCTCCATAACATCACTGGTCCTCTCTGCTCTGTATCCTATCTCTATATGTGATGAAAGCTTCAGAGAAAAGTATAACTGGTCCTCTGAAAACCCTTGACTAGCCAGGGCTAATCATTCTGTTCTGATGTCTAGAGGTGATGAAATCAAGTGTGAGGTTTTATTTTAGTTCTTATTTTGCTGAAAAACTAAAGCAAGAAAGTTGCAGGCACACTATTTCAGGACAAAACTTGATCTTCCCGTAATCTAGGAAAGAGATTATTGTGCATGGGAACTACTGGAAACACAGAGACCTCTGCAACCATGTCACACCTTTCCAAAGAGAAGTGGGAAGGATGGATCCAAATTTGTTATCTAGGCATTAACCTAACTTGTTTTAAATACTTCAAATGATTCCAATCTATGACCTGTTCTAGTAAGCCAATTAACTACTTCTGCTATAAAAGTGCATGTTATTGCAAGGTTGAACTTTAAGTGCATTCTGTAGAAAAATGAATCTTACATCTTTGCTGGCAAGACTTATCAGCTGTTCACTCAGATATCTTTTCCACATTCTTATGTACAGTTATCAAACCACTCATTATCCTTTGGGCTGATTCCTAAATGCTTACCAGGAACAGAAGATACGATATGCTATGCAAGTATTCACTTCTTCTGAAGTGACAAAATTAACCCCAATTCCATGTATGAGCATTTTTAATATTTCTTTTCCAGGAGTAATCAGTGAGCATGATCCCATATAAAACCTTTAACACTTACAGGTCTACCACAGGAATTTTGGTAATTAAACTTAAGGGAAAACAATGGAAAGCCTTTCTTGACTTCGGCACATGCAGAATTGGATCCCAGAATACTAAAGACTATCTTTTTCCCTGTTCTTTTCTGACTTCAAATGCTAAGGCAGTTTAGCTTGCTTTGTCAATTCAACCTCACCTTCATTAGATGCTTTACTCGCTCCATCAGTTTTACAAACTGCTACTGAAATAAAGTTTGAGAGAGTTGGTACCTGGGGATCAACTGAATGTACCCCTTCAAATAAGTGTCATGTCATGCCTGTATCATGTTCTATCTCAGGGGGAAGGAGGTGAACTGTTGAGCTGTCTCATGCTCAGAAAGCCTTCTGTCACCTAACTTAAAAATCCAACAATAAGATGAAGCTCATGTCCTGCTGCCAGCTCCTCTCTAAGTAATAAAATAGATTAGAAGGGGATAAGACTTTTGATTTATTCTGTAGTGTCTAGTTAGAGGAACCATGTTCAAAGGAATCTTGAACATCTGTTCAAGATGTTGAATTCTAACATGATGCAGCTTATGATAACCAATTTATTTGTTATTTATCTACGGTAATGCTGAAAATATTTTTCTTAAAGTAATTTAAGATTTTATTACATGGAATTGTTTTGTATGTGTTATACAGACTTTGTGATGAATGACTTACCTATTACCTATAAAATTACCAAAATCTTTTAAAATTACTTTAGTCCAAAATAAAATAGGCAGTAGAATAGGAATACTAGAATTAAATACTCTGCTAGTCTCTCTCATTTGGATTAATTCATCCTGTTGATGAAGAACACAGCTCTTTAACACAGTGGGATTAGTACAGTTTTCATGAAGAGCTGATTGGGCCAAAATTTGGAAGAGTCACAGACAGAACCACTCTAATTTTCCTCACACACTGCCTTTTAATGGAAGGACAACTGTACTATTTGGGAAAATACTTGCTCAGCTGAGCTACAGTCAGTTCCAGAGTATCCAGAATCTGAGTCAGAGCAGATTTATTTGACACAGTGGTGGAAATAGAAATGCTTGGTAAACACCAGGGCTTCCACTGCTGAACTTTATAGCTGGCCTGCACTGATGCTTGCAACAGTGGGAACTTCATACATGCAGATACACAGCCCATGAGACAAAAACATAGTAACAGGGTAATTACTAGTTTGCGTAGCTGAGCTACTAGAACTTTAGTAAAAACATAAGGACAGATTTAATAGCTTGCATGGCTTCTGTGGGAACTTCAGATAACCACACAGAACTCAATGGGAATTAGGAAAGAATTTCTCATGGAATAAGTTGGATATTCCATATGGATTCACATGGGATCGTGATTTACTGGTTGGAAGAACTGAGTCCATTTCTCATTTTGGAAGGTGATACTCATGGTGTTTTTTGGGTAGAATTGGCTAATAATACTGCTAATAATCCAAGACAGCAGGGAATAAAAAAACATGCCAGCTGTTTTTCCAGTAAATCTTAAACATTATCTGCTAGTAGATGACAACAATGTGTGGTTTTTGAAGAAGATAAAAGTATAATTCATTCACACAGATTAATGATAAAAAGTTACTCCTCAATAGCTAGGAGAGAAGGAATCATTAAAAAGAAAAATCAAACTAAACAAAAATACATGCAGGCTTTTTTAAAAAACATTCCTCAGTCCATTTTGTATTAATAAAAACAGTCTTGCATTTAAATTTCCTACTTGATTAATCATTTAAATGTCCCTATCAAATGTACATATTGCATGTGTTTCTAGACTGATACTTTTACTATGCAATTTCCATATTTCAAAATATCCGAAATTGTTTACATCTTCATTGTAGAGATAGTCAACACCCACCAATTTCAGATAGAAATTATCCATCATCATCTTTGTGTTTTACCTAACACAGTCCAAATCAGTATCTCCATTTCTATTCTTTCCGATCTTCACTCTGAGAGAGATTTTGACCCTGCTGATTTGTTTCTTTCTTCCAGTATGCCTTCTTTCCTGGAAGACAAACTGCTCATAGATGTCTTGTTCACTGGCTTATTCATGTCTTTCTCTATTGTTATAGAATGAATTTTCAATCCCAGTTTACCAAGTACAGTCAATCATTTAGAGTTCTCTGAACTATGATTTGCCCCAATACTTATTAAGCATCCTTTCCCATGTTAAAGGCTATCCCTAGTACATTTCTATTTGAAGAGAAGATGATGAGAAAATGTTTTAAAAAATGCTTAACTCGCTAATAATTCTGTAATTTTTTTTGTCTGTCTCCTAGCATGAATTGTCTTGCCTTGGTCTTTAGACTGAAAACTTCCTGAATTAGGACTGTTACTGGAATTCAACAGCATACTTGCAGCAATTTTAAAAATTAAGAATAATGGTGATGCTGGTAGTCTGCTAGTATTTTTGCTTTCATTCTCATGAAGATCTAACATGCTTAGACTTCAGAAACCTATTTTTAACTGGTGACAACATTATTTGTATTACTAAAGCACTCAAAAGCCACAGACTCAGACCACAACCTCATTGTGCAAGATCCTGTACAAACAGGGCAGAAGAATTACCCATACACCAGTAGGAATGTAACCAGTATAAAGCAAGAATCCTCATGCAGACTGATGTGGGAATACTAGGAAAATGATCACTTGTGTCATATAAATAATGTTTTAAGTAGCCTGGGAACACTGGGATCTTGACTGATATCAAACTTTTTCAGATACCCCAGCAGAGTACATTACAGAAATCATTTGGAAGAGCCAATGCGACAGCTTTGCTGATGCATGTGGGGAGGGCCCTCATAAGCAAAAGCGTGAAGGAATCCAGTCTCCTGTATTCCAGCTTTACCTGCAATTGTGAATGTTTTTCTATGAGTGTTTTTCTGAAGCATCTCGGATCTCATAATCTTAAACATATACAGAATCTAGAATATTTTTATCTAGAATATTTTGTCTTTAAAAAGTATGGTAGTGTTTACAGAGTCTTTCCAAAGGTACATTCATCTCCTTTTTCGATACTGGTAAGTCAGCAATGACCAGATTATTTTCTTCATGAGCTGTTTCATCTTTTCATTGGTAGTGAAACAGTAACTGTCATTATCCTTTCACATTTTCCCCACTACCTGTTTCCTCTCAAAGAGGATCCAGTTCTGAAGATTCACAAACATTCAGCCTCTGCAGCACACAGCTGCTCCACAGGCAAATATGTCCTTACTCCTCCTCACTCTTTTCCCTCTTTCATATATAAAAGGATTATGAGAAACACTGACAATTATGGAGCTTTTGAAGACAGTGGAAGAATTTTCAAAATGTTTTTATGTCTTTTGTGTTCTGGATGGACTATACTCAAATGCCTCTACCTTTTTTCAGCTATTTGCTAAAGTTCTATCATTGTCATAATGATTGCTTCTCTAAAAAATTGTGAGTTGCCCAAGTGCAGGTAGAGACCATAAAAATAAAGATATTTATTATACCATGAATGGCATCATTGTTAAGTTAGTTAATATTCCTTGGTAGCTACTACTCTGTACAAGTCACAGACAACAAAACTGAAGCATGCTTTTGTCAGTGCACGCTTACATGCTTGCTGAATTTGTTGCAATATTAGGGTCTGAAATGCCTTTTATATCCCTACAATCTTTCACTATTTATAGCAGTCTAGTACGTTCATTGCAATGTGGTCATTAAAGGTAATACTAATAGTCAAAGAAGACTTAACAGGAAAAGGGTATTTCTCTGCAATGTTATCACTGTGAATTAACAAAAAGATATTTAAAACTTAAACTGTGTTAAGTACAAGTTTACACTAATATCAGTGACAAAACACAGTACTGAACGCATAAAAAGTATGCTAACTGGAAGGAATCTTTTGCCTGTGCTGTGATTAATTCAACCTACACCATTTGCAAGAGATTAAAGAAGTTTAGAATTAGAAAATACATGTGTTACACAAGGATGGTAGTCCAAAAGAGCATGCTGACAGGCAGACACCCATGAAATGCTGCCTTGGAATTTGTGTATCCCAGCTTTCACTCTGCCCTACCAGTAGCCTGGACAGCAGCAGCAGGAGATTTGATATGACTCACGTTCTGCAGGGCCCTGCAGCAGAACCACTGATGACCCCGAGTGATTAAGGGTCAACAAACTTCAGCCTGAAGCAACCGTTCTATGAACTTTGGCACGTTCTGAGTTGGCTCCTGCTGGTTTGTTGCCTTTGGCCCTTATCTTGCAGTTTAGCAAGGATTGTGAAATTCTGAATAAAGTTACAAGACAGATCAGTTCTGTCTCAGGGACTCAAGGTCTTGCTCTTCAAATGGTCTTCAAAAGTCCTTTAGCAAATAATCTCATCTATCAGCTAAACATTTTCCAATAGATGTGTCAAAGGACCCACCAAAAAAATAAGGAAAAAAAGAAAATATTTGTATAAATGTCATGTGGGGCAGGGAAACATTATCAGACATTCTCTGTGGTAGTACTCTAGAAAAACTACCTGCATTCTATGTGTGCACAAACCTCAGCCCATAATTGAGAAAACTGCTTTAAATCTAGTGCTGTGTGTTGTTTTCAGGTGGACGAAGGGAAGATCTACTTCAGGAAAGTGCAAATATCTTTGTAACATTAAAAGAGAAAAAGAAGTCGACCTGCCCACTTTCAAAAGTACTTATAAATCTAACCTCATTGACTTCCAAATGTCCAAGTTGCCTACAAGAGGACTTTTAATATAAAATCAATCTGAAATTTTTTTATGTGAATTTTGCTTTCAAGGCAGAACTTAGGCCTTAGGCAGAAATTATAAATTCTTCCTTCTTAAAAGTACAAGGAGGAGAACATACAACTCCCTGGACACCTTTTTTCTTGGCAATGTCTTTCCTGTCATTGAGGTGGCCTCAGTGCTGTAATGGAATACTCAATGGAATAAAGATCTTCAGTGGTAGGTAATTAAAGCCTTCCTGCTTCATTAGCTGGGGTAGCTCTGGGGAAATTCTCATTCTAACATGGAGCTTTGAAAGACCACTCAGGTTAAGGTTTTCATTGTCTACAGTCAGATTACTGAATACATAGGCAAGACATTACCAAGACATTTTCAAAAGCAATTCAGAAGCATAAAACTTCATCAGAATTGTTCAGCTACAGAGGTAACACAAGTAGATACAGCAACAGGATTTCCCTTCCTGGAAATCATCTTAGTCCTGGAGGTCATGTAAGATGCAATTCAAAGCATTCAGTGGCAGGTAGTTCCTTTGAATTTGTTCAGCTCAACAACTATCTACTTCTGCCTTTAAACATCTAAATTTTTTTTTTTGTTTTTTTTTTTTTAAATCTGCCCGTCTAGTAATTTTCAGAATTTATTAATTAGTGCCTCAATTTAGACAACAATTTTGGACAATTACACGTCCTTCTGAAGTGCAGAATGGCTTCTAGGTGCCCAGAATCTGAATTTTTAAAAGTAAATCTTAACTCTCCCTCTTTTCTTAAAACAGAGTCTATACGCTCTGATTTCCCCTTCTTACAATTTCTGTATATCCAAGAGATTATCCACAGGATGTTCTAAACAATATGAGAAACCCACTGAAGACTTTTTACCTCTCCTAAAAATATAGAGGTCTCAAAACACTCTGAAATCCCTAAGCATGTCAAAATATTGCTCAGCATTGGCAAGAGTAAAACTGTGTCTTTCTTGAACTGCTTTTAAATTGGTAAAACAGCAACAGAATAATTATAAAAATTGCATGTGACTTTGTAGCAAAGCTCCACAATGAGCCTATATAGTTCAGTTTTAACAGTTTGGAACCTGTATATAAAATTATCTGTATTACTCTCTGTCACATTTTTGCTATCTGCCTTATGCCTATCTAATTATCCAATGAGATACTGAATTGTTGAACACTTTCTTCATTCAACATATTAACCGTGTGAGTTTATTGTGAAAATAAACTCATTGCTCCTGTTCAGCTGAAAGGTCTACACTTAAAATTTCACTTCTAGATAAACCTGCCAAGTGCCGCAAATATTGAGTTTTAAATATTGTTATCTTCAAGTTCCTTCAGGCTTTCAAGGAGATGTATCTTGTCTATCATTTGAGGTGCTTTGAAACTCATTATATTTTAAAGAAACAGTATATTTATCTAATTTCACATTTACTCATCAGTACTTGAAAACTGTGTTGAACACTCCTAAGGCTATACTACTGCAATATAAAATATGCTGGACTTAGAGTTTCAGCTTTGTAGAGTGATAGCATTCTGCAGGATCATGGACTACTGAGAGATTAATTCCATCATCTACTCCTCTCCCTTCTCTGAAATGAAATCCTACATTGTTTTCACATTGCAGTCCTCACTGCCTGCCTCTTGTGTGCGTTTTTTGTTCACCTAAGAAACTGCTATGGAAGAATAAACTTCCCAGTCTACTTCCATTCACATGCAGACAATGTTGTCTTCTCATACTGTGAACCCAAAAATTCAGAATGACTTTGGAAGACCAAAGGATCTTTCCACTTTCCATCTTGAGCAGTACCCTGTTTAGCTTTCTGTATTCTGCATGGTAATATGTTAACTATTACTCTCCACGTAATGTATGCAGTCTTATTTAATATACAATAATCATATTTCACTATTTCTTGGGTTGTAGAATACAAGGAGTACCTCAAGTACCATTCTAAATTGTTTGGATTTTATTTCTCTTTTAAAATAGGGATATTACAAAAATTACCATAAGGATGGTTTGGTAAGAGAAGGTAAATAGAGCAAAATTCAGAGTGCAAGCTACGTTTTAGGGAATAAAAAAAGACAAACTAAAATCTTTGCTAATCTCTATGTTAGAACACAGAAAATTTCAAAGGACAGTAGTTAATCTGAAGAAAATAAAAAGTGGCAGCACACTGGAATGTACAGTTTCTATTTATAGAAAGCCCAGCAAACTAGAAGCCCATGCCATTCAATTAACAATTTACAACACCTTCATTGTATAGTGCAGTGCAGAAAGTGGAAGGCTGTTTCATTTCTGTATTTCCAGACGCGTGTCATTTCCAACCCCATATTTAATAGTGTGTAACTGCCTGGAGGGGAGAGATCAGAATGTGTGGCATGTCTCACTGAGAGGAATTTTGTGCATTAAAAAACCCCAAACCAAGCTCTTTCAACTATTAAACAGAGTGCTAACCAGATCCCTTGCTCCCACCCTAGCTTTGAAGACCAAAAAAAAGCAAAGAAAGGAAGAAAAAAAGAGAAAAGAAAGCACAAAGTGAGACGTAGCAGAGAGTGAGAGACAGAGAGCAAGAGGCAGGGAGAAAGACAGCTCAGGAGCAAGAGAATTCTTTACGAGAGAGGCGTATGTAAGGGACAACAAGAAATGGTTTTCCATGATGTCACTCACGGCATGTCTGTGTCTGGAAGAGTGCTTGAAAAGGCAGACATGGATTTCTTCCATTCCAGTAATGCAAACTATTCATGCCACGTTTTCAAACCATGTTCCAGGAGCAAAAAATATGTACAATGCACGAAAGAAGATAATCTAGATAGTTATTCACTACCAACATGCTGATTTGACCAAGTTCATAATTTAGGTTTTGTAATTTCCTCTTTACCCTTTAGAATCCAGGTTTTCCAATCTCCTCCTACTTTGCAATCTCTTCCCTCACCTTTGTTTTGTTTTTTCCTTCTTTTATCTCCCACCCAAGAAGCCGACACAAGGATTTTTTCTTGTTCTTTATGTGCATGCTTCTACTCTACTGTGCTTTCCACCTACCGGTAAAAAGATTATTCAACTGTTGTTGCTACCTTTTTAACTCAAATTTTGTGTCTTTGTTCCCTCGTTCTCTGCTCCTCACTTGTCTTGAACCCAAGCATGAAATTCTTTCTTACATAAAACATATGAAATTCTCACCTAAAGACATATTTACATATTACATTGTTTCTTTCCCCTTTGATACAGCTTTTCTTTCTTGAGGTTTTGCATATTCCCTCTTTAGCTAAATGCACATTATTTCAGACATCACAAATCCCCCCCAAATCACCTAGCTGATAGCACACTTAAAATAACGGCAGCTGCAAGTGGAGACATGGATTCATGGAGGCTGAATTCAGTACTAACAAGACTGACAGCATAAACAGTTGCACTTGTGTCTCAAAGGCACTGGTCTTCAGACCATGGTCTGGAAAATGTCTAATACCTATGTTTGCTATAAATGCCAGTATTCTACCTTGTTTAAGTCACAGGTAGACATGTTATCCAGCTGCATAAAAGAAGAAAAGTAATTCAAATGCCTATAGGGATAGGCAAAGCTGTGGCTACACAACCATGCTGGTGGTCTTGCTGGGACTGATCTGGTGAAAGACAGCAATGGACCATGAGGAAGACAAAGAGTACTTTGTAGAAGGGGGGTTAAGATTTGGTGTTAATAACTGTCCTGACTTTAATGCAAGAATCAAATCCAGAATAAAAGGCAGGAAGGTGGAATACTCAAAGAAAATAGAAGAAAAAGAGGAGAAAACAAAAAAAGACAAAAGAAGAAAGAGAGAAAAAAAAAAGAAGCAAAAAAGGCAAAGGACAAAAAAAACAGGAAAAAAGAAGAAACAGAAAAAAGATCACTTTATAGATTCAGGAGCATAGCTAAAGTAAAACATCATTTTAAAATAATTCTGCTCTTTCCTGGTTTTATATGCACAATTCTGCCAAAAGGCATTCAAATTTCATAACATCTCAACATGGGCCAAAGTCCCATCAAACACCAAACTTTTGCATATGAATATTATCACATTAGTTGAAAACATTTTTACAGGAAGTAATACTACTTTATAATAAATAGATCAATTCCAATCTTGTCAGGACAACATTTTTAATATCAGTTAAAATGGTTGCTGATAGTTAGGATCACTTTGGAGATTAGCACAGTGGATGCTCAAAGCAGTAGGTTTCTTGGTAGTTTTAGGCAGCTGGAATGGGATTGCTGTAATTGCAGTCATAGTGCATCTCATGTGCCCTGCATGACAGTACTAGCATGGGACAGCTGTGTGGTCTGAATTCCCTCTTTGCATGAATGTCATGCAAAGGAAGAGAAGTAGTATTGCCTGAGACACAACCACACCCTTAAACCAGCATTACCTTACAAATGAACTCCTGAGATGACACTATCCACCTTCAAACCACTTTGAGCTTTCCCCTTCTATTGAATTGTCGAGGGATAAGGTAAGGGTCTTGTGGCTCTCAGTCACAAGATGATTTTCAATCTCTGCTGTTTAGATTGACTGCTTCTTTCCCAGTAATCTAATTTCTAGCAAGATGTAATAACCACTCACAGAGTCTAACAGAGAAACAATGGATTTCTTCATAAAGCTATCCAAAACTAAAACTGAAGTTGCCCTTGGCAAATTACAAGTTAATCTACACTTCAGCATCTAACAACAGTTTATCCTAGCTGAAAGTCTTATGCAACACTATTGGACTGAATAAAGTTGCAGCCTTTTGTCACCTATTGGTCTACTGGCAAAAAGTTCAAGTTTTTTCACAGCTTTAAAATTTACTAACCCCAGGTCTCAGAAAATCTGCAACCTAGCTTTCTGCAAGCAATTCTTCAGGTAGCTCTTTCCCTTTTCACTCCTTCATAGTGTCCAGCAAGGGGACCTACTGACCTTTTCTGGAACCCTCTTTCCTTTGTTCTGGAGATTTTGAGATATATTTAGAGTTACTATTGAACAGGATGGAAACAGTGCCAAATCTATGAATATTCTATTTCCATCATGTTTATTAAAGGCTTTTACGCAGAATATATTCTGATCATTTCAACACAGTATGATGCTCTTCAACACTATTTTAAGGATTTACATCATTAAAAATCCTTATGCTCATCTTCTGCATGCGGTGAAATCTATCCTCCACTATATCTTCCAATTATTTCCTTTCAAAGAGACAGAATTCTAAATATGGTGAGATATATATCACCAGTTATTACATCTGTATATTTCAGTATAATTTTAACAGATTTCAGATTCCTTCTATTCAATGGTTTCCCAGTAATGTTTGGCATTTATTACTGAAATGCTCTATCAGGCATGAAACAGAGAAGGCATGTGTCACTAGGACAAGTTATATTGAGATAAAGCCTTATGCAAGAGAAACAGCTTCCATATAAAATAAAGAACCCACATAAGGTCTTCCATGTCCATCTGTCTATGGTTCAGGGCATGTCTGTGGTCATACTGGATAAACCTAGACTATTTTCCTCTCACCAGGACCTGCGGTAGGTTAGAGGATGTGTATGAATAAAACCATGGCAATCCCAATGGCAGCTATAGGGCATGCACATACTGCAAACAGGCCCAAAATAAGAGGCTGACAAACTACATCTATTTGCTATTTTCTGAAAGTTATTTAGGCTCTTCATCTTAAACTAAGGAAGAAATTATTCACTGTGAGGGTGGTGAGACACTGGAACAGGTTGCCCAGAGCAGCTGTGGCTGCCCCCTCCCTGGCAGTGTTCAAGGCCAGGTTGGACGGGGCTTTGAGCAACCTGGTCTAGTGGAAGGTGTCCCTGCCCATGGCAGGGGGGTTGGAATTAGAAGGTCTTTAAGGTCCCTTCCAACCCAAACCATTCGATGATATATGATCCACAAACCACTGAAGGAAGACAAGGCACCTGGCAGTAATTATGTCATCATGAGAGATCTCTATTTGATTGAAAGGACTGCAAATAACTAAATGGGTTATTTTATCCATAGATAGTAGATAAAACAACATTTTTTTTTCAATTTGCAAGCTGATGTCTGCATATTTCTTTCCTTTCACAATATAAACAACACTTTGGGATCAACATGCTAGTCAATAGGTGACTTATAAATGTTCAGTTACAGTTTTCAGTTAAAGCATCTGGTTATCAAAGTCACAACATATAATTTCTAAATATAGACTGAAAAATAGATTAACAACTAAATGAAACTGATTTATTTATGCATAGAAATCTTTTTGTTAGATATTATATAGAACAGTCATTCCCCCAAAACAAAAGTCACATGAATCTTCATTAATACCAGTCTTCAAATAGCAAGGACTGAACTATGTTATTCAGAATAAGGCCCTACGGTCACAAATGTTTTTTGCAGTAATTAAGCCAAATTATTTCTTTATTTTTCAATTAAAAGGTATATTTCTCATTAAAAATTGTGGTAAATTTGCCTATAAGTAATATTAGAATTTCCTTATTTTTCCTAAAATTTTTTGTCTAGCTCATTCCTAGAACAAGCCTCAGCTATTCCCTAGACAATCCGGGGATGCATAGCAGTAAACCATAAGATGGTGAAGTGGGGTTCTCTAGCTATCATGGTAATTAGTTTTGAAAAAGTACTGAAATTAAAAAAAAAATATTCTGAGCAATTAATTCCTTATTACTCATATGTCTTTCCAGAAGTTCTCTATTCATAACCTAAATAGAAAATGTCTTTTTTTTCCCCGCAGTTTCACAGTAAAGTAACAGCCTGAACTCTTGTATATAATATTGCAGCTCTTGAGTTATTCTTGTATTCCAGACACCTTCTTCAATGAAATTCAGCCTAACATAATTTTTATGCAGAAGTTTGACACATTTTTTTAGACCAAGGTACTTGGCAGGATTGAAATGGCAGTCTTATCTTACTGCTACATTGTGGCAATTAAATAACTGACACACAGAACTGACTTTCGGCTTTTGTAAGATGGGGCGCTAGAAATTCTCCTGGGCATCACACATTCATTTAGAACTGGAGGATGTATGACTCATATCATGAGCCTGAATGCAAACTCAGGCTGCCCTGCAGTGAGTGTCTACATAAGCTTTACTTATGAATCGACGGAGCACAAGTCAGCTCTTGAATACAGTCATATTAGGCATGAGGGAAGCTTCCTGATGGTTGGGAAAACTCGCTTATTACTTTTCTGCATGTATTTTTTTAAGATACCGGGTATAAGGCATTGGGAGGACTGTTCTGTGTCCTTATGGTAATTCCTTATGATCATTAAACCTTTTAGCTGCGACACAAGTCCTTAACTCTGTGAAAAACATATCCACTTACCCATGCACGTGACACTTCTGACATGTACAGTCTTGTTGATTTAAAGAGATTTACTCCAGTGAGAAAACACATTTAAGTGATTGCATAATGAGGTTTAAAGAAACAAACTAAATTGGGGCTGAAATTTTAAATTGCATGACTTTGTATAATTCATATAATTGACATTCATATGATTTTTTTCTTAGAGAATGTGGAAAGCTTTCTCTGCATCTGCTCGTGATCATTTAACAACAACATAGATGACTTCCTGCTATTAAGCCTTGAGTATTTAAATTTCAGCTACGTAGGAGGATGTTGGTCCTGAGAGCAACACAATAAAATTCCTCCAGTCACAGATTTCAGTTTTAATTTCTCATAGTTATGGCAGTGCTAATAAATGCCATGTTGATGTGCAAGAACATAACAGATTTGATTCCAAGTGACCTGCAGTGAAGAAATGCAAAGCATGGCTTGCCCCTCCTTTCTAAGGGGTTTTGGAATCGTCTTGCCCAGGCCCAAATGCAAACAGGATGTCAGAGAGCCTGGACTGCAGTTTTTAGATTCCCTACCCATGTTCCATAACATTCGCATAAGTGACTAGAAACAATAATTCCATCAGCTTTTTTTTCTCATGCAGAAAAGATGCAAGATGTCTTCACAGATCTGAGCTGATCTTGAAGAATTTTGACCACAGCCTATTAGATTATGGGCAGACATAACCACAACACATTAAACTGTAACACATTTAAGCATGATACCTTTAAATATAAATAAACCACTGATCAAACTTTTCTACTGAACTGCTTCAATATTGGCAAACTCAGGTATAATTATTACCTTATTGTGAATTTTTCTTACAGAGAAGTAGTTTCCTATTCTCAAACACAAGAGGCTTGAATAAAATGAGAACTTGAAAACCACTCTAGATTTTGCAAAGCAGAGGCTGTCTTCCAGGGAGGCTGTGCAACATTCAGTATTTTTTCCTCCCAGTTGAAGCAATAAACATGCCAAGAGGAACCACAGCACTCCAGCATAACAGACTTAATGCTCTCGAACCCGCATGTCTCCTATGGTGGTACACATGCTGTTGTGATGTTATGTGTGTCAGTAATTATGTAGCTGGCTGAAAAATGGGTATGACTTTTATGAATACCAGCACTTAATGCACAAATAAATTATTGCATGTGCAAATACAAAACGAGGAATTCCTAATGTGAAACTTACAGTTCAAGGGATTAATCTAAAAATCTTCCAAACATCTTAAATCCATTAAAAGCTGAATTTTTTTTGTCTGCTATTGTAAAATGGATTCTTTTTGGGACTAAGTTCAAATATTTAAACATATCTAAAAGTATCCCCATCCACCTCTATGAAAGCTTCATTCCCACAGAAAAAAATCAACCTTTAGTCTACCATATCTTATAAATATTTAGAATACATCTGTACAAGATTTTCCCTTTTGTTGTTGGGGGTTTTTTGGTTGGTGTTTTTTGGTGTGTTTTTTTTTTTTTTTTTTAAAGATTAAAAGTCTCTATGTTTAATTATGAAATGTTCTAATTGGCATGACTTCCTGATGTGGTTTAAAAGCCACAAGCCTGACCAGTGCTCTTCATTTACAAGACCAAGGCAGCAGATGGCAGCATACAGTGAAAAAATGTACTTAACATTAGAAACAGTACAATTATCAATGTTACTGCTGGAGAAGTCATAAACTTTTGCTTCCGTTTATAAAAAATATATTCCGTTTATAAAAAATGGTATTGCAGACTGATACAGTATTGAAGATGGTGCTGGCAACTCTACAGAAAGGATGAAAACATGAGAAAAAAAACTGCATATAAGCATAGCTGCTATAATCAAGTTGGAAGAAGAGACAGAAATGTGAACATATAAATTGATGTCTTGGAAAGACTCAGAAGTCTTCATGCTTAGCACTTAGCAAGCTGGATATTTATTTAGATTCCATATATTGTGTTGGGATCGAACTTGGAAACAAAAGTGGAGAGCCTAATACTTGTAATTCCTGGGTCATGCTGCAACTACATAAAATGGCAAACCTTTTATTGCACTGTGAATTTCCGTATACTGTGGTCTCTCAGGAATCACTGCTGAGGGACATAAAAGAGAGAGACTGTCCTTGACCACAGCAGCACTGTCACAGATGTCATAACTGGATTCAGTGGTTTTGGTTCAAATTCTAGGAGAAGCTTACTCTCATTGCAAAAAAGTGCTTAGCTTTAAGATTTAAGATCTATGCTGATTAAAAGACTTCATAGAACTAAAAGCATTTCTGCCATTTTCAGTTTGCTACTTCTTTCATTTGAGAAAAAATAAAATACACTTGAGGTTAACATAGGAAGTTCTACTTAAAATCAAACACAGATTTCTTTGGGGAACAAGCTAGAGTCAAATAAAAATTTTGAGAGGTTCATGTAAGAAACACAGAGTAATCCTACTGTTACCTACTGCATGATTGTCAAATGTAGCTCCATGGTAATTTGCATGTTGAAAAAACTTTTTATAGGAACAAATAACAGCTATTAGAATTCACATGAAAATGTGACTGTGTTAAAATTTACTTTCATAATTAATTGTCTCACCTTGTCTTCTAAAACACTTTTTTAAAACATAGATATGAAAGACAATACTAACTTAACCAACATGGTCAGATCCTGGGAAGTCTTTTCTCACCTTCTAGTCATAAATATTTTCAATTTTAAAAGAAACAATATTTTAAATAATGTTGCATAGTAAGCATCTTTCTACCTAATGCTTACCAGAATAACTTCCGCTTTTGACTAAATGAGTAAAATAAGAATAAAAGGAACACCATAATATCAGCAAAATTTGGAAAAGTTATACGAGGACTTTAATAAATAAGTAAATACAAAATAAAGGTATGATTCAGTGACCAAAATCTATCACCTTTCAAATGTCATGACCCACTATGAAAAATTCATTGACAAAATCTATGTATGCTTCCACATCTCTTAGTTATTTGAATTTACTATAAAACATAATGCAGTGGAAAATGTAAACATTTCAAATTATTGCTGCCCTGATAATTCTTTGTTATGAATATTTAATTCTGAAATTTTAGTTTCTTTCATAAGTAAAAACCAGTGTAGTGAAGTAGCAAGAAACTTGATTTCTTAACCTACAAATCTATAATTTATTCTTCACACAGTGATTTGGCTTTCTCTAAATAGCTGAAACTTCAAAATATAATGGGAATCAAAAGCATATGTGAAAGGCTAACGGATTTTAGTACACATAAAAAGTCTGCAAAACTGTCATCTAAATAAGAAAACCTTTTGTCCCAATCCAGTAAAAGGATTTCTGAAAGCGGACTCCTGAGCTCATTCAGGGCTCCACTGAAATCAGTAGCTGCACCTGAATCCCATTCTAGTGTGCAGCCAGACCAGGTCATTTTGTACTTTCAGTATAACTGGTGCCTAAAATCACTTTGAGAAATGAATGCATTTTAAATGAGTCATTACAGCTAATCTGAAAAACAATCTTCTCTCAGATACCAGCTATTCTGGTGATAATAGATTTCTGATTACCTTTGCTCAGTGTGATTAAGGCTAAATTGAACACTGTTGAAGCAAGGGGGATAGGACTGCCAAGAAAAGCAGTAGAAAATAATCACAGTTTGTTGTTTTTTTTTTTTTCACCTGAACAGAAAATAGATAGGCTTTGAAGAGCACATGTTCAAGGACAAAAATTTGGCCACAACTTTTAGGCTTTAGTTGATTTGGGGGGGGGGGGGAAGACACAATGATAATTGATTCAAGCTTTCCTTAACTAGTTAGCTTTTAACTGGGTGCTGGAGAAGGCTATTGCAACTGATCTTTTGTTATTAAAATACATTTGAAATTCTGTAGCTGCATATTGCTTTTAGAATAATCAAGCCAAATTTAAAAGCAAAGTGTTTCTGGTCTTTATGGTTGAATAATGTTGTAAGTGTCCAGATGTGTGGCATTAGTTTGTAGAAGGTAACAACATGTCAGATATTTACATTCCTTGTTCTCCAAATCCAGACCAGACACTCCCATTTTCCAGTGTTTCTCATGACCATTGGAGCAAAAGCCTCTTGATTTCATATTTTAAGCTGATTTCAAGCTTCATGTGATTGATAATTACCAAGTGTATATCCTTGAGTGTGAATATTAAAAAATCATTTTGGAGACTGGTGAATAAACCCCCAGAACAGAGAGATGCGCTAATTCTAGAAGCATAAATACTTTACTCTGTAAACATTAAGTAATATGAAGATGTCCCAAACATTTCTTACTCTCCAATCCTAAATTAGATGGGAAATGTACCTGTTCAATCATGAGAATCCTTATTTCACAAGGACTGTCCATTTTTTTCACCTTGCCAAACATGTACAGGGACCAAACACTCTGTTCATCACATTATGCTATTTTACCCTGACCATGAAATATAATGGTGGCATTCTAAATTTAGGATGAAGGTTATTCAACTGTATATTTCTCATAAGCCCCAAATACTGTGAATATCTTCATATCAAAGGCTTTCATGCTGCACACTGCAGAATCACAGGAAAACCTTTCTATAGAAATGTGTTTCTACAGTGCTCTGAGGAGAATCCTGTTCTTCCTTGTCATGCCTGCATTCAGTAAGGAGTACTAGCGTGTGAGTACATTTGTATGCTTACATATATATATCTATTGTACACAGGCATTCGCAATGGATTTGACTATCCATTAGTGAATTTTAATGAAATGTTAAATAACTTGTGCATCTGAACACCCCCACCCCATTTTCTTATAAAAGAACAACTACTATTAATTTGCAAAGAAAATTATAATTCATACAGAACTTTAAATACAATTCTGAATACTTCTCCTACTGCAAATCTCGTTTAACATTTCATAAAATCTGCCCATGAAAATTTGAAGTGTCTTGCTTTTCCATAGACCAATGAATGAATAATTTCCACTAGGATTATCAGACCAAATTCTGCTTATGAATATCTCAGCACATTGTGACAGTGTTAGCAATTTTTGGGTTTAAATCCATATAAAGCTGAATTAATATGAATGAACATAGTTTGACTATACATGAATTTCCCATCTGTAAGATAATATCTTGGTAGGTGATATCTTTTACAAGTTCTTTACTAGAGACTAGATTTGAAACCATATCTCCCTGCCTTAATATTCCCACTCCCACAGTCTGCACATGATGTATTTTAATTGTACAGTCTGATTTTGATGCAGTGAACAGTTTGTTTAAAAATAGCACATATTATTCCATAATGTAACTAATTGCAGTTGTACTCCTGTTTACATATTATTAATAAATGCAACAAAATAAGTTGTCCTTGGAGACTAAGTATCTGGAAACCTTGAAGATCTGCAGTTGCCAACACCAAAAAGGAAGTAAAATCTTTGAAACAGTCCATTACCATTAAAAAGTAGTTTGTTGAGTTTCCAGTGCAGAAAAAAACACTTATTCCTACACCAGCCATTCTGACTAAAACCAAAGAAACTATGAGAACAGTCTCCCTTACAGACAGAGCACCGTATTTTGAGGATTTTTCACAGGAGATCTCTACATGGAAATCACCTGTACAGAGACATCCCTGATGTCTGTTCTGGGGAGTGTTTCAAGGACATGCCATTCAATAAAACATTAAAAAAAAAATCATCCTGAGTAGAGTCCAATGCTAAACATGACAAAAAGAATATGGTAACTTCTTTTCTACTAGTATGGGTTGCAGTCAAACACCTAGCAGCAGACTAGCCATACAGGTCAGACGAACAACAGAGGGTAGAGATAGACAAGCATGAGAATGAAGAGTTTTCTCTTTGTGTATCCAAGAAAATTTATGCTTTCAAATAAAGTTTGACTGTAGGTAGGGAGGCAGCTGAATTTTTTGAAGCCACAGCACACATTAACACTCAGTACATGGATCAGAAGAATGCAAAGTCAAAACTATCTGAAAGCCCAAACTCAAAAGGAATTAAAAAATATCTGAGAAGATCTTGTTTTTCCCAGTTTACAGGAGGTCTACAGTCAAGCAAAAAGTAAAAAACAAGTCCCATTATAGAGTGTGGTGAGTTACAGTCTGCAAAACTTGAGGAAAGAGAGTTGAGTTTGGAGAAAATTTAGCTTTACTTATAAAAAAGATTTTAAAAAGGGGACACTGTATTGTACCCCTACAACCCATGCATTAGCAGAGATTTTTTTTTCCAAATCTCTGCTAATCAACTCACAGTCACCCTTCAAAGTAAAACAAAAGACCCCTCTGAAATCATATACATGAAAAATTATATAATGAAGCAATATTCACAGATCATCTTCAGCATGATATATCCATCACAGCAAAAGTCACAAAAATACTTATTAAAAGTGAATTAACACATGATATCTAACTGCAAAGGAAGTGACCCACACTTCTGAAAAGCCAGGTGTTAAGAGTTCCCCAAATATTAGTAGAGAAACCTAAATTTAAAAGGTGTATTTAATACCTTAGAGAGTGTCTGTGTTCTTCTCAGGATCTGGCAAAATGGGATAACATCTTCTAGCATAACATATGTACTTATTTGAGAATTTGTGCTCCATTGTATGCAATGACAGAGTGCAGAGCTCTGTATTTGCTATAGTTATGCACGGATGATAAATTACAAGTGAATTTATTTTTGTACAAGAGAACAATCCTAAATGTAAATGTTTATTAGAACTTCTGTTACTGCCTCAAAGGCATTAGTTAACTAGCTATTATTGCAGTGCAGTAAATGACAGTTGGCCTCTATTTTACTTTTTTATAAATTTGTTATAAACATATATATTTATGCTAACCACACTTTATATTTTAATATTTTATCCAAGATTTTCTACTGGTTTGGTTACCAGCAGCCGTTAAATTTGTGAATAGATGGAGCAGAAGTTATGCTGACTTTTCAGTCTAGGCAAAGTTTAGAAGAGTCTAGATTTCTGTGCTTCTTGAGGGAGCAGAAACAGCAAATGCAAGAGGGAACAGAGTATTTTAGGACATCCAGGATTTTCTGCATACATCGATTTTGAAGAGGATTCTTCAGTAGGTGGACACTGGCAAAAGAAAGGACCATGCTCCTGACAGCTATATATATCTATGAATGGATACAGAAGGAGAGTCCTTGCCATATCTGATCTCTCAGACCTGCCCTCCTCACCACCAGTGTGCACTGGCACCTGCGGGAAAGGGTCTTCCTGCTCAGAGGCTTCCCTCCAAGCCTCAGTGTGTGAAACCACTTGCCAAATTTGGCTTTAGTAGGGCAATACTTCTGCTTGCACTACACAACAGTTTAGCTTCTCAAGAGGACCAGGGTGACTGGGTTTGGGCATCATGAATCAGGCTAAATGATTATCTTTTCCTCTGGATGTATCCTCTATGAGATTTAGGAAATGTTCCAAGTGATACCACTTCAGGAAACCTTCTCTTCCTAAGTAAATTGGAATAGCTCCTTTATTTTCTCACATAAAAACTCAGCTTATCATAATCATCAGCTGATATTAGTGTGTTTCTAAATGAGAAACTTCTAGGATTGCTTGCCACTCAAATGGTACCTTGAGACGATCTGCATCATCAGCTCTTTCAGTGTCATACATATACTGTTGTACACTCCATGTAATTAATAGTTAATTTCACTTCCAACCTGATATCATGAGTGAAGTTAAGAAAATATAATCTTTGTACTCACCCCAGCCTTTGGTTTAGCCCCAGAGCTGGCTACCAAACAGGAAGATGCTAAGTCAGGACAATGGATGTTAGAAGACAAGTTTGTTTGTGAGTGACTTATTGAAGCAACGTCCACTCCACTTTCAGAACCGGATTCAACATCCTGTCAAAAAAAGTTGCAAGTCTCTTTAAAAAATATGAATATGAAATAAAAATCATGTTCTTCTAAATAATGGAAGTATTTAGACAGGCTCACTCAAATATATATATATGCTTAATTCTCTGTGTAAGAGTAATTCCCCTTATTGTGTTCCATTAAACACACATTCATTTGCTGTCCTTTTCAATGTAGTGGTTTGCATTAGCTGCTGTTCTGAAATTATAAATCACCACAAACATCAAAGCTATAATTTCCCTAAATGTTAGAATGCAAGGTAAGAAAAATCAATTTGGGGTTGCAGAAGTCTGACATTTTTCTCTGATGTTCAGTATTTCCTGTGTGCTCCCACCTTCTGTCTCCAGCAGCACTGAGAGCTCAGTGAACATCTGTAAACCATTACATGCTGAAATGACATCACCATCCAGCAGTTTACACAATTCAGAGGTACAGCTCCCTAGCTTTTTGGAATCAGCAGACACTTATCAGCCAAATGCTATTTCTGGTTAAAATGCCCTTACTTTTAATGACACTGATTACATTCCTTTTTTGAGAATAAAAAGAAGAAGAAATATAGTATGTTTTATTGTTGAGGAAGTAAAAGCATAGTGCATGCTTGATTTACTGTGTAGAGTGAGGGCAGGGGATTATACTGCTTGCAGATAAATTCTGACACATGTCTGGCAAAGAGCTGGCTATGTGTAGAACCCGTCATATACTGTCAGGATTATTAGCCGAGGTGCAGCCTGTACGAATACAGCTACACAGTACAGAGAAGAAAGTCTGAACTATTAACCCCAGCCCACACTGTGCAAAGCCTTAGTTTCCTAATACCAAGTTCCTAGAATAGGTGAAATATGGGGCAGAGACATTTCAGGGGTTCTGCTCCTGAACTGGAAAGAAATGGCAACTGTTTGATTCATTATTTTCAGTTAAGTCTCTGGTCTGCCAAACTGAAGCTGCCAATTAGACAGATGCCTCTACACCAAGTATGCAAGTCAGGTATTTCCTGCCAGCGAGTTCTCTGCAATGTGAAGCACTGGGAAATGCAGCAGAGCCATGGAAATGCCTCTGTAGAAGTCAGCTTGGCTACAGCTGATCTCAGAAGCTTCCACTTAGCAGAGCCATGCTGCCACAGTGCAGAACCATGGTCCCTGCCCCATCACCCATGTTTTGCATCACATTCAAATGCTTCATTACTATAAAATCAACAGAGTGAGCACAACGCATAAATGTCCTGAAAACAAAATCTTTTGATCCTCTGATTCATAATAATGAAAGGCTCAAAAATGCATAGACAATCAGTGTATATAAAGAGCATACATACTGCTTGATGCAAGCTGTCTTTCTGGAGGGCATGGAATCAGGTACCAACTCTCATTATCATGCAGGTTTACTTACACAGATTGCCTCAACTCCCTCTATTGCTGTAAGAAATTAGCTAAAATGCTAGCACGGATTGTTAAAATACAGAGAACAGATGTTAACATCGTATTTCAGCTTTCCTGTGCCATCAGGGCACAAGGAGATACTGTGAGAACACTGATATCCTGAGGGATATTGAAAGTGCAATTATCTTATGTCTTTTAAAAATTATATATAATGTAATCTTCAGCTGACCAAACCCAGTGAAGCTTAAATACAGCTTTTCTGACCTACAGACCACTCACCTCAGTATATAACAATAATGAAGTCTGGCTTTAATAGGAAAAAACCCTCATTATTTAAAAGAAAATACCACTAACAAAAACAAGTGACCTGAATGTTAGCCTACAGATCTTGGGGCAGTATTTCTCAGGTTTCTTAAATTGAAAAACAGCTGCAACACATGTGGGTGAAATTAAGAGGAAGCCTGCACAAGAACACCTTGGGTCTGCCATTTCATGTTAGTTACACGTGCAAACATTTTTCAGAAAAAAAGAATGCATCAATCATGTTTGTGAGCTGTCTAGTCTCCCTTCGGACTACTCTCAGCAAGGAACTGTACTATTTACATAAATAAAATAATTAAGGAAATTTAAATAATTAAAGTGTACAGCTATGCCCAGAATCCTATTTTGAATGACGGAGGATTTAATGTGTGTTTCTTCCAGAGATTTAATGGACCCTCCCACTAGCAGAAAAACTCGACCTGCAGCTCAGACTTACTTTCAGTTCTAATTATTTAATGTCAAAAGACACACACACACATATGTTCTGAGACTGATGTGATTCTGACTCTGTGCTGACTTTGCATTTACAGTAAGTGCTAATTAGAGCACCAGACATTTTCTGAATCTTGTTGATCTCCCCTTCTTTCATCTGGGAGCTCTGAAGCTCTCATTTATGAAATGCTGCCCAAAGGAAATAATGGATGCAAATATTACTGTCTTCAAAACATATATACATGGAAAACAAAACCCAACAAGACAAATTCTTTACAAAAAGAGGTTTAGTTCTGAAACCAAGGAGCTTCTAAATGTGAGGGCTGAAATTAAAAAAAGAAAAAAAAAAAAAAAAAAAAAAAAAAGTAAGGTGAAGTAAAATCAGATTCTACTTAGAATAAGAAAGATGAACCAAACTGTCTTACAGGTATATGCCTCCGTTTGTATGTCGGGGTACTGGATGGGGAAGAGCCTGCACTGAGAGCATTCTCAATATCCTGGTCAAGCTGGTCCAGTTTCATAATTAACAGCACCATTGAATCCAGTCGTGATCGATCGCGATCTTCTGTTATTTCCTAAGGAACAGAACATGCAGTTGCTAAATCTGAAATGGCATTACTTGGTAAGAATAAGCTTAAATATAAAAAGTCCCGTTTCTTAATTTGACATGAAAGTGCATTGAATAATAAGCAGAGAAAAATACTGTTTTGTGTAATCAGTTCACTGAGTATTGACTTACTTCTGGGAAAACATTTTATATTAATATTTAATATACATCCATTACAGCAATTAAATTTTATAAAAAGCACAACTGTTTCATGCAAATACATCATTACCATTTCCTTGATACACATACTCTTTTTAAAGATCTACTGAGTCTAAACACCCCTCCAAATATTCACCCCAAGTTAAATAATTTGACTGAACAAATACAAATGCTGAAGGTTAGTGTAAGATCAAAATGGGAGAGAAAGGAGTACAGAGAAGCCATTTTCAAGCTGAGAATAGCCACAGCTACTTTTCCTTGCAGAACACATCAGTGTAACTGTGTTTTGTCAATTCTTGGCAGAGATTTCTGTCTTGGTTGGAAATTCTTGATATACATGAGATATGTTTACATTATAGTAAACACAACATTGTAGATCCTCTGACTGGAAAGAGAGAAGGATGAGGGTTATTCACATCACAGCCCTAAACACCTAGTTTATGCAGCTTATTACCCTATACTCCATTTGTAGCAAATGGAGACTGAGAAGATCCTCAAAAGAGCAATTCAGAGCAGAATCTTGTTAGATTGCCTAAATGATGCTCTCGAGGAGTTCCTCCCTGTTTTTCCCCTTTATATAGAGAGTAGATACAAAAGTTAGCCAGCTAGCCTGCCTCAAAATCTAGGAATATGAAAACCCCCAATGGTTCATGTATGGATTTTCATAATACAAGGTTATAAAATAGGAAGTTCTGTCAACTCACTTAAAATAATATTTTTATAAATCCTTATCAAGAAATGGAAAAAAAAGTATGTTATATTTACTTCATTGTTTCTAAGAAGCAGGTAATATAAATGCCCAAATCAGTCTTTTTTTTGATAGTCATTAAACTGTTTTTCAGGCTACAGTGTGACTTCTATAGTTTGTTAGCTATATATTAGCAGGTTTTTATTGACTTCTTCAAAGACATTGCAAAACATGAATCAAATTATTCCTACTAGAATTAAAGAAACTGTATCAATAAAATAGTAATATAAAACATGGTCTACATGGTCTTTATGTGAAGACAGAGGTGAGGAAGGTTAGTTCACTAAATCGTAGAAAAGCAGAAACACAAATCTATCAGTACATAACAGAGTTATGAACAACGTTCATAGCAAAGGCCAAATTCAGGAAAACTCTGTATTTCATATTTTTTATTACAACATGATATTTTGGATTGGGTTGCTGAAAAAGCTGGTAAATTTGCAGGACCTCCCGATGAACCTGAACTGAGTTTAGAATGACCCTAAGAGAATATTACCCTCAAAACAACATAGCAATCAGTGAAATGGGTTGTTTCACTTTCTTTCAAAGTGCAAACACAGCGTCCTAAATGTTTCATTGAAACTCCGTGCATCTTCATTTTAACTGATGTTAAATTGATGTCTGAAGTTAGCAAATGTCAGAACATTTATTTCATCTAATTTGCATGAGTGCAGAAGGGTCAGCGGAGCAAATAAAGATCTGCCAACAAAAGAGACATGACCTCCTTTGTGGCATGGGGCTACTTTTGCCATAGTGGGTGATTGTAGCCAGTTTATGCATTCAGAGAGGGCCAGTGCTGCTACCAAAACAACCCTCCTGCACAGTCTCCTAGCTGTGTAATTGTATCTATTAGTTTTGGTTGGAAATATACCACTGGACAGGCAAATCAACCTAAAATTTATTCTTGACTCAAACCCCAAAAGTTAACTACCACACTACAACAAAATGAGTGGTGGTGACTGGGTGGGGTTTTTAGTTTGTTTTGCATTTTTTTTTTTCAGACTAGAGAGATAACAGGCATTTTGCATTAAGACAAAAAAAAAATCTGGAATTTTCCCTAAGCAAATTGTTCAATTTACCTTGTCAAAAAAGTGTAAACTTGAATGTATAAACTCTGCATGTAGCAGATTGAGAATGCTGGAGAAAAATCTGCTGAAATGAAGAGGTGGCAAAATATTGCTCAAAGTCATATTCAGGCTTGACACAAAGTGCTAGCTTTGCAGGCAAACACCGCTTTCAGAAAACAATAATATAATCAGTATGGAATTTAGCTATTCTGTTCAGAAGTTCCAGCAATGGTTTAGGGTTCTGACTGCTGTTGACAACAACCTTGTCATGAGAAGTTTTAACATTTTAAGTATAGTTTCTATTCTGGAAGTTACTGAATAAAATAATAATCACTTTCTGTGTGGTTGGAGCAAATTGTATACATGAAAGACTACGCATTATACCAAAAATTTTACACATACAAATAAAAAAGGCTAATCTTGAGTTGGAAGTTCAATACAACACACTAAATAAATATTATTATAAGATCAATTTATGTTTAGACAGTTTTACCCTTGATATTATCTAATAAATTTCCAAGAGCTTTATAGCCTGGGGTTTTTTTTTTGTATCTCTCTTGTGAGTATATTTTTAGATTTTATTACTGCAGTGTGATATGATCTAAAGCAAGCAAGATATTAGCAATTAATGTTTTCTTTTGAAAACACAGTATTTCATTGCATCCAGTCTTTCACGTTTTTCCTTACTGATAGCTAGTTACCTTCCAAATTATGATACAAAAATACAAATTACATTTATAAAAATATACAGAAAACCTACCTTTACCACTATGAAGTCAAAACTCAGTCATGAGAAGGTCCCTGGTCAAAAAGTGCCGTTACAACCTTAATTTCTGCCTTTAGGCATTTTCATTGGGCAATTCAGGAATGTATCACAAACATATACAGTAGGTCAAACTTGAGATGTTATTTGTCTGGAGATTTTATTTTTAACATGTCTCCACACAAAGAGGAAATACTTTAGGTCATGAACTGGAAAAAACAATATTTCTTTTAAATTGTATCCTCACTGGTGTGATAAAGGAGCTAGTTAAATTTGAATATATTCATATGTTGAGAACAGAAAGCGTTGTAACTGTTCCCAGAATGAAGGATGCTTGAGTTACTCATAAATTAAGTATTAAAACGCCAAAGTTAAGGTCATATTAAAAGAAATCAAATCCTTTTTACAAGGAAAACAGTTCACAAGTCCTGTTGCTATTGTCAGCAAACAATATTTATAAAATTAAGACATTTTTGAGAACATGGTTGCAAATGAGATTCAGTCACTGTTTTAGACACTTTTGTCATTTTGGAGCTTATATTGCTATTGAAAAGAATAACACTATTATTTTTCCCCTATGTATTCCTATGTCTTCAAGTGTTTGTTGGTCTTTTTACTACCAAGCTCCTTTGTGCTTGCATTTACAAACTGAGGTTCTTTATTAACATGATGTCTCTATAGCACTCTGCATGGAAAACACCTTGCCATTTAGGAATATAATAGTTTTTGTGCATAATGCTATATTTTTTATTTTGAATGCTTCATGGATAAAAAACAAACACTGTACAAAGGCAGCATTAATCAGAGTATTTTAAAAAAGTATCTCCTCCTCCTTTTTTTAAAAAAATTTAGATTTAATATATCAATTTTTCCTTATAAGGGCATGGCAAAACAATTGAAGCAGATACCCTTCACTTTCTTACTCTCTTAAATCCTGTATTCTTCTGTTTTTCCCCTTCACCTGCAGCCACTGTTTTATACCACATACACACACTTTTCTTCCTTCTGTAGCCCCTTTTCCCACATACCTATTCTAGCTGAGTAGAGCTGAAGCAAAGGGTACCTTTTGAAAAGAAGTAGGTACTGTTAAGATTAAAACCTATTTTCATTTTCACAGCAAAAATTTTGCACAGAAGTAGCTAGTACACAAACTAGTAACTCTGTGCTCTGTCTTAATAGCAGGATTGAATCACTCCCACCTTCCCTGTAAGTGCTCCCTTTCAAAGCATCTGCTGGTTTCCAGAGCAGAGCAGACCCCCATTAGTGCCAGTAGGGTGCCCTTCGGTGAAGGAAGGGAGAGGACATCCCACTCCAAGCAGCCCTCATTAGGGCCACCATGGCACTACCAGCCTTGCTCCTCCCTGACACTCTGGTGTCAAGATGCTCGTAATTCCTCTGAAAAAGAGACCTTGTTTTTTAGAGACAAGCCTATTGCACAATTGACAAGGCACGCTTGATTACCTGCAAAAGAGAGGCACTTTTATGGAAAGAGTTGGCTTAATTTTGTCTGGTATTCTTGATCTGCAGCTAGCTGGACTGACTTAAAATTCTGTATTAATGCTATGTACTAAATTACTCATTCTTGTATTTCCTTGACAAAAAATACCCTTTCTGAAAAACAGAAATTTATTAAAGCACCAACTTTATACTGCAAAGTTTTAAATCTGAACTGAAAACAAAGAAATAATCATGCAAAATATGCTATTTTGGAATTAATCTGTTGATTTTTACTAGCAGTTGTATAAATCAGATGCGTAATTTTCATCCTGCTACGTTGCAGTGTACAGTTCACAAACTTTGAAAAACACCTAAGAATTTTATATTTCCCTAAATTTTACACTCTACAGCATCATGTTAGAGTCCTACTCATTATATTGGAGGGACTGCAGGCGATGAATGCTGAAATACAATGAAAAAGCTAAAGCACTCTATTTAATTTGCACAAAACACAAGGACTAGACACCAGCAAAAATCACAGCAAGATTATTATTATAAATCATATTATGAACTAATATTAAGAATATACTGACAACAGAACAAATAACATAAGCATACACTGGTTTACACATGCACAGATGAGGACACACACTCATGCATGCAGCTATTCCTACACATTGACACAACTTTTTGGGAGAGTAGCTTCTCTTCTAATTTTTCTTCCACGAACTTTAGATAGCTGACTCAATTATTCCAAATATAAAGTATTCAATGGCACTGGTTTATGTGCACTTTTTAATTCCTGTTAAACCCACAAATAATTTTGTTTGCAAAAATGAAGTCTTCAGAGGCACTTGATTGCTATATAATGTAGTAATCGTGATTTTCACTACTATTCTATAAAGAAATGTAATAAATACAATTATATCAGAAAGACAACCTCTGAATAACATATTCCCTTAACAAAACATATGGTTTTTACACTTCCAGACAGAAAATATGGCTCCTTCTGTGGAGCACAGTGCTTACAGGGATAGTGCTGCACTCTCTGGCGAAAAGAGGAAAATGTGTTGGGAAATGACAGAGGGCACAAAATCCAAATTCACCCAAGCTGGTAAATTCCAGGAACTGGAAGATTTCAGGAGTAGATGTGAGGTGGTTTCTCCATTTCCCTAACTTTTTACAGGATCTTATACACTCATGTGCTATTCACAGATACCGGTCTCCTGAATTTAACCTTATTTCCACTGTGGACGCTTGCCATCTTTCACGTTCAAAGCTAATTTAATCTAAACAGAAACAATCCTCTTTAGTAACTTCCTTCCAACACAAGCTGTTTTTGCCTAAAAGTGTACTCAACCTGTAGGCTGTACTCTATTTTAGTTCCGGTAGTTTTAATTGTAGTTTTCCATGTTTCATGTCAGCCAAGTAAACTAGCAGAGATGTTATTTTAATAATGAAATTTAGCAATTCACTATTGATGAAATGGAAAATCACTCAAAAACCTTTGGGGAAAACAATCTGAGGAATTAGTATTACATGGTTGTGTTAACTCAATGGCTGTGTTAAGTCAGCAGGAACTGCAGGCAGTGGTTACTCATGAAGTGGTTGCTCTTTAAACACAACAGCTCTGTAGTAAGAAATTAAGTCAAACATGGTTGCTTTCTAGCTAATGTCCTAGTACCATGGGTAGATATTAATGGAAAACACAGATTTCTCAGACTGTTCTTACTGTCTTAACATTCTATCAATTCTCCTGCAATATTAATGCAAATAATAATTGGTGGCATCAGCTAACCAACAGAAACAAAAACAAATGTAAAATTAACAACTCTAAATGGTATATCTTCTCCAGTGTAGAAGATAATCATAATTACAATACAGTTTCATAAACTACAAATGATGGGTGAAATCCAGCCCTCTGTCTTTGGAGTTACATTTGCTCGCAGTAGATGGTCTGATGGCACCCAACTCCCAGTAATCATTCCTGATTTAGGATCATGTCAGGTTTATGACTATGAAAATTTGACAAAATAAATCCCATAGAGGCACAGAGCACAACATGAACATAATCTGGTTTCAGTGGGTGGAAAAATTATAGCTAAACATAAAATCATTAATCATGCTTTTCCCAGCATAAACAATATTCAATTACTTTCCAATTTCCCCCTTCTTCATATTTTGTAAATTAGCATTACACATTCTAAAAGTCACCTTTTTATGACTATGCTTTTATGGCTCTTACTTACAAAGTAAGCAAAGAGCATGTTTTTACCTTTACTGGACCCAATTTCTATTTCTTATGGGGAGAGACTGCTGCTTTGTGGAGAATATTATGACAGCAATTTGAGCACTAATTATCAGCATGGAAAAATACTGTGAATAAACAGAACGGTGATTAAGTAGAATATGAGTGATAGATGACTTATGCTGCATTTTTTATATTAGTGCAAAACTACCTTTTTATTCTATTGCAAAGCTATCTACAGTACTTTTGAGCAAAATCAACAAGAAAATACTTCAATGAATTTGTACTGCTTTCCTATTATGCAGTAAATTAAAGGGTCAAACAAGGCAAAATAGTGACTCTATTTTAATAATCAGAAATTAAATCAGCATCAGTGACATTATGAAATTTAGCCTGGATACACTTCTGTTGGCATGTGTTTTACAAATACACAAATAAGAATACCTATGTCTACTTTATAGATTAGTGGAAAGGGAGCTGTTTTGTTTTGTTTTAGTTTTGCAATTAAATGAGAGGGAGAGGCTTTCTCCTTCAGATCTGTTCTGGTCTTTGGGATTTTGTTTAAGGTTAATTTTCAGGTTATTTGATTTATCAAACTAAATATTCAAAGTAAACCAAGAGAGAATAATTGATGCCAATGATCACTCACAGGGGTCCTCATATCTACTGAAATCAAATGAATTAAGAATCATTTCTGTGAGACTGTGGAAAGTCCAGTTCCAAATTGTATCATCTGAAATGTGCATCATGTGAGAAAATGTAAGTAAATTGATAACAAATAATTATCTTTGACTTTATCTATTATTAACCTTTGTATTTTATAATATTTTTAAAATTGTATCACGACTTTATTATCTGTATAGCATAGTTGAAAATCCAAAGACTGAGGACTTCACTTTCCATAATATTAGAAATTAATTTCTCTGGGCAATAAAACTGATCCTTTGGAAATCAATATTTGATCTGTGACAAGTTTTCTGCACTCCCAACTGTTTACATTAATCCAGTTTGGAAGTGCTTGAGAATGAGAGTTACAGGTGTCTGTGCCTGTGGATGTCTTGATGGGGCACAAACACTTAGGACACTTCATTCTTAAAAGAAAATGTGGACTTAGGGAAATATAACTAAAGATATGACAGACACAAAAGATTTAATATATTTGGCCCATTAGTATACTTCATAAATTACTTGTGATTTGTTCCTCTTTAAAACATGAGACACTCCTGGAAACACAAAGGTGAGGGTAATTATGAGCCAGCAATGCAAACTCATGGCAAAACCAGTCCAACATTATCTGGTTTGCACTAGGGAGAACATTGCCAGCAAGACAAAGTAAGGATCCTTCCCCACTTTTCAACCCTGGTGAGATAAATCTGGGTTCAGTGCTGACTCTAGTCCTGGACTCCCCAGTACAAGAGAGATATGGACATACTGGAGCAAGTCCAGCGAAGATGATTAAGCATTTGGAGCATCTTTCATACAAGGAGAGGCTGAGAAAGCTGGAACTGTTTAGCTTGGAGATGAGAAGCCTCAGGAAGGATCTATCTGATGAGTGAGTAAGAAGACAGAACCAGGCTCTTCTTAGTCGTACCCAGAGACAGGACAAGAGGCAATGGGAACAAACCAAGATTCAAGAAATTCTATTTAGACCTAAGGAAAAAAACCCTTCTTTGAGGGTGACTGAGCAGTGGAGTTGTCCAGAGAGGTTATGTAGTCTCCATCATGGAGACATTAAAAATCTGACTGGACATGGTCCTGGACAACCTGTTCTGACTCTGCTTGGACTAGACAATCTCAAGAGATGTCTCCCAACCTCAACCATTCGGTGATTCTGTGATAGCTTTTAACACTTCTTGCAGTATGCTTTTTAAAGAGGACACAAACAATATTATAGCAAGAACTAGTGTGGCATTTAACACAGTTTGCTTAAAACGTTCTCTCCACCTGTGATCCCCTTGCCTCAATTTCTTCACCCTTTGTCAGTCTTGAGATTTGAAAGAGACAAAGAACTGGTACACAGACACAACAAAATAAGGCTTATCATAGGTTAGTTGGTTGGACAGGACTTTGGAGGTCCCTAGAGCAGCCTTCTGCTCTAGGGAGGGCCAGTGGTGAGATCAGACCAAGCTGTTCAGGACTTGATTCAGTCAGGTTATGGAAATCCCCAAGGACAGAGAATGCACAGCCTCTCTGGGCAACCTGCTCTCACTCTTGACTGTCCTCATGGGGAAAAAAGCTATTCTCTGAAGAGATTATCTAATGCATTTCAAGCCTGGAAGTAAGGAATTGTTTACAAATGGAAAGCAAACTCGATATTTTCTGTTTTACATAGCACTTAAAGACAGTGCAGATAAGATGGGGGAAGAGGCATGAATATAAAACCTAGTTTATCCCCCAGTTTACCAATGAAAACATAGAATCTAGGTACTGGCTACTATCTATATGAAGTCTACTAGTGACACTCTACCCCAAAATACCTGAAGATATTTCAATAGTAGTACTGAGCAGCTTCCTGAAATCAGTGATTTTCCATGATTGCTATGGGCTTTGAATCAGGTCTAAGACAGACATGAAAGTTAAAACCCACAAACCGCTGTACAACCTAACTTCTCCCAGGTGAGAAATAGATGTGCTTGTCTTAAATGGTTATCATGTTACTCTAGTAAATGAAGAATTTCAAGTTGCACTGGCTACTCAATCTTTTTAGATAAGGCATCTGTTCATGAATATGATTGCAGTGTCAATAAATTAAAAAACAGCCTATTAAAAAAATAGAACACAATCCTCTTTCTAATAATACCTTAATCAATTTGCCTATTTGTGTGCAGTGAGGGGGAGAGTCTCCACTTAATGTTTCCAGTCCCGTTAACAGATTGCAAAAAATATTCTATAGTTCCTTTTCCTTTCAAGAGAAATGTTTGTGCAAAACTAGGAGGCATTAAAAAAGAAATGGGCTGTTATAAAAAATTTATAACAAATCCTCATATGAGGGGAGCAGGTTTAGCTGGCTACTTAACCTTGTAAATCTTGCCATGAGGACTTAGCTTGAAGACATCCAAGTTATTATTCATTTGGGTTTTTTTTGGTAAAAATATAAATATTTAACTGCTTCTGCCTTTTACTTTAGTTTTATGTTACTCTTTTGAGTCTTGTGGGTTTATTTATATTTCTATATATTTACAAGTCACATAAACACACACACGCATGCATGTACTCTGATTTGTGCAGCAAAGACTTTGTACATTGATGATAGGTTTAAATTTCTCATTTTCTATATGCAGAAGTAAAAATTACAGGCTTACCTGGAGAGAGTAATTAAAAAAAAAAAAAAAAAAAAAAAAAAAAAAAAAAAAAAAAAAAAA
>NW_020799098.1:30386264-30429134 GCF_003259725.1 Athene cunicularia
TCTGATCTGGTGCCAGCTGGGATGGAGTTCCTGCCTCCCAGCTCAGTCTGCAGCACATCTACATGCCTTCACCTCTTCCCTCCGTTTTGGGGAGCTGATGACTGACAGCTTCCCTTCAGAGCTGCTGCCTCCCAGAAACAGAAGGGGAGAAGTGCCAGTCTCTTAGAAAGGACATGCTGATCAAATGGAGTTCAGCTGGTCAGTCTGTGTCAGTGCATCTGTCCACAAAGGACCCAGTAGCCTACAACTGGGAGCTTGGCAATTTGAATGGGAGGTGAGGCTGTTTACAAGTCCTAGTTTTGACTAACACCCAACATATCTACATTGCAAATATGACCACAGCAATGCAGGCAATACATATATATATATATATATATATACACAAACATAATTTTTATATATATAAAAAGGGAGAAAATGGATACAGAAGTTAATGATGTTTCCAAGTGTGGTTTTACCAAATAGGAGGTTTGAATTTAAGAGTTATCCCAAAGAGGAGATACAACAAAAAAGACAAACATCTCAGGTTCAGGATTAAATCAGGTATTTTAACTAATGTTCAACAAACTTTGATTCCATTCCAAACTATTTCCCAAAACAGTTATTTGGGTGAATACAATTTCATTCTTATAAAACAATTTGAAAATATTTTAATGATTTAACTGTAATATGTTTTAAATTATATTCAGATCTTTTTCCTCACCTGAATCTCTATTTCTTGCTGGAATTTCTTGCTGGAAATCAAGATTTCAGTAACTAGACAATTCCAGTAATTATGGCTAAAAATATTACAAAAATCTCAGGATATACCAAAAAAAAAAAAAAAAAAAAAAAAAGATAGAATTGGCTGATTACCAAGGTTTGCCTGACAATTTTTATGTACTGAGTGACAAAATGTAGGAACATTATGTAATAGCCTGCAACTCACAGAAATCAGTCTAGTGCTTACAGCTTCTGAGAAACTGGTCATTTATTTAGATATCTGGCTAGAGAGAAAAATCTGCATTTAGCATTCTGGTTTTGGTAATCTTGCTCAAGTTAGCAGTTTACATGAGAGTTTCACTAGGCTTGTCTGCCAAACACAAACAATTTCCAAACCCTCTCATGTCTGGAGGAAGCTGTTAGAAGAGAAAGGGAAGCAAGGAAAGCTGAGATAGGGTGCGTTCAGCAGAGTATTTTCTTCCCCTGTACCCTGAAGCCTGACCAAGATTATGGACACTCTGTAAAGAGGCAACAAAGAAAGCATGGAACTTCAGAGCTGGTGGGAAGAATGAGGTGGGGGATTCACTGTGGGGAGGAGAGCTCAGGTTCATGTACAGAAAGCTGTATGATACAGATAGGTATATAACAACCATGCTGAATATCAGGGAGTCCAAGCAATGCCATGTCTCAAAGAACACTCAGGATCAAGGCACACAAAGTGTGAAAGCAGATGCGTAAGATCTACTTCAAATGAGTCAGCAGTTAATCTGTTCTACTGCAGAATGGACCTGCTTCATATGTACAGTGAGGAAAGTATCACAGCATCACATAAGACTCAAACCCCACTCTCCAACTTCTTCCAGGTGAGAAAAAGAAATGACTGACTTAGATGGCTAAAATGCTAACCTATGAAATTCAGAGTTAAAATAAGAATTCAGGTTGAAAGAGGCGAGCTGATGTGATGTGATAAGGAGTGCTCTACGTGTGATATCACAAGATCCAGTTACAGTCCTATTGTCAAGATGGGCAAAGTGGAAGACATACCTTGGGGTTTTTGTTTGGTTAGTTTTTTTCTTTGTTGTGCTGATATTCAGCAGTACTGAAGTGCAGCACTGTGGATCAGATAATAAGGCTTGTAGAAAAATAAAGGAACAAATAAGCATGAAAATGGTATGAAAAAGGTAAGGAAATGTCTAGCAGAGTGGGAAATACTAATGCTAATCCAAACAGGACACTTTTGTGGTACAGAAAACAATAAAAATGAAAAAGTACAATTATTTTCTGCAAATGTAGATGAGCAAACCTCATAAAAGTTTGGCAATATACAAAACTTTCTTGCACGGTTAATCTTGTGTCCCTGCATAGACCACCGTTCCATTCAAAGTTATTTGGAAATCTCTTTTAAATATCTTGGCGTTATTTCTGGTTCATTTCATAAGAAAAAAATGCACTGACTGAAGATTTTTAAGTCATGCAAGTGACCTGAGAGTATTGTTTAAGGTTTTTTTTTTTCAGGCTTACTGATGTGGCAGATGTAGCAATGGATGATGAGGGCTGTTGCAAACTTCCAGAAGTTATAGCAGAGTTGTGTTTTTCTTGTGCAGACATTTCGTGACAAATAGAGGAGGGAAGCTGAGAATTTAAACTCTTCTCTAATAAGACTGAATTTGTTTAGAAACAGTGAATTCAAAACAGCACTGTTTCTTTAGAGGCAGAATATTCTCTACAAAAAAAAAAACTGGAACAGATTCTCAGAATGTTACTTATGCTTGCACGTGACTTGCACTACACAATTGATTTAGTTGTCAGTATATAGAGAAAAACATTTGTAAAACTGAATGACCTTTTTACTACAGGGCTTAACTAACAGAACCACCTCCCCCCCCTCAATCCATTATAGCACTGGTGGTATTTATAGCACATACATCTTCAAGAACAAGATCTTGAATAAGGAGACCAGTGTCTCTTCTTACAATTAAGGACAATGTTCGAAAAAAGTTGTGGTCAAACATCATTTGAAGGTCCCAAAGTTCAAAGATCTGCTTTCTTGCCTCCCAGTTATGCCTACTGCACTGCTGCAAGACTGGTGTTCTGCTGTAAGTCCAAGTATTCTGCATAGCTCCTCTGTATTTACCAATCATTAGCTATATAAGTGCACTTGATTTTGCCTCTAGGAATGAGTTGAGCCTTTTGGCTACACCTTTACATGGACTGTGTAGACTTCTCATTTATTTTTTGCAAAGATTCATTTCAATAGCAAGACAAACCCTAATGGATGTTGCCTATTGTATGGTAAATCCACTACCAAACCTTACCGTAGTCAATGATTTAAAATACACTTCACTTGACATGATATTAATAACTGTTTAGTATTTTGAGATTCGAGTGGGATCAAACCTCAATTGTTTATTAACTTAGTGCTTTGTTCTGTTTATAGTTGTACATCAAGCGGTTTTAAAAAATAGAAATCTAAATCATGATCTGATACAGGTCATGCTTTCATGCTTACTTTATTTTTGCAAAATTCACAGTTCTACTACAACTTACTCTTACCTCATCTACTCTCACAGGCCGCCCCTCGCCTCCCCTTGTGCCAGCACTAGTTTCCAGTAGCAAGCCAGTGGGGATCCAACTGAACACAGTCCCTGGGAAGGGGATAGTGCTGAGCAGTTCCCTAGTCTGGTTCTCTGTGCTGCAATGCAAATGTCAGTGCTGGTCAAGGAAGGCCAAACAAACCCAGGACAAAAAGCTGTACTGATTTTTTTTGGGTTTGTTTTGCAAGAGCCTGGATTTATGTTTGTGCAAAGTGGTCACATAACTGTAACCTTATTTTCACAGGTGAGGTTATGCTGATTTTACAGACATTGTGGGGTCTGGGGGCTTCTCAAATGTTTTTTTCTTCAGGACACTACTACAAAGAATTTAAGAGAGTATGCACATTTGTAACTTAGTTGGTAAGTGTCTGAAAGAGAGATCTATTGTCAAAAAAGAGCAGTCAACTGCTGTTCCCTGTCTCTCAATTCACCCACATGTATCCTTTTTTAGATTTGCCAATCTATGAAGCTGATGAAATGCCAGAGATTTTTTATGTGACAGGTTTGTAGGAGAACATGATAGCATGAGAAAATCCATTGCTAATTTTTTATATCCAGTGAAAGGAGTTTAAGTGCCTTGTTTTCTTGGAAAAGAGTTCATGCTTTCCCATGTGAAAATTGGATTGTGCCGGTGACAATTACTTTCTTATTACATTATTTCTGCACAGTAAGATTTAAACTAAGGGTAGTTTTGTATCACAATCCACAGCACATTGATATTTATGAGAACTGTTACTGGTGACTGAGGAGGTGGTGGTAAAAATCTTGATCTTGAATGAGGATAAATTTGTATTTGTGAATAAGACCAAACCAAAGTTAGAGTTCAGGTTTGAGTCAAGACCCAACACCCTTGAATTTTCAAAACTTGTCTCAGCAAAAGTGTTTCAACAAAATGGTTACAAAATTAGATGTTCATATTGGTCTTCTTAGCTTAACTGTATGGAAGCCTAGTCACAGGCAAATCAAGACCTCCAAACTGGGCTTGGGATCAAATGTGGGGAGTGGAAAAGTTTATCAAGGGAACTGTTACTCCTTTTCAGCCACATGAAGGAAGATTCTAGATAGCCTGAAAAGTCTTCATAGAGCATGCTCTCTCTTTCACTTTGAATTCTTAGCAAGCAGTATTAAACAGCAGTCAGAGATTTTGAGAAATTACAGAATCAAAGGAAGCTGGATCACTCTATTTGGCACACACCTTATTTTACAACTAAGATATCTCCTGGATTAAATAGCCAAGATGGTGTAGTCATGTCAGCTTCTCTGAAATTCTGCATCAATCACAAGATGCCTCTGCAGAGCTGATATTAGCCCAAATTGGGTAAAAAGTATCCAAAAAACCTTGTTTATCTCAGACACCCCTTAATAGCATCTGTCTTCTGTATATTGTTGTCTGAAATTCATCAAAGCCAAGTGTCTGACCATCTGGTAAGTGGTAGACTGGAATTTTGTAAAAGTCTTGTGGTTCAGACAAGGAATTCTACTTTTCTTTATAATATATTCAGCTATTTCATGTATGCCTTTGAAATATGTTTATGTGCACTGGAATTCTTCTAGCTATTAAATATTACTTGGGATTGATATGTACACACTGCACAGCATTGAGGACTTGCTCAGACACACACAATGCCTGTAAACCAGCCTTTAGGGTGGACTATCTATTCACATTGAAGGACACAACCCATGTTACACACAACCAAGACAAAGTTACTCTGAAAGCCTCATTATTGTGCAACTATCTTTTTGAATCCCTGAATTCACTCTCCCTTAAAAAAAATGTGCTGCTTAGATTTTTCTGCCATTCTCTTTAAATACTCATCTTCCTTTAGCATTTCTTTCTTAAATGCTTAGAAGCAGGCCCAAAATTGTACCACATAACTGCTACTTAAGCAATTTTCCATAAACATTTAAAAGAATACAATCTGTATACTTGTTTTTAAGCATTCACTGCTTTTTCAACAATAAATTCAGCTTCTCAAGTCTAGTAACAATTTTCATCTGAAACAAACACTGCTATAAATATTACACAATATTAAATATTACACATTTATATAAGCTATTAATGACCTAACAATAGAAAGTCATAGAATCATAAAAAATACGACTGGAAGAAATCTTGAAATGTCATGTCATCTGTCTCCCTCTCAATGACAGGTCTGTCATATTTGACAGAGGTTTCTCCAGCTCCTCTTACAAACGTCCAAAACTGCCCCAATCAAAGTTTCATTCCAGTGTTACCTTCCTTAGCACTGAAAACCTAAAACTAACGCAGAATCACAATGCTTCTCTAGCTTGAACTCATTAATTTTTATTTTTGGTCACATGACAGACTATTCTTGCCCTTAGATACTTCTTGTCCTGTTGCCCCCTAGTCTCTTGTTCAGGCTCATTCCTTCTCCTCCACACTGCAATGGCAGGGACTGGTTTCTTCCATCTTCGGCCATTTCTCCTAGATTCTCCTCCTGAAGAGCAACTGGCAAAATCCTCTGCCTTCACTACAGGTGAAACTGATGTAAAAAGTACATCTCTAGGAATGGAAAAGCACAATATGCTCAGGACATTTTTGTGTTGTGACAGCAAATAAATGTCAGTTGGAAGGCATTTCACCATGGGCAGCTGACTGGCAGAAAACCACTGGCAGCTGAGACCTGCAGGCAGTAAGCAGCTGTCAGTTAGCCAGGTAACAGCAAGCAGGTAAGGTGAGGGATTGTCAGGAACAGTTCACATACAGCCAATCTTTTCTTGCAGGCAGTGGGACTGGCAGGCAGCAACCACTCCACAGCCACTGCCACAGCCCTCTCCTGCACTTCTCCCTGTCCTCACTGGGTACGGGCTGGCACAAGCCCATGCCTCATGGTGCAAGGCCTCAGCTCCCAGAGCTGATGAGGATGGAGCCAGCACTTTCCTAAAGGTGCAAGGGGGTGAGAAAAAGGCAAATAAATTCATTTAAAACAAGAAACAATCAGGAAATTTTTGTCTGCCATGACAGTCCAGCAGTGGAGCAGATCACCCAGAGAAGTTCTACAGGCTCCATCCTTGGAGGTTTTCAGGTCCCAACTGGATAAAGCCCTATGCAACCTGGTTTCACCTCAGATCTGGCCCTGCTTCAATAGAGAGCTCCTGAGGTCTCTTCCTACCAACTACTAAGGCTGTCTTGAATTTTTCCATTGCTTGATGGAAAATAATTATTATCTACAAAAATTACTGGTGAAGTCAGATTGGGTAGAAAGTATTGTTACTATCACTGAGTGCAGCTCAGCATTTTGCTCAATGATTTACCTCTTTACTGTATTGTACCGCTGTTAGAGAGGTATTGCTGCTTATTACATATACAGATTATGCTTACAAGTCATACCGTGAAGCCATGCCCACCAGCAAACAAATTGCACTGCATTAAATGATAATTAATCCCCTTTAGAAAGCAAGACAAATAGCTTCAAAATGGAATAGCATTGTATATTCTTTTTAAAAGCAATCATAATTAATTTCAACTAAAGCGAAAAATCAGTACCAGTAACATTCCATGGGGATAGCACTAATTTTCTTTCACATAATTTCACAACACAGCCATGATGAGTATTGCGTGACCTATACCAGGACTGTCTGAGGATTTTCACTCCCTCCATCAGCAACAGTAAAACCATATTATGCCAAATTGTATATACATGCATTAGATGGAAAACCAGTTTTAGATTTTATTCTTCCCCACTGCTTAGTTTCTACCTCCAGATTTCTTTCACAGTGAAGGAATTGTAAAAGTCTCAGACACTGAAGGAATAAACTCATCAAAACCCCCAAGTCTTCCTTACTATAAAATCTGAAAACATCTCTTATGGATATACCAAGGTGAGGAAAAAATATTAAAGGTAACAAAACACATTAGAAATACTGATGTGACAGATTATTGCGTATCATACTTGAATTCTTAACACATTTATCTAAAAACACAGGCTGTGTCTACACTGTCAATCAAGACAGTAATAAGGAGTAAACAAGCAGTAACTGACAGCCTGAGCTGAAACCTGAGCTCCTACCGCCAAGGAGAAGCTAACTAACAATGCACTAACTGGACATGAGTCCAGCTTAGACCAGGCTTTGGCCACAGCATTTTCCTTTTCCTTCTTGTTTCTGGGAGTTTCAGCTAGGCTGCTGCAGGTAATGGCATTAGTGCTCAGCTCTGACAGTCAGGATTGGGAGGAAGGAAAAGCTTTGTGTTCTGATCTGGTGCCAGCTGGGATGGAGTTCCTGCCTCCCAGCTCAGTCTGCAGCACATCTACATGCCTTCACCTCTTCCCTCCGTTTTGGGGAGCTGATGACTGACAGCTTCCCTTCAGAGCTGCTGCCTCCCAGAAACAGAAGGGGAGAAGTGCCAGTCTCTTAGAAAGGACATGCTGATCAAATGGAGTTCAGCTGGTCAGTCTGTGTCAGTGCATCTGTCCACAAAGGACCCAGTAGCCTACAACTGGGAGCTTGGCAATTTGAATGGGAGGTGAGGCTGTTTACAAGTCCTAGTTTTGACTAACACCCAACATATCTACATTGCAAATATGACCACAGCAATGCAGGCAATACATATATATATATATATATATATACACAAACATAATTTTTATATATATAAAAAGGGAGAAAATGGATACAGAAGTTAATGATGTTTCCAAGTGTGGTTTTACCAAATAGGAGGTTTGAATTTAAGAGTTATCCCAAAGAGGAGATACAACAAAAAAGACAAACATCTCAGGTTCAGGATTAAATCAGGTATTTTAACTAATGTTCAACAAACTTTGATTCCATTCCAAACTATTTCCCAAAACAGTTATTTGGGTGAATACAATTTCATTCTTATAAAACAATTTGAAAATATTTTAATGATTTAACTGTAATATGTTTTAAATTATATTCAGATCTTTTTCCTCACCTGAATCTCTATTTCTTGCTGGAATTTCTTGCTGGAAATCAAGATTTCAGTAACTAGACAATTCCAGTAATTATGGCTAAAAATATTACAAAAATCTCAGGATATACCAAAAAAAAAAAAAAAAAAAAAAAAAAAAAAAGAAGACTGAAAATAAATATACCATTTGGAAATGTACTAGATTTGTAGTAAGATTTTATTTTAAAAGACTAATTTGGAATGCAAATGTAAAAATAAACTCTGGCCATAGAATGAGAGTTGAAAAAAAACCCACAAAAAAGAAAATTCATTATGAGTAAGAAAAGAGAAAGATATTGAAGGAAAGAGTAAGAAACATTAAGTAGTGCCAGCATGCACAAATCACTATTGTCAGTCAGCACCTTGTTAAGATCTTGGCACTGCACTTCTGGTAGATTTTAACTGGACAAACAGGCAACTGTAAACACTCAAGCAGGATGTTACTAACAATGAACAAGCTGCATTGTAAAAAAGAAGATGGAATAAAACTCACACATGGCAAGAAGATGGGATGTAAAGGGCTGTGGAGAAAGTAGCATTCAGGACAGGAAAAAAAAAAATCAGTATTTGGGGTTTTCCGTTATTCTTCACAAGTAGCCTGAAGTTTCATGTGATCAATCAAGTGAAAAAAAGGTCAGATATGAACAGCTAATAGTGAGAGATATTTCAAAAATATTGAACATTACCGTTTTGAGAAGGTATTCAATAAGGCTGTTAGCTTGGATATGTTGTAGGGAAAATTTATTCCTCCAGATACAATTGTATCTTTTGGGGAAACTCAGCCTGGTGTGATTGCCATTTCTTGACAGCATGAAAGCCATGTCAACAGTTCAGGTTCAAGAGAAATAAATAAAGCAATTCACATAATTTATTCAAGAATTTTCAGTAATGCTAGCTTGCCCATTGCCTAATTCATCCTGCTTCAGGCAAGTGGAAAAATATTAACCAAGTTCTACTGAAATGGGCCTACCTGACATATACCACTTCCATTAATTCTGTTGTCCTTGGATCACTAAATGGGTCATTAATGATCCATGTGATATTGTTGAAGGGCCAGTTGGGCTAAGAGTAACACAGATTTCAGGAAGGTCTAGGATTAAGAGGCAATGATCACAAATCATGGCTCTCTAAATTCAACCTTCCTACCCTCAAGTGAATTCCATGACAGTGTTCTTTTTAAGGAAGAGATCACACATGTGAAGACTGAGAATTGCAGTTTTCTTTCAGTTCCTTAGCTTGAAATATAATAATTATATAAAAATATAATAGAAGTGAGTTCCTGAAAAATTTCTCATTAAGCAAATCATTAGTTCTCAAAAACTTCAGAGCATGGTTTTCAAGAGTGCTGAAGGAAAATCTTGTTTTAAGTGTTTTTTCTCCCTGACTCATTGAGTTATATGGTGTGTTAGTCTGCATTGTGTCATTGAAAATATGACTCTCTGACATCTGTGGTTTATTAATGGTTGAGCTAAGAGAAAAAAGTACCAAACTCAGAGATACAACAATCAATGAACATATACTGATGAAGCAAGGGAACAGAAGAGCAGCTGGGGGATGTGTTGTCTGGCTTTGCATCTTTGATACAAAAAAGTTCATAAACATGGACACAGGAAACAAAGACTATTAAAGCTGAAAAAGCTTCAATAACAAAATCGTATCAAGCACCTGGTTATAACCATTAAGCCACGGTAGGAACTAAGTCAATGTCTGCTATGACACATCTGTGGCTGTAGATGTAAGTTTGTGAAATAACCAGAAATTATTGCCTAAATTAGGTAAATTTGTCTTTTTCAATGATGTCACCCTACTCTGAGGTAGAATTTCTGTGAAAGAAACAAACCAAAAATAGCTCAAAACATCACAAGATTTCCAGGTCAGAGAGCACAAGGGATAATTTAGTCTCTGGATAATAGGAACCTCTTGAATTACACTTGAACAGTCCTCAGAGGCTAGTTTATCAAGTTCTGCAAGTAACATAATGTGTAATCCATGCTCAATACTACTGGCTGAAGGCTAGGAGGAGAGCCTGGAGAAAATATCTGATTAATGTCTCGGTAATAAACAGTGTCTTCCTGTTCAATTCCATATTAATCCAAGGATGCAGAGGGGGTTTAAGGAAGTTGTAACAAAACAATAGACACAAACTAAAACAATTCTATGAATAAGTCACATTCAGATCATAATTTACGTAACAGTCATCTGATAACTGAACCTAAGATCAAAGGTGGCTTTGCAGTCTCAAGATCCAAGGAGAAAAAAACGTCTGGGACGTTCTGAGAAGAGCTGCCAGTCTGTAAAGACAATTGCAGGACTCAGGGAAACATGGAGACACTGAGCAGGACAGGTTGGTCAGCACTGTCCACAGATGAGTCAGCCTGACTTTTCAGGGGTATGAACGTGGGCATTGTGGGCACAAGAGGAAAATTCTTGCCAGGTCCTCTGTGCAGGAAGGACCAACTGAAGGAGTCATAGCTCTTGTTTTCTGAAAGTTAGTGTCTGATTTAAGCCTCAGCTGTGTAAAGACTGAGTGGAAAATCAGTGAGTAAAGCAGTGGGAAGGAGTATGGTACACGTAGGCCAGTGACCAGGATATTTACTGAGAGACTCAGACTTCTGCCGCATTATGTTTCAAATAATGCAAAAGATACTGTAATTATAACTGCAAAAGTATGGGACAGATCATAGTAGATGCCAGAACTGATACAACTAAAAATGTAAAACTATATTCTCCACTGTTAATGAGCATCATGGGGAGGCCCCTGCCAGGCCTTTGGAATCCAAATATAAGCTCAAAGAATTCATCATGTCATATTTTTGGATCAGTTAGACCACGTTAGTGGGCCTATGTGGTGTTACCATTAAATAACAATGATGATGCTATAGAAATTCAATGCATTTAGAAACTAGTGCTAAGTGGTGAAACTATTTAAGTCTTTGGTTTACCAATAATACTAAGGATTGTGCCTCCTGGACCCTTTATTATTTAAGTCAAGAGTATGATACCCTAATTGACTTTGTAAGATTAAAGTGTAAGAAACTGCAGAACATAAGAAGGACCAATTTTTTCCTGTAACTGTGAAGTTAGATTTGAAAGCCCAGTGATTAACCTGACTTGATTTTCACAAGTCCTCAGCTTCTGTTTGAACTGCATTTTCAGTAATTCAACCCAAGTTAACAGAATATAATAATTTGCTTGCCATTTCTTAACAATTAGTGTTACTGAAATCTATGAGAGTAGTCTCCGAATATGTGGAATTCAGCTATTAACAATGGTGACAGTATCTGGATCAGATTTATATATATAAACTATTTGTAGAACTGAAAAATAAGGGAAAGTGTCAAGATTCAGTAAGTGTTGGTAAACTTAATTACCAAAGAATAATAAAGAACTACCACGGGGTAAGAAGCAGGCTGTATCCACTAGTGTTTCCCATCTACATATCTGCATATTACAGCTTAGCTGGATAGCAGTAAAGATTTAAATGCTAAATCTTTTAAGCAAAAGTTATAAAACCATAAATCTCAAATCGTGAATAAACTTTTGTATTTATATTTGTATGGAAATGTCTGATCATTCTAAGTTTTTCAGCTTCTTAAAATGCTCAAGCACATGCCACTTTAAATATTAAACTTTTGTTTAAAGAAAAATAAAAATGAAGTTTGCACACTTTATTTCAGCTGGGCTGGCTTCTTTTCCAAATGACTCATTCCCCTTCGCAACTATGCAATAGGCAGCCTATGATATGTCACTAAGAAGTGTCTGCTTACACATACAGAAAAGAAGTTTAATGAATCATGAAGCCATGATGCAGTAACAATATGTCCTCAAACAAAAAGTATAAAACCACCGCAGAATGGAGAAGAAACATTTGCTTTAAACTCTGTCCTGAATGGAAGCACTTACATATTTTTACCTTATATTCCTGTGACATAAAATAAGGTTTTGCTGATAACAAGTTGAAATGCCACTCTTAATTTTAGACTTGATCCTTTGCTTTTCAGGATTAAAATCTATCTGGGTTTACTATGATTCACACTTCAGAAATGTGAATCTTAGAAGACTCTCCCAGTGTAACACAGGGACTTTCTGTAAAGGGATATTTCTTGAACAGATCTTTTTTACAAACATATATGTATGTAGAATCACACACCCCACATTTAAAAGAGCTGCCTTGCTTTCATGCAAATACAGTTTGAGCACTATGACCTTTTAGTTGGAAACGCAAGTAGAAAATTGCTAAAGCCCAGCTTATTTACCCTTGTAAATGCATGTTAAGTAAAGACATGAAACAAAATCAGCACTGTACATTTTGGAGTATATAATCATTGGGAAAAGAATGTCTATTAGTTGTATCTTCAAAAGTTGCATCAGACAGTGGGCAACACTGTTTCTACAGCTATTATTTCTAAGTGCATCCATACGATAAACAATAGGCACCATCTCCAGTTAATGAATAAATACGGTGAGGAATTCAAAGAATGGATATATTCTTGATTGAAAATTTACTAACTTCTTTAAAAATAATGGCTCATCTTCTGATGAAACAGTAACATTACTGTCATAAAACTTCCTATATTCCTATAATAACCATACAGCTGTATGATTATTTACCCTTCTTGAAAACAGAAATAACAAGATGTTTTGCTATACTTATAAAAAAAAAAACCTTTTAGATGTAGGGTTTCCTGATATTAAAAGAAATAAACACTGTCACCACATCTTGTGACAAAAACGTGAAACATCTTTCAAGGTCAGCATAGCTTTTACATGAAATATGTCTGCAGAGAAAAAAAAATTGCTTGAGAAGGGAGAGACTTTTGGAATAGTTAACTACAGAACAGCTGGCACAGATTAGCCTATGTCCTCATACAATCAAAATGTTTCTATTAGAGAACTTGAGATAACTAGCTTGAAAGCATTTAAGTGTACTCCAGTATTTTTTTCTCAATTTAATCAAGCATTATCTCATGAGATATGACTGCATTATCCCAGTAGAATTGAAGAATTACCAACCCTACATTATTTTATATATATGTATTTAATATCAGGTTATTTGGCTTGATTTTTATCTGTGGTGTATGCCAACTTTTATTGCCTTAATACAAGACACACCATGACAAAATCAGCTCAAGGGAAGAAAGAAACATTGCATGAAAACTCTGGCTACTGATTCACAAGTGAGGCCAAAAGAGTGAAACTACAGACTCAGAAATGCATAGCAGAAACACAGAGAAACACACGTCTGGGGAAAGAAACTGACTCAGTCTGCAGCCAGCAACAAGGCAAGCTGCAGCTGAATTTACAATCACCACCAGCTGGCCTCTCCAAGGAAGAACAACACTGAGAACACAGCAGACTTCAAGTGGGTTCAAGGCAACTTAGAGTGATTGGTACCGAACTGGTGATTGCTCAATTTGAAGAATAGGACATTTGGAATCTAAAAGTATTTCTTACTGTATAGAAATTAAAATTAAAATATATGTTCACTATTATCAAACATGTCCTTCTATGTGTGTGAGAAAGATAAATGTTCTAGAATTTTCAATAAAATATTTATAAACCGCATTATTTGAGGTAAATCCTGCTTCCTCTGACTCGTATCAGTGTGACACATAGATGCCAATACAGCTGTTTCACTAAGTTAATGTGTTTATTAACACGAACAAAATACCATTTAGCTCTTCTTCATTTAAAAAATGAGATAACAAAGCTCATTATGAGTCCTAGATAACTAGATAACCATAGGTGAAATCTGAGACCCTCTGAGGTAACCAAGAGTTAGCAACAAAATTAGGATTTCACCAAAGTGAGTTGCATCCTTCTGCTATGTGTATCATCTGGGGCAACCATGCCCAGGAGAAGACGTTTTGTTCTGAGAGTTTATTTTTCTCTTGTCCAGGGTTTAGCTGCCTAGGAGATATTTATGCTTAGCAAGATAAATTTCTCTAAATATGCAATAAAGTTCAATAGTGATATTGATACTTATATACCCTCAAAAAAAGGCTGAGATTTTATGCTATTCCTGAAAAGAAGAGAGAAGAATAGATTGCTGAAAGGAACAATTGCTTATGGAGAAGTGTGACGGAAAAGGGCATTGTCACAGTTTCCTCAAACTACTGAGACCTCAGAGAGAAAGCAAGCACATGTAAATGAGTAAGACCACACCCACAAGTTCTTTCACTTGGGACTGTTGAATTTTATCTAACTCTGATTTTAAAGCATAGGTACTGCAAAAATAGGAGACTTGTCCTCACTGGGAAGAAACTGTGAGTTTTAATACAGAATGGAAAGGAGTATAACAATTAGGAGTAATATTGTAGCTCTGAGAACTATCTCAGGCAACTGCATAGATCCTATTAATACAACATTTCAATACATCTTTAATACAGTTAACCTCACATTACAGGTGACAAGGGAAAATGATATTAATGCCATTTTAAGAATGTGAAAATGACAGGCAGGATAAGCATTTTTCCCAAGGCTAAAGCAGGACCTGACCTACGCAACGGTGCTGGCCACGGGGCTAAGTTCCCTTCTGCTTTTAACCTTGCTTCTCTGATCCATCCCTGGAGTGGTAACATTTGGAAGTGTATTTAATGCTCTGGTTAGTGGGGTAATAACTGTGTTTGCTATGATTGTGTCTGTTGGGGGATGTTTCACTGCTGGTTCTCATGTTTCAGTCTCAGTTCTGACAGTGTAATCAAACTGGAAAAAAATGTAAATCAGTTTTCTTGATATTTATTGAATGCATGTACTGTCCTGCTACATATAAAAAGAGGATTTTTTTTTTAGCATTCTTCCCCTGTTCCCTTCATCTCTAGAGATTTCAAAAGCAGCTCTGTGTAGCTTTATGTTTATCAGATTTTTTTTCTCCTTTTCCTCTCTGGGACAGGAAGCTGAGGGTTTTGACCTCATCTGGATCTTTCCCAGTGTCAGGAGGTGGTCTGTTCAAAAAGATTCCATGACACTGATCTCTTCCCGATTTATCAGATAGCTAGGTCAATAAATAAGGTCTCTATTGTTTTTTCCACAGCTGTAAAATAACCAATGGACTCCTCCGAGAGCTAATTATCAAATATTTTGAGTTTTTCTTTCAAGGAACAAGCATTATCTTTCGGGTTAGTGAATTCCACTGCAGCGTAATTTAACAAAGACTGCCTAATTGTAGGAACTCTGGCTCACACGAAGCAGTTAATTTAAATAAAATGTTAATGCTGGAAACCTGTTTCTTCTTCATAAATTTTTCTCTGTCCTCCTATCAGCATATTTTCTCATAGTCACTAAACCCTTTTGCTCTTTAAAAAAAGATTGTAGAGCAAGCGTCATGTCCAACAAATCCACCAAGTGACAAAGAATAGGATTCTTCTCTGTGACTTATATGGATGTGGATAGTGAGGGTACAGCAGGAAGTGATAAACAGGGACTATTTCAGATGTGTCATTTTTCTGTGTGTATACTCCTCACCAATACATCCAGCTTTTGTGGTGCTATTGCCTCCCTGTGTGAGCAGCTATACCCTGTCTCAGGTGAGGCAGTTCATCCGACACTAGATACAACCCAGCAGAGATATCTCCATCACTAGTTAGAAAGCATCTTTTCTGACACTCAGTGAAACCAAGGAAGTGTGGAAGGCTCCATTGACCACCAAGACAACTCTCTTTAACTGTCTGTCAGAAGAAGTAATCAGAGCACTCCTACAAGATCATATGTCCCACTCTGACCTGATCCACTATTTTATTCCATAGGAAACCTTTAATTGAAAAACATAATTAAATGGTTATTAATAGATTTCACCAATAGTTCAAAATTTCTGGCTACCAAAGGCCAGTCAATAGGCTTAAATTTGCAAAAATCCCCAAACAGCCAAAGTCTTTTCCTACTGTCTCTCTTAGTTTCTGTAGATTATATTATTTCAACTGGAACATTCCTTTTATAAGTTACATATTTAATATTATTCTATTGGCTATTGAAAATATGCATAATAATAAAATGCTCATTTTGCCTATAGGTTATAACCTCAAGATTTAATAAAGTATCAGAATACAAGGAACTCCCACATCTTAACACCATTTATTCTCTGACTTTGAGAATAAATAAGATTACTTCTCTGTTTTGATTTATTCATGTTTGCACTGATGTTATTATCAGTAATGCTTCTCCCAGTTTGCTAAGTTTCAGTTAGATTCTCTAAACAACTCAAAAAGGTGTTGTGCTTACTGGAGATTATGTGATAAATATTATATACTGTTTCAACAAAAAGCTTCTATAATGACTATTTCTAGAAATTCTCATACTACCTTTTAAAACACAAATAATACACAGATGGAGATCACTTTTACAGGACAGACTGAAATAAAACAAATGAATGCTTATTTCCCTACAGAGCATGTGAAGGGATATATCACAAAACAACTGTTCTACACACTGCCAAAAATGATCAAAACCACTGCCACATAATACATATGCATACAACGTGGGGACTGCCAGAGAAAGGTAGAAGATTTTATGCTTTGGTCATGGTAGAGAAGACAAATCTCACTATTTGTCATGGAATAATGAAAACCACTCAGGCAGAGAATGACCAACAATGTAATCAAGTAGATGCCATAGATCCCTCTCAACAAAGAGCCTTGTCATGCATTACTGGGTTAAGTCACAGTCCACATTTGCTGTGACTCCTGGAATTGTGGCCTGGGTGTAAATCTCGGTTGGTGTTAAATAAGAAAGAGCACTCAAATTAGATAGATGGCCCAAATCCAAAATATCCACTATAAACTAAATGTACTATTATGCACAACAGACCTTTTCCCTGTCTGTACAGAGTTACATTTAAAACTGAATCTAAGTACTGTATAGCACTGAATCAAATTTTAGGCTTCACAATAAACAAAGAAGGAAAGAATCTTAAAGTGTGGACTAATATTTCCTTTGCATTTTTGATTACCTCCCTCTCAACACCCCCCCAAGAGAGAATGAATCAGCTATTTCTGTTTCAGTCGTCTCATACACTTTCTTTTCCCCCTGTCCAGCCAAACCTTACCTTTGAGGCTCACAATTCTGTCCTTACCAAAGACTGAAGCTAATACTAATGGCAATGGTGGGAGCATATTGGCTTTTCTATAGGGTCCTACTATCAGGGGCCTACAGAAGGGAACCAAAGAGTTCTCCACTACAGGGAGTAATTAAGACAAGTGAAAGATATATAATTGTGTCAGAGACAAAAAGTATACAAGACATAGCCTCTATTTTATTTTCAAACACACATTAAAAGCAGTTTAGTGCTTATACTGCATAATATTTGTTATTTCCTTATTCAGCACTTATTCAGACTGAGTTCAATTATGTTTGCACTGCATACCCTGTCTAGATCCTCTGTGATATCCAGTTTTGTTTTCAAAAAAGTTTTATGCTGAAGTGGAACAGGACACTGACTTGTAAAATGTTGGGAAATGCACATCAAGAGGATGCACTCATCGAGAGCTGAACTGCTGGCCAACAAAACGAACACGTTACCACAAGACTACTGGGAATTAGCGAGAGAACTAGAAAGCACAAGTACAGGGGGAAAAACATTCTTCACTCATTTTACATTGTGCCTGATATATTTCAGACAGCTGAAACAAAACATGTAAAAATCTCAAGAGACTGTCTAGTTTGTTTAGAGGCTACATTTTAACCTCAAGTCAGAAACCCATATTATTCTACCATGGAATATTTATCAAATTCTCCTAAAAGGAAACCTTTAATGTACCTTTAATGTTCCTTTAAAGGAAACCTTTAATCTCTTTTAAAAAACTGTCTTCAGAAGACTTGTTAATAGTTAATATTGTCCAGTCATAACAATCATGTATCTTGCAGCCATTTTGTTTGGAGTAGAGGACAGGGTCTGATGTCTCCACATTGCAAGTGATGGGTGTGTACCTGTGACTACACTGGATGACTAATCTTTCAATTCATACCTCTTGCGCTGTGCAGATATGAACCTGCTACCCTCTGAGATCCTTTTTTTCTTCTTAATATCTGAAATTTTTTCCCTGGATATTGTCGGTCCTAAAATAGAGAGGGTTTTTTGTGAAGCACTGCACTAGCATCTATCAAATCAGTCATGAAGCTATCAAATCAGGCAATCCACATTGAATCTCATTATCTCATTCACAGTGTCACTTATCATTTTTTATATCACATCAGTCAGCAAACTCACTTCAAAAACAATCTCCTGTCCCAAACTAAACCGCTACAGTGCATATGTGCCTTAACCCACTAGCACAAACTTAACTGAAAACTTAGGCTTCTCTGGGAACTGCAACTTGTGTTTTAAAATTTTGGTTGTTGAACAACATGCAGTTTCCTGCTGAGAATACAAATTCTAATTTCCTCATTTTGGGATTGTAGATGATTCAGCAGCAACAGGAAAAAAATACAGAATGTTTTAAAATGTACACCTGTTCATTTTCACAATTACATGATTTTGCTCAAACAAAATATCTTACCTTACCATATGCAGTCAAATGGAAAAGTTATACAAAAGTCGAAACATAGACAAAATGCAGTTTAAAATAGAGATCAAAATTGCCAGATTACAGGGTTCAGTAATATTTCTAGTTAAAACAATGTCACATCTCATCTGGTTTTACTAGTTCAAAGACTCAGAATAACAGAAGCCAAGCATCTTTGATAGGCCTATACAGGATAAGCCCCTTCAGCCAGTCATAAACTGAGGCAAGTAAAAATAGGTAAGACAGAAAAAAAATGCAATTATAATAAGAATAGCAGATAGTGTTTTTATTCTTCAAGCAAATCAGACTGCTGGGTTTCGGAGTGGAAGCTTTTGACACCTGCCTTTTACACCAAGCTTGTAACTCACAAATATTTATTTTGGTAAATGGGATCAAAAGACATCTAGCATCAAATAAGAATCAGCCTCCATGGTTACTGAGGATCCTTGGTGTGCATAAAAGCAAAAGTAAATTGTATCCACAGAATATATGAAAGACAAAAAAAACCCCTGGAAATGCAAACAAAAGTTAAGCTTGTACACCCTGACATTTTTCCTGAACTCCTTTCTCTTTTTCTGTCTCCCAGGAATTGCTTGTGTTGGTTTCTAGCCTGTGTATTCATATGAATACTCAGAAGTGATATTCAGAGTTACAGACAGGTTGCTTGGTATTTTAAAGAATGGGTTATTCCAAAATTCAGTGTTTTTTGGTTGATTTTTTTTTTTTTTTAATCTTTTTTTTCTCCCCCTGCAGTTGTGGAGCTATGACATTAAGAAAGTACAACTGCACTTGAAAAACAAATTAATTTCTCAAGTGACTATTTTTTGATTAGTCAGTACTGTCACAGTAATTAAAACAACTGTAACAAGAATTAAAACAAGCATATACTTTCAGCTTCTAGGTCTGTGAACTCCTCCTTTCCCTACCCCAAGTGACATGCTTTAGAAAGAGTAAGGTGACATCATTAAAGATCACAAGTAGAACTTCAGAGTTTGACAGATGCGCTGTAATTGAGCTACTCCCCCCTTTGGAGACTACAAAAAATTAATAAGTTTTTACAACAGCACCCTCTTAAAACAGAGGTCGGTGGAAAGCATATGGATGGAAAAACTGTTGCTATTTCAGTTGTGTATCTGGTAAGATGGAAAATTTTTCAAGTCTACACAGATGGTAAATAAATTTCTGCTACATGAGGCAGTTCCTGGAATAAAGAAATTTTCTCAAATAACAAGTGCCAATTTTTTTTCAGCAAGACTTATTTTTAACTTTCCCAGGGACTTGTTGAGAGAGCTGGATAAGTGTCCTTTCACCTTCAGAATCCTGGTCTAACTCCAGAAATAGCCTCTGATATCGTTCTCAGCATAGACGAGGTTTCTTTACACTTTATAAGTAATTTCAAAGCAAAGATCAAAGCTCCGCCATAATACTTTGCTGCTGGTAAACACTCACTCTGAACACTGCAGATAGAAAATAAGGAATTTCTTTTTAAACCCTAAGACAATCATCAGTGACTAACAGTGCTGACATTTAAACTCTCATTATTATGCTTTATGAGGCAATGCTGTTGACACAAGAGAGCTTGTCCTCCATGAACTAAGCGTAATGGAAAGGACTGAGAGAGGGAGCCCAGAATCAGGGACCAAGTCACTGAGGACTATACCTGCTAGGCAAGCTGTGGAAAAGACAGCAATACGTTTTCGTCAGTCTCATAAATGGATTTGACTAGACATTTTATGCAATTCTAGAAATGAATGCTGGGCAAAGGGACTAGGAATTATTATTGCTACTAGAAAACTAGCTCTTGAGGGTGTTACGGACAGTTCTGCCCCTTTTAACACTGGCGTCAGACTTGCGGAACTTATTTACCCGTTTCTCCAACAACTTCATATTCCCTTCCTAATGTGTTCATGTGACTGCAAGGCTCTGCTTGGCTCCTGCCTTAAGACTGAAATCAAACACCATGAAATGATGATGCTTGCAAGGAGAAAGATACACAGTATTCTCATGTCACTGAGGGATCTTTCCCTTATACATGCATAAGCTCCAAAAGGCTAAAAAGTTAAAACCTTCCACATTGAGTTTAGGACATGAATAAGGGAGGAAAAAAATTTTTTTAAAAATCAAAGCATTTCTGAAAAGGCAGGAGTGAGGGGGAAGAATTGGTGATCTTAACACACTGACTAGAAGAGTATGGGTAGAATGGATTTTTTGTCTGACAGTGTGTGTGGATGAACTAGAAAAATATTACTTGTCATTATAGTCTTCTGTTACTATTCCTGAGAGCAAAATTCAGGAATATATGTATGTATTGTGAATCTGATCAAGGCTGATTCTCCCCCAGTCATAACCATTCATAGGCTTCAGTCTGCAAAAACATGATCAATTGATTTAAAGCATATATTGCAAAAGAACCTACAGTAAGAATTACTCTAAAAGCTAATAAAATAATTGTAAAATGTACTAAATTACAAGTCCTGCAGAATATTTAATACTAATTTAATACCCACAAGAATACTAATCAAGGTACAGATACGGAATAATTTATCCCCAAATTGTTACTAGCAGTATTGAGGAAGGCCTGGAAACAAACTGTTGTTTTCGTGAGCTGAGAAAGCTTTGTGCAACTAAGAGTTAATGACCACTTTGCATGAAAAATCAATTAATTTTCACCTACTTATTTTCCAGTCTTATCCCACTTATAAAATGGTCTCTCCATATCCCTGTCTTTTTTGTCCTATTCTCCTCACTTTTTGGCTGTTTTAATTCCTATGTAAGTGTAAAGCCTAAACAGAACAGTGATCATCTGCCACATCATCTTGTCATAATCTATCCAGCAGCAGAGAATATTTGTAAACAGGTGAGTTTACCATGCTGGAATAAATTCAGTGGATGTAGAGAGGTGTAATGTACACATACAGTCACTACTAAATTTATGTGAGGTAGATACAGCTTGGAATTATCAGAAAAAAAGTGTAGTGTTTCAGAAAATCTGGATGTAGGAAAGTAGTTTAGATTACATTCCCAAATTTTTGGTTTTGGCCATGCTTTTTAAAATATTTCGAAGCTAAAATCACATTTAGCACAAACCATAAGCTTTAGCACTGATGAATTATTTCATGTGTTTCATACCTTTGTATCAAAGAGCTATAAATCACATATCAGTAATTAGTGCATGCAAACTGTCTTTTTTCAGAAGGTTGAGGATACTACTCAAGAAATTAAAACATGTAACACAAGAACAGAAGCAGCTCCTTAAAGATTTTTTTAAAATTAGTATATTAGAGGACACAATTTTATGTTAAACCAAAACTATACAAATGAGTAAGACACTCAGGTTATCTAAATAGAAGCTTTTGTTTAATTGAATCTGCTGTGTGCAAAATGTTTGGGAAGGAGGCATCTTACAGGAAAGGATAAATAAATTTCCATTTAACATAAATATTTTACATATTGCATTTGCTACTCTAACTCATGTAAGGCAAGACTGCAAAACCCAGTGTGAAACTTAAGATATGGAAGTTATTGCTGTAATATGGCACATTATTGAAGGACATCCTCATATTACAGTGAGCAAATTTTTCATTAAGACAGTATACATAAGCCAAATTCCTTATGCTCCATTGTTGTAAAAGCATTAGACTTCAGTTGTGACAGAGCTATGAAGGAGAGTGAGGATCTGGTTTACATTTGTCATACATTTACCCCAGGGTGCACAGATACTCATGCATACATATAGAGACAAGCTGTATTGCTGCCTGAATTTTTTTCATAGGAGGAAGAATATGCCTCTAAATTTGGACTCGTAACCATTTTAGGGCATATTCCCTGGAGCTTGGAACAGTTTTTGGCAACAGAAATAATATTGTTTCATTTGTCAAGCCATATTCAATGCACCCTGTCTGTGGCATAGACCCCCTTGTCTTTACAAACCTCCTACGCTGACATTAAGAGTGAGCAGTAAAAGGACATAAGCATGAGCAACACATTTTTGGGTGTTTCAATCATATGTATTACCATGGCAGGAAGCAAGAAAAAAAACCCAAACCAAACCACCACAAACACACAAACCCCCCCCCCTAACGTGGAAAACAGTTTGCAGAAAACTCCCACCCTACTGCAGTCATCCCATGGGAGGGTTCTCTTTGCATGTTTGCTTTTAACTGCTGTGTGGGAATTGGTTAGACACCTGTGAACTTACTTTGCACCATACTACTATGGTCAAATACTCCTTGATAGCAGTAGCAAAGACCTCACTGCTATAAAGCCTCAGCCCCAAGGGCTGGCCACGGTGGATTGCTCTTCTGCCTCCTCCTCAGACACAGCACCACTAACCCAAAAGCTTTTGCTTTTAGCGCAGGTCACGTCCGTAATAGAGGGCTGTGCTGAAAAAGCTGCTCTGCCATAGCTATGGCTTCAAAGGCTCTTTAATACAGGCAGAGGTGTTCCAATACCGACTTTTCCAGGTTACTGCTGTATTTACTGTTTTATTTTGATGGAAGCTGTACCTCTGTGTACCTCTCAAATCTCAGTTTTCACTTGATTGTTAATTCTAAGTGGATGCTATGCTCATGAAAGTGACAAATGAACAGTTCTATGAAGCAAAGTCCTTTTCAAAAATTTTTCTTTAACCAATGAAAAACTGTGTTGTGGATAGTGATGTCATGCCCAAGTGTTTTAATTTCACTTCCCATTTGCTAAACTGTTAAACTTTGGTTTTGCATCCTATGCCCATTCACTTCTTCCGAGACAACTTCCCTCAAAAAAGTTGTGTCAATTACAAATCTGGTATCATTTTAGGAAGTGGTCATTGGTCCATTTAACATGACCTACAACTGAGAATTTATAGACTGAAACTAGCAAATAATTGGCCCTTATCAGTCAGAACTATTTAAAGGTTCATCTTAAAAACAAACAAACAAAAATGTTTTAAAAGTTTTCTTCCAAACAATTATTGCAAACCTGGACAAAATTAGAAATTTCTGAGTATAAACTGCGTGAAACTAAAGCTCTCTACACTAATTCCTGGAAGCATGTAATATCATTTTGGTGAAGCGATAGTGCATGACTATGAACTGTGTATAAATACAAATACTTTCATGACCATTTTAGGTAGCTCAACTCCAACTAATGCATAACTTGATGTGCAACAGTCTCTTGGTTTGCAGTCTAGACAACGCTGGCAACATTTAAAATTTATTGCTGAACACTGTCACAAAAATGTGTCAAAGTAAAATTTGCATAAAGGTTATACTGTAATGGCCTGGCAATCATCCCATCCTGTTCTGAGCTTGTTTTAAATACTTTTCAGATTGTTTGAAATACATCATACTTCAATCCAAACACAAAGGAAGTCTGTGGGAAAGCATTCTTTAGCTTCCCAGATGGAGATAATATTTATGATACATATTTTTGTGAGAGCAACAGACAAATACATGGTCATGTAACCACAATAATAGCAGTGCTTTATGACCACCACTTTATACTAATTACCATATATAATATCATAATTAAAAAAAAATTAGATCCAATTGTTTCAGTCCATTTATATTTTTGAACATCTTTATTGAAGGGTAAATTTAGAAAGCAAGTTTTCAAGGCAGAAAAGAGAAACAAATATTCATGACAGCCAAGAAAGTTTCAGGTTTTTTTAAAGAAATCATGCTATCTGTTCTGCTTTACTTGCAGCTCTTGCCAGATTCTTCCCAATGTCTTCAAAATTATGACCATTTAATAGCAATGTGCAAATGCAGCAAATTCTTTGTGGTGAAGTAACTGTGGATCTTCGTAATAGTTGCCCACTGTACTATTAATACAGACTGTAGGTCTGAGATGTGGGTAGCAATTAACCTTTCAAAAAGCTTCTTATGGCTTAGGATCTCTCATCAAGTTTTGATGGTGTTCATATTCACATTGTGAGTTTGAAAAAACACATTCATGATTTCCTAAAATCGTTAGAAAGTTTGAAAAACCTTTAGAAATACTGAAGATGACAAGAGATGCTGAAATGGAACAAAAGCAAATCCAAGTTCCATACATGATAAAATAGATTTCTGCTGTTTGAGTAATTATTTTCAAAAAGACATTATCAGATTTCTCATATTTTCTTTTGCCATTGTCCTTTACAAAATTCAGAAAAATAATTCCCTAGATGCCAAGATTATATTATTCATCTCTGTATATGAAAACAAAGCTATTCCGGCATAAGTGCAAGTCTGAATTGTACAGGAAATATTGTTAGAGAATCACATGATTTGAAAGTAATTTTGCTGTGATAGTGCTTCTATAGTAACTAGCTTCTGTAGTCTCTAAGGTTACAAATTATTATAACACCCAAGTTCAGCAAGGCATTTAAACATAATCTAAGAAAACGGTAGTTCCACTGACATCCATTAACACTTTTTAAACGTCTACATTTAAACAGTGAAGCCCTGGTCTCCTACAACCATCCAAACAACATTCATTCTCGTCCACATGTTCAGAATTTCTAATGATCATTATAATCTGAAAATGCAGATTTTTTTCCCTGGTTTTTGGATTGCTCCACTAGAATATTTGTAAGATTATTATCTTTAAAAGTACTAATGGAAAAATATAAATTGTTGGAAATGAATGCATTTATATATGGTATTTTGCAAAGGTGCAATTAAAGATAGTTGATTTTGAAAATAGCCAACTTCTACAGCTGTCATCTTCCTCTGGCTGACACATATTTGCAGTCAATCTCAGAAGAAAGTAAATTTAATTCTATATGACAAAATCAGGATACAGCAAAATGCACATTTCCATTTTTAATTAAGATTTCCTGAACATTCTTTTTGTTTCAATTTGTACTTTATCTTCTATGCTTGCCTTTCCTATGCTGACCTGAGTTATTGTTACAATGCAATACTATCAAGTGTGCATCACTGACAAGCCTACATACTACTCCTTAAGTAGTAATAGTTTAGACTGGATCTCTACTAAACCAGCTCCTATTAAAAAAAAACACTTTAAGAGTCTTAAAAGCTAAATTAAAAATGGTATAAAAATAATCATTAAATCATCCCCATACAACAAAGAATTGAGGTAAAGGGAGATTAAGACTTCAGAGAAATATACTTGTGACAGTTCTGGAAACCCTGTCTCTGGTATTTTAACGGCAATAAAATAAGAAAGATCTAAAATGTTGGATACTATTGCTCACAACAAGCTCCCATTACTTTTTAAATGAGATTCTAATACTGACAAAGTGAGTGCTCAGTTGAAAAGGATGGTGCAGTGTGAATAGCAGAGATGGCAGGGAAAAAACTGTAAGGAAACCAGGTCAGTAAAATAGGTAGCTCTTATGATTTTTTTGGAAGCTCTCCGACTACCTCTCCCAGGTGACTTGCAGGGAGGACTAAACCAGCAGGCATGGGCTTCCTGTGGAGTCCATTTACAGGGTGATACAAGGAGAAGCTCCTCGAAGAACCTGACTTTGTAACTCACCATAAAAGCATAGTTTTAGCCTTGTAAAACAGATTTTATTACAGACCATAACGGAAGAGAGTCAGCCTTCACATCTCATGGGGAAGTGTAACAGTCAAGTAGCAAATTAGCAAGTATGGATGGAAAGGTCCAAATTCAACAAAGCATTTTTTTTTTGTTTTCTCACGTTAGTATAATTATAAATGATGAAATAATGAAACAAACATTATTGTAACTGTACAGAAAATGCAAAATCACGCTTTAAAAACTCACAGCTTTAGCGTGGGGGAAGGGCGCTACTATAAAGATCTGTGTCACCCCAGGTAACCTTCTACCTGGGCTGCTTCCTGCATCTACTGCCATCCTTCTGATACTCTTTTTCTTAACTTAATTTATAACTCATTGACACTGGCTGCTGCTTTCATGCTGACATTAGCTGTGTTCTTAAGTATCCTTTGCAAACTGCACAGCATTTAATCTAGAAATCTGGATTAAAATAGGAGCAATAATAGTAAGCATTAAGAAATAGCCCTGACTCTTTAGTCTTGTAGGAATGACTCTGAGATAACATCAACTGTTTGAAACTGAAAAGCTTCTAAGCAGGGCACCATGAAGAATTGCAAGTAGTAAATATTAAAAGCAAAAGTCTCACAGAAGAGAGATGAGGAAATTGTACACCAAGCGTTTATTTACTTCATTCCTTTTTCAGTGACCCATAAGCAAAATGTTTTATTGAGATTGAAATGCAGTCTGAGGTTACCTGTGAAGAGAAACTGATATTCCAATTGGTTTGATACCCAAATTAGCCCTTCCTGAAGCAGTATTCTAGGCTTGGAATAAATACAGCTGACCTAACAAACTTCAAATCACAGGGCACAATACAGCAATTACATTTCTTGAAACCAGTCATTACGAATCGATTTCTCATTCCATCGTACTATGTACAGTAAATCTGTCAGTACTTTATCACCTCTAATCATACAGTATTAATATTTTAATCAAAAATCTCCATAAGAAACCAGAAGTTTCACATTAGAAGAGAACCCCAAAAGTTTCAGAACTAAATTTAGACAAGAAACCAGAAAATCGAATGCTGATCCAAAGTTTGTCTGAACTATTATGAACTTGATTTCTAAAGTCCACGAGAGTTTTGGAAAGTTTACTCCAAAGCTCTTTCTGTGGACTTCTCAAAAAATTAGTGTGCCAACAGCCTCTCTCCAGTGGCTTAGCAGTTCCAGAACATGTTTCTTCCCCAGGTTAATGACAATAACAACAATATTAAGCATTACAAAGGAACATTGCTTTGAGATACTCAAGAAAAGGGCTGCTTTCAGAGCAGCAAGGTGTTTTTGGTGGGTTTTTTTTGTGGTTTTTTTTTGTTTGTTTGTTTTGTTTTTTTTTTTATCATTACAATCTGGAATATAAAACATAGGAGACAGAAAAGTATTTCATTATTGCAATGAATGACAGATTTTCAGCAAACTGTGTTTAACTGCAAGTGCAAAGGCATGCAAATGTATATACCTAATCCAAAGAAAACAATTAAACAGGTAACCAACAATTTTGACATGTAGTTGTTCATTTCTGCATGTTAATTCAATTATTTTTCTTCTGACATTCAGATATTAAACTATGCTGTATCAAAGCAGCTGAAATATACGTGAGGAATGTTTTCTTCATTTACTCTGGATCAAATCAGAATATACTATTTATATGCTTGTGTATATTCAGTAAAAAATCTGTTTATCTTTTCACAGATTCCCCCACCCCCCTCGATCTTCTGGTATTACCTTGCTAAGCTAGTTTGTGGATTGAATTTTGTTTTGAAATATTAACTACAACTTCCTGAGCCTTATTAAAAAGCCTATTAATAGTAATTCTATCCTTCTGCATGCAGAATGCTTTTCAATACTCTATCTCCTCATTTCCTTAAATGCAGGGATATTACAATCCCCTACGAACTGAGTCCAATGTTACTTGCTGTTATATGTGGTATTTTTGTTGTTTCTTTTTTTCCCCACAGTCATGAGGTACTTTGCATTTTATTAAAAATAATAGGTGATGTAACATTACCCTCCAGAAGAGAGAAATGAAAAGTCACAGTTGGTTCTCTAGCTGTTTTACACCCGTTTATATGGAACAATCTCTAGGCATAAAAACTAAGACTGGTGGGTAGCGAGAGTAATGAAATACAGGGAACAAGTCAAAATTTCATTTTGTTTTAAATTTCATGGATTTTTACTTAAACTATTCAGAGTCAAACTTCACAGCAATGACTTTCTACTTCTTTACTGATTTGTTTTAAAAATTACATTTACAAAATACTGATTAGTACACACTGCAACACCACATCTGTGATTGTGTCTGGGAAGTAAGTTTGGGAAGTAAGTGGTGAGAACTTATTGTGAAACTGTATGCCTCAACCCACCTTTTTATGTTGACATTGAAGGAAGTAGTTTTTACATGTTGGAAAGGAATTTAAATCAATGCATTAGAGTTCTGGTGCATTTGTACACCTACTTAACATCCCTCTGCAAGGATTTTTCTGGCTATCCCTAAGCTTGATTGGATGAGCAGCTTGAAGAAAGCATAAAAAGGAGCACATGGAAAAATTTTCAAGATCGTTTACAAAGTAATCACCATTTTTTCTCATTTTAAAATCTAGGTATAATAATTAAATACTCACCTTCTGTTGGTATCCTCTTAATAATTAATACTCTTCCGGTTTTGTATGACACTGTTCTCTAAAAGCTCTATTACATTATATGTGTGAACATATATGCAAGCTGTTGGGATGCTCAAAGCATTGCTCATTAGTCCCAAAGATTATTCCAATCTTTGGAAATTCAGAACCTACAATTCTCAAGCGAAGTGACTATTTTAAAATCTAAAATATATTTAACCCAGGAAAGCATACAGGGGGTCTAGTTGGTGTAGCCACATATAATTAATCCATTTATGTTTCTGCTAGTCTGAACTATTAATTACCATCAAATTCACGTTGTGGATAAACGCAATTTATTATCAGTCAACACAAAACCAGGAAAACTCATTTAGAACTAACATCAACTTCCCACAATTAAATCCAGGCGCTTCCTATTTCTGAGCCTTAGGAAGTCTTTCTGGGAAAGCAAAGGAAAAGAGGGTGCTGTGTATCATGCATCTGAACCCTGGTGACTTGAGGGAGCAAAGAATGCTGTAACAGCTGGACCTGTTTGCAAAAAGCAACTCCAGTGTCAGTACATCCATCATGACTAAAGCAATTTACTGAAATGGAGCTAGTGCTGGTCAAAGATGCTAAACTTTAAGCCCTTAAGCCCTCAAACCTGCATTCATCTGCAGAGCAAGCACAACAGATCCACACTGTCTCACCTCAGCTTCAGTTTGAAGACAGCTGATCTAAAGATAAGAAGGGAGGTCATGCTCTACTGCCACAATTAAAAGCAGTTTAAAATATGTTAACGAGAAACAGGTTTTCAGAAGAATTTAGTATGAGGAATAGCAGAATTATGTCTGCTCAAAGGTCCAAAGACCTTAGCTGTCATGGAAGTACTTGAAGTTCAGCACCTTTCTACGATCCCCCAAGGTGCCACCTCGAGCTTTGGGTGCAAAAATTCTTTTAACAATTCATCCTCATGTGCCTTTTCCCATATTCTGACCTTTATGAGCACGTATTTATGTACAACTATAATTGACACTGAGCATTAATCAGACAGTGGTGTGTTTTGGGCCTTAACTGCACTGTTTGAACTGCTGACCTTGAGAGAAAAGGTTTTATATACCATTCCCAATCCCTTAAGTCTTCCTGTCACTGCAAAGCAAATACTTGGCTTTTATGGATGGATTCAGTTTCAAGTCTGTTGTTTTTCTAATGTTTTGTTAAAATTACAAAAGTGGCTTTCAGGGAAAGTTCGTAAACATAGTCACATTTTTCATCACAGATTATTACCAACAAAATAGTTCTTGATTAGATATAAGTGATAAAATCCTGCATGCAGGAACACTGTTTGTAGAAGTGTCCTGTGAACTTAGGGATAAATAATACCACAAGCACAGCAAGTCAAATCTTTTCCCTTTTGCCAAATATTTTACAGTCTTTACTAAAGACTTCTTTAACCGAAGTGGTATGAGGTGCTTCTTCAGATTTACAGACTCCAACCCCTTTTCCAGTGCACACAGCTTTGCAGTTGCTGCAGCCATGTCACTCTCAACCTTCCAAGGACCTTCCCGTTCTTAGTTTTTCTCACCATTAGTCTCACTGGAATTTTTATATTTTGTCTTTCTAAATATTTAATGGCACAAACACATATCTCAGATATAATTCTATTGAGTGTACATTTAAAAGATGAATACATGACCTCAAAATAAGATACAAGGAGATAGATGGAAATTAGCAGGATCGAAGCTATAAAAATACATAGCATGGTACATCTTGCTAACAATATGAAATGTATGCATCAGTATTAGCAACTATGCTTAGAAAAGAGAAAACAAGATGCTAAAGCACAGCAGCTAGAATACGATTAAAATAATTGGTTCTCAAACATGATGTTAAGTAGGGATTTTATTTTTTTTTTAACTTGAATAGTTTTCTACAGATGGGTAACTTTAGCATTTCTGGTACTGCTAGTCAGGTTTCTGTTTCTTAATTGTAACTCAGAATCATACTTACTGCAAGATCAGTTGAACAGTTACCACATTAACTGTGATTGCATGAACTACCAAAGGAAGACTGGATTTGAGGGCTTCTGAAACCTTCTGCAAAAGCTGCTTACAGGTTCTAACCGTATCAGTTGAGTGTTAATATTACCAAAGGCTTCCTTACACAAGGAAGCAATGGCCAGCAGCTCACGATACTGTGTTGGCATACAGTGCTTTATACATATGAATTTATGCTTTAGTGAAACAGCTACTGAGGCACTACAGCTAATAGAAAAAACCCCACACAAATAATAGAAACCAGATTAAAAAAAAAAACAACAAAACAACAGACAAAAGAAGCTGGATGATGTCAAATGATAAAAGGTAGAGAGAAATAAACAATTAGAAATTGGTTATTAACAAGAAGAAGCAGCATAGGTGGGAAAGCCAGACTCCAAGATGAATTTGGTAGTGCCACAGTCGGCACACCTCCTTCCCTTAAAGCCAACAGGAGCTTTATTGCTAGGGAATCTGTCCATTAACATTTTGTAATAATACTCTTTCTTACTTTGTGTAGAAACTCTCTGGTTGCTTTAAACTCTAGTTTTTCAAACTCAGCAATACTTCTTTTTGTGAGAACATACGCTCATGGTGCTGAGCTGAAAACTAAAGAACCAATGTAAAACATTTCAAATCCTTTTTTCCCTTTTAAAGTTTTGTTGCACTTTTTCCCTCTTCTTTCTTTTCAATAAGGTTTCCAAACTCCTGGACCGTTTCCTCTTAGGAAACAGATAATGACACCTGATAGCAGCAGAAAAACTAAAATAAAACCAAACCATTCATTTAGCCTTGAACAACATATATAAAATAATATATATAATCTAACGTGAATATAAAGTACCCTCCAAATTCACATCTCAGCCATTTTCAGACCTTAAAAAAAGCTCCTGAAACTTAATTGTGGTATAGACACATTTTTCTCAAAACCATCTGAAGAAAAATATAACAAATTAATTAAACAAGGCTGAAAATGTCATTTTACCAACAATCAGTTAGTCATGGAATCACCTTCATAAGAAACTGGGGGAAAACATTAGAAAAAAATCTCCGCAGTTTATGAGCATCCTACCTTTCTTTTGCGCAGTTTCACTTGACTGTCTGAATATTCTTGTGTGGTCAAATGATTCCTTACATGTAAACACTGAATGTCTTCTGCTGAACTGACATTTGAAAGGCATTTGTTTTCAGGGGCCACTTGTGGTTCTGTGAAACCACTTCCATCCAGACCATTTTCCACTGCTGGAATGTGAGAGCAAGGAGAGGATTGCATAAGGCAGTTGCCAGATTCCACTGCTGAACATAGTTGTCTATCGCTGCTGGTGCATGATTCAGAAGAAATCCCACTCTCTACCACATTACACTCAGACTTTCCAAGCCCGTCTTTAAAAGCATCAGATTTCCGGCGCTGTTGTGCAACTACAGCAGTATGAAGCAGCTGCTTCCCAGGCATAATAATTTCTTTCACATTTGGAGAATTAGAACGATTTTCTTTCTCTACACCTTCTACTTCATTTAAGCCTTCATAATTACAAAGCTCCACGCTTTGGCCAGTACTGCCACATATGTCGTCTTCTTCCATGTCCTCTTTAGGAACTCTGTCACAGCCAGGTTCCTTACTTATATCTCCAATTATTCCAGATGCTTCAGCTGCTTTGTTACCCTCTGTTATTGGTACCATCTGTGCTAAGGAGCCCGCTCCATTTAAACTCTTTTCTTCATCTTCTGGTTCCCTTCCTACAGCAGTGATGTGGTAATTAACACTATCCAGGTTGAGTGTTGAATAGTCATCATCACCATCAGATACGTGGACTAGAGTTTCTGTGCTGGCCTCCAGAAAATGCTCCTCATCCTCATGGTTATCATTTTCATCCACCTCCTTTGAAACATTTCCCAGCTGCTTTACAGGGAAGCCAATCAGGTCTCCGCTATAACAGCACTCTGGAAATGAAGCACATTTTTCTTTCCGGTCCACACTCAAAACCTCATCTTTTTCCATACTTGTCTGCAAGTTATCAGCTACAAGTCCATGACGACATGCTGTATTGTACTCCACAGACTCCAAAGCCAATCCCATCCACTGGGTCACATGCTCTTCCCAGCTTTTCTTTCTGATTGCTAGAGACATGTCATAACAGTTCAGTGGCAGGCTGCAATGTACCTTCCATGGAGGACCAGAGGAGATGTCATGGTTGCTTTGCACTGCTCCAGAGGGAGAGAGGGTTTCATCATTTTAACATCTGCAAGAAATAAAAAAAAGACCAGGTTGTTGAATCAACTCCAAATAAAAAAAGAAAGAAAGGGAATGAACAGTTTAAACAAAAGTATAAAAACAAGATAAGACTGCGGGACCAGAAGGACAGGAATTTAGAAGACTGTTTTGGTTAAAGTTTTAATACTTTTCATACAAACCTTGACAGCATTCATAATTCAGTGTAACTTTTTTTCTGATTACTCTCCAATATCAAGTAAACAAAAATGGTATAAACTGGCGCATGGACAGACAAGTAGCTCCAGAACCAAAGTCTGGCAATAGGTCTATCTTTACCATGTCTGTCACAAGATATTATTTTCCACGGGTATAAATGGCATTATGTATTACAGTGCTTTGCACACAAAGTTGTTTTGTAATTCTATCTCACCCATCGGTACTCATGGAGCACACAATTTTGGCTGTTTTCCAAAAAGGTAGAGCAGAACTTTAGGGTTATTCCAAATTTACCAAAGTTATAAACCACTTGTCTTAGGAGCAGCTTTGGCCCATTCACTGGTTCTCATTTTTATAGTTATTGTTTCACTCTCTTCAGCACAAGTTGTAATTGCAAGTGTTACATGAAACTGCAGGGAAAATCAGCTGTTGTGTGGTAATAAAAAACACAACCCTAGAAAAACTAATTTAAGGTTTTGGCATATTCTTTACCTCAAATACATTATAAAGCCTAAAAAAACCCCAAACCCTTGGTGAATATATTCGGGAGCTACTAATGCAAAGAAAGGAAGAAACCCTTATTTAGGATGGGGCTCTCTTGTCAGCCAGGGTGGTCAGCCATAACGGTGACACTCACGGGACTGTCAGGCACTGTCCTTGATTATCTCGGTGGGCATTTCTCATGGACTGACGTATTGGGCCTTCTGGATGATGGCATTTGAGATACATTAATCTTGTGACAGTTCATGTGCAAATTAAAACAAAGAAAATCCCTCGTATTAATTTATGCATTAAACCCCCAAATTAACAAGTTCTTTGTGAAATAACAAAACAAAACTTCTGGCCTGTAAGACATTAGAAGTTCAAGGAGCAGACGCTTCTACTTTTCACTCCCTATATAAGAACTGTCAGCACTTAGCATGGATCTGCTTATTGATTTCAGCAATAAAGAAGATTAAGTACTGAGTTTGTTCTGGGTCATTTCAGTCCACTAAGGCAAATTCTGATTGCCCACCAGGCCACAAAGCTGCCTTGACAAATCACATGCCTGAAGGTATAAAAGTATTCATCTTGAAAGAAATGCAGAATTATGTCTGTGCAACTGCACCTCTGTAAATTATGTCTTGACAAACTGACTTTCAGGATAGAGTTGTACATGCTCCTAGATCTTTAACCTTCTTTGAGGATGGCAAGCTTCATTTCACATTCACATTTTCCACCTCTGTGGAGACTGTGCTTAAAAAGAAAATATATTCATCGGGTAAAAGAATTCCATGCACAAGTCATTAGCGTGTGGGAGGCTAAGGAAAATGGAAAATAACACACAGAGCAGGCCAAAAAAAATTATCTTCTTTCAGAGGCAAAATTTGGTAATAAGAAGTTAATATAACTTTAAGATTCTCTTTTCTTTCCTGGTCAAATATGAAAGCAATTCTAAATATTAAAATGTAAAGTCATATTATCGTATAAATTTGCAATGCATTTGCATTCTTTTTCTTACTCCATTTCATATTTATGTTCTCCTACTATTTCCAAGTGTGTGTGGTCCAAAATTACCACAGAGTGTAAATCTATAATAATACTTTTAACTTCTGCTGCACCTTTTCCTGATGGACCCTAAAGCTCTTCAGAAACAACTGAATTAGTTTTACAACACCACGTGTTTTGTTTTGACCTCTGAAAAGAGGCAGGTTTACTAAAAGGGGCTCAAAGATTTCTACTGTCCTTCATTAGCAATGCTGGGAGTTGCACCTGAGTGCAACATTTGCAGCTTCCCTCTCTTCTCCTACTAGAACAACATAGATCCATCTGCTTTACAGAAAATTAAACATGGTGGCTACAGCCATATAGGAGAATTTCTGAAAAATAAAGAAAATACACCAGTAATATTGTGTACAAAGCTAAAAAAAGAGAAACTTCTTAATGACAAACATGCGCTAATCTACCCAAGATTTAGGCTGCTCGTAACGTGCAGAGGGCAGGCATTCAAATAGTTAATTGGTGTGTGTTAATCTCGCTGCTGCTAAATGGAGTTACACGTGTGCAGAAAGGGGAGAACAGATCCCTTACTGTTTTTCATTTTTTGGATGTGGAGAGTTATATTTCATGGGGGATGAAAAACAAATAAATTTTACTTTAGGAACCCTTCTGTTTTACTTGTGCTATCACTGGTTTTGGCTGCCTCATAGACTGCAGAAAAAATTATTAAACAGGAGAATATCAAATACTTTGCTTGAAATGCTAGACAAATAAATACATGACAAGGGCACTTTCATTGTTCTCTAAAATATGAGCTTATGTTAGCACTGAGTATGAAAAATTTACCTTACATATGCTCCCTCTCCAGGCAGCTTCAGCTACCTTTCAGTTCCTGAAATATCCTCCTTCCCATGGCACATGGAGGAGCTTATAGTTTGGTGGAAGCTGACTTCTGCTCCCCCTCCACTCCTCAAAGTCTGCATTATCTGCCATAATTCAGCTTAGAAATTATTTTCCTGCTTGACAGTTACAGGCTGACAAGGAATTTTTTTCTCTCCTACCTCTGTATTCAGGACAGACTATTTCCTTTGCACTCTCATGCAGGCACATAAGCTGTGCTTTGGAGGATTCACCACTACAGACTTCTGAATGAGATTCATAACTGCTCCTTTCTCTGCCAGAGGACAAAGTGTGCTGCCACTTTGCAGAACAAAGCGTTCCTACCTTGATCACTGCTTTTCTGCTATTGCTGCTCACTTTTTTCTTGACATGCAGCATTTTTTGTCCTCTGAGAAATACCCCTCTCAAGTCTATTTGTACTCTTCACCAAGGGAAGAGGCATTCCCCTTTCTCCCTTTCCAGCATTACCATCCCCTAACTAGAAACATTTATATCTGTTTTTTCCAGATTTTTAAGACAGGCAGATGGAGTCTTAGCACTCTGTTGAAATGTTTTATAGAGTGAAAAGACCTTTTCTGATCAAATTATCTGTCAGTATGATACAGTCCACTCAATTGCTCCCATAAATCACTGGTATTTTGCTTTTACTTTTCAATTGCACTAAGTTTAGTACTGCTTAGTACTATTAGCTTTCTGAAGACCAAATGTTTGAAACAAAATATGAATTATAAAGTCTTCTTCTGGATAAAATTTCTTGATCCTGGGTGTGAGTTAAGGAACATTAACCCAGTAGGCAACTGTTGACCAACGGAAATGGAAGTGAGCAGTGGGTGATCACGCTGCAGCAGAATCCCCTTCAAGCACCCTCTGTGATGCTTCACAATGTTTACAACACAAAATGTCATTTTAGATGGATTTTGAAATAATTTACTGCCTGTCTCCTGTCACTGTAAGATACAATGGAAATGAAAAATAGGGCAAGCTTTTATGTTTGTTTACTTTAGGAAGATTTTTATCAAGTCTCATGGAACTGATAGTTTGCAACTGATAAAGCACAGAGTGAAGGGATGTATAAGATGAACTGGCAGTCTCTCCTATAATTAGATTGTCTAGCATTTTCCTTCAAGAAGGACTCCTGTGATTTCTTTCTGAGAAGCTCAAATTAAAATGTTTCCAGCAGGCTTCAAAACTGAGACAGAGAAATGTCCTTTCTTCACTTCATGAAATTCTATTCAGGCTTGTCAGTGCATTTTTCAAGACGCATTTTACCTTCTCTTGCTTCCCTCCTCAAGGAAGTGTGACAGCTTACAAGAAGTATCTTTAAACAAAACAGCCCCAATACCTATGACTGACACCCTGCAAAAGCTGCTCAAGCTGCAGCAGGAAGACCTAGGAGTTGGAGCTAGAATGAGAATGGAAAGCGGAAGAAGGAGACTTACTTGAAAGTCTGTATCTGTGACTAGACCTGTCAGAGACCCAGCTTCCCCACTGAGGCACAGGATGGGACACAAAAGCCTCCCAGTTACAAGAGTGGGGAGGCAGAGGCACACAACTGGTGTGCTCTGGTCCTCCGTCTCCTCCCTCAGCCTTCTAGGACACAGGAAAAGAGCCCACTCTGTTTTTCTGAGAGGAAGAAAATGGTAATGAGAAAAACGTAGAGCCATTCAGCAGCAGCAGCCACCACACGAGATGGGGCACTTAACCCCATTTCATTAGAATGGAAGGGCTCTAGCAAAAGCAGGCCTAAATAAAGCACCACTGTGCAGGAGGACACCTCGGTGACATCCCAGCTGGCCAAGGTGAGGACAGCCACTGACCTGGGTGTGACATCCCTGCTGATTCCCCATACCCCACCAGATCCACCATACTGACAATTCACTGCCGCACACATGATTCTCCACATTTCAATAAACAGAAAACTTTTGGAAGAGAAACAGCTGCAAAGAACATGGGAGAGTTTGCTAAGTGGCAGGAGAGTTTCAGAGAGGGCAGCACAGGCTGTACAGCCCCTACTGTCCTGCCAGCAGAATTCAGTTTTTTCTAATACTTTACATGGGATGCAAATCTTTTCTGTGAAAAAATAAGTCAAAGCATTAGCTTACGAACTTACACAAAGATGAAAGACTGTTTCATTACATTTTTTACATAGCAGGCATATGTAAGCAACAGAGATCAAGCAGAAAAATTTATTTTGTTATCATTATTTTATCTTTGTTGGTCCATGACCCCAGTCAGCAAACTTTGTTTAAGGAAGTCTGAGTGAACAGGGTCTGTTTCCTATAAACTCATCTCACATCTTCCTGGTCTGGCTTACATTCAACTCTTTTAGTAACTCCATACCAAGCTCTGAGACAGAATGTTGTTTACAAATAATTTGAGATAAAACATAAGCCTCTAGGTCTTCACTCAGCTAGTTATTTTAAAATATCTCCTGTTTTAGAATTTACAATCGCTCCTTATTTCCTTGACATATACCACCCTTTGGATTTTACTGAAGTGGAGGCTCACCTTGTCTGCAGTTTCTATATAAACAGCCTTTGTAGCGCATAGGTATAAAACATGCTAAAGCCAGATGTCCTACAATAGAAATATAAGGAATATTTGTTGTAGGGTATTAATCTAGTTAATACCAGACACATTTTTCCCTGATTTCTGTTATATATAAAAGATAATCATGTAGGATCAAATATTAAAAACTGTTTGAACTAATAACTATTTTGAAAACATTTACAACTTTATTGTAAAAATCAGAAGGCATAGTACTTTTAAGACAAATATATCTTCAGAACGAAATCACAAGACATTTGAAATCTTTCACAGAAATTTTAATGGTAAGGTTTGCATGTGTATGTATGTGATCACATTTATCACATATAAGTGCAACACAGGCCAGTAATATAGCTGTTGCTGATTTTTGTACAGCTAAACACAAACATAGCCCAAAAGTGTCTTTTCATATGGTAGTTGTCCGTTTCTTTGAGATCTCTTGAATTAGTGGACAGAAATAGAAGTACAGTGTGTGTGTATCAGTGAAAGGTGGTAGGTGATTAATACTTGACTGAAATCCATAGCCCGAGTCCTGCTGGCTCTGACAGAAGAGTTGGGCCTTCTGTGAAAGTGTGCAATGCATACCTGATAACCTCATTTTTCATGAAAAGAAAAGCAAATCCTACCTAAAAACAAACAGTTATAATAAAACTGTCTCAGACACACTATATATATGGTTCTGCTTTAAAAAATATTTTTAAAGGACTCAAATCAATGCAATCCATATAACTATATTTATATATACAGTACAGCTTACTATACACTGTTCACCTAAAATTTTTCTCTTCTGCTTCATTCTGCAGGCATCTCAAGACAAAAAGTATGGAAAATTAAGTGAACGACAAAAAATCCTATCCTCTCTCTTTCCTTACAATTTGTTTGTTGATGGATTTTTATTCTGAGAAAGTAATACTAGCTGCAATGTTGGATACACAACATTTAGGATCATAGCTTGTCTCTTCATAGAAGTTGCTGCCACCTGTGAGATAATTAAGATAAATTTTGCTAACAGACTCATCTATAACTATCCCAGTGGAAATTTTTCAGAGACTTAAAACTCTGGTCATACAAAGACAGACAAGATAGCAAGAGTTTCTTAATGTATTTATAATATAGACTTAAGTGGATAAGAACTGGATGATACGTTACATTACTTAGGATTACTAAACCCCATAGTTTTTGGCGATACTCTAATACAAGTGCCAATTCCAAAAGTTTTCTAAAAGAAGAAGAATTAATAACAGCTATGGACAAAATATATCCATTTTATTTTACAGAAATTTATGTTTCTTAATTGAAATATTCCTATGTAACATAAGAGTGTGACATTCTACAATATTAACCATAATAAAAAGTGTTTTCTGGAATTATTCTTGGTCCTCATTTTCTGGTAAAATACTTTAATAGTCAATATTAAAAAAAACCTTATGAAACAACTCTCAAACACTAGTATTGAAATGATATTGTATTGTGCCTTCGATACACATCAGAAAGATGTACCACACTGGACAGTGTGGGTTTGGTATCAGCATTTATTACAGAGGTATGAACTAAGCACAACATACATTCCTACCAGCATGTACCTTATAATATAGGATTTTAAAAAAAGGCTGTTTCAGTGCACCACCAATTGTTGGCCAGCTGTATGTCAACAACAACAAAAAATGGCAACAGATAACAACCATCAGATAAATTCGAGGTACTGACTCATATTGAAATGTCAGTTAGAAGAGGTGCCAGGACAAGAAAATAAAATTATCAGGAACCAACTGCTAGAATTGAATAAGACTCAAATAAGAAATTACTGAAGTTGTAACTCTGACAGGTACCCAAAGTTACCCTCTGTACATGGGAACAAAAGGAGACAATTATGATGCCTGCAAGATAGAGGGGGAAAATCTGTGGAGTTGCAAGAGGGATGTTCTTCCAAGCTAATGGCACAGACCTTTGGAGTCAAAGACAGGTTTTACTTGAAAAGGAAGATGCACAGATCCAGAAGGGATCCTGACTAGGGCTTGGAGTAGGTGTGGGAAGTACATTCTTTCTAGGGTAAGAGAGGCACACTTTTCCAATCTTTTTCTCTCTGTTCATGAAAAGCAAGAGGAAGCAAAGGGATTTTTGGTCTACAAATTCCCATCTTGTTACTAGGCCTCAGCGGTGGTATCTCTGCACAATGAAAAGGCTGGAAGAACAGGGGGAGCTGATCTGCACATTCCTCCTTGGGGTGCCGTGACCAGTGGTGTGATGCACCAAAAGGTCTAAAATCAAATCAAATCAAGACCTGAACTTGGTCCTGAACTATATACTTGTAAGTTTGATCTCCATATGCAGTAAATTGGATGAAAATCTAATGAAGAATAAAAATTAAAAAAAAACCACAACAAACAAACCAAAACAGCAAGCCAAAAGTGAAAATATGTGATTTCTTTTTTAAAATAACATGAAGATTATTTGCAAAGGCAGCTATTAGAACCTGTGCTTTTTAAACTATTCAGAAGGAGAAAAGCAGTGAAATTACAAAGTTTGTCAATGATGCAGAGGGACCCAACTGCAGTGGAGAGCTAGGACATAAAATTGCATATGAAATTCCCTGTCAGTAAATCTAATGGCGTGTGGTTATAAAAACCCCCAATTCTAACTACAAAAGTCTCTATGATATCTACTACCAACCAGGAAAAAAAAACCCAAACAAAGAATCACTGTGGCTGGTAATCTGGAACTGAATTTGAAGCTCAGGGAAACTTAGAAAGTATGTAACACAGTAGACAAAAGAGAGAATGAACTGAAAACTTATACAGTTATGGTCATTTTTTTTCTCAGGAAGAGAAATGGAGCAGGAAAAGGGATAGCAAAAACCAAAGAGAATGGATAGTATGGTATAGCTTCTGTTTGAGGAGCCATGAAGTAGCCTAAGGTTTCCTGGGAAGGAGAGGATTTAGAGCCATATAAAAATCAACAGTGTTATCAAGAAAAATATTTATTCATTGTGCCTTATAATAGAGAAACTCTCAGAGGACTAAAGTAGAAATAGAAAACAGAAATATTAAAAGACATTTTTTTTTTCTTAAGCATGTAAAGAAATAGAAGCCACAATGTGCAGTAGATATAAATTATACACTGTGTATAATGTCAGTGATTTCTGATCAAAGAAAAAAAATCACAAGAAGTTAATCAGGACAAGTACCTGAAGTCATTCTTGGAACTTGATAATGATTTCCTCTTTCTTGTGGGGATCTGTTTCATTATCCCTTTAGCAAGCTATCTTCTTTTCTCCTTTCTAGATTCTGACATATATTAGATATTCTCATTATAGTTTACTGTCAATGTGTAATACTGTTAAAGTTGTTAACATCTTTTCTTTAAAAGACATTTAACATGTTACAGAAATTGATACTGTCCAGCAGTATTATATTCTCAATACATTAGATGCCCCAAACCATAAAGTTAAGTTGGCAAGTTGTTCATTCAGAGACATCCAAAGTCTTGTTTTGTGAAAATATTGATTGCTAAGATATGAGCCTAAAATTTTGTCAATATACCATAATTTATTGTTAGAAAACAGAAAACAACATGGAGTTGCTTTACTTTCTATTCCTCCTCAAAAAGTAGCTGTATTACCAGTTCTCATCATCATACAAAGAAGGGCTTTTACTTGTAGCCAGCATGTGATTACAGTGGGTTTTAGATTGGTTGCATTTGTATTTGGTTAGTTTCCAGTGCTGAGCCTCAGATCAGCTGAGCCTCTTCCTCAAGGATGAGAAGGGGTAAATGACAGGATCCAAACTGATCCACAGTTATCCAGGCTTGCTTAAGTTCTATATTATTTACACCCAATTTAATCATCAAATCAGTATAAATTTAAAAGACAATTTAAAATACCCAACCTTAAATTTTTGTGCTATTTTGATTGATGAATAGTCAATAAGACAGAGAAATACTATATTTTCAAGTATTTATAGTGTAATGATACTACTCACTCTAATTTTGTTAATGGTATTTTAATGTATTGATCAACACTAAATTCTTATTAGCTGTTATGATAATCTATCATTTTCACCACAGTATCATTCCAGAGTGACAACAGTCACTGAGTTTATGACTGCCCACTGGAAAGATAAGAGGGTTTAAACCAAAAAATATTTCTAGTATAAATTTTTTTTAGAAGAAAATAAGAACCATGGTATCTAGCAATTCTGATCTGTGAGTCTGCTGGTCTTCAAAATTTAGTCTGAAATATACTATATACCATCTTGATTGCAACATAATATAGGTTGCTCATTTCTTTGGAATAAAGAAAATTGATCTAAGGTGTAAAGGTTTGGACTCTTCTTTTAGCATGGGTTTTTCTTTCCCCAGTGGATTTATTTATTTATTTATTTTAAGAATGGAGGTCTTCTATGTAGAAATTTCATTGCACTTTCAATCCTCCCCCAAAATAATTTCTGCTTTTCACCCTCAGAGAACAGAAAAAAAGAACACAGTTGGCAGATTCCTTACTCCTCATTTCCCCCCCTCTCTTAACTAGAAGCATCTTGAAAAGATGACATGAGAATAGGCCATCCCATAGGGCAAGGCAAGCCAGAAAACTGTGGCTATTATTTTCAGTCCCGAATCAGGATATTTCCCCCCCCCCCCCCCCCCCCCCGAAAA
>NW_020799098.1:30429184-30457591 GCF_003259725.1 Athene cunicularia
CCCCCCCGCCCAGGATTGAAGAAATTCCATTTTTTTACCCAACTCTAGTGAAAAACTGATTTTCTAGCTACAGGAGGTCCTTTTGAAAACAATATAGATTAACCAGCTTACATTTCTGATGCCTTTGAGATTTAAGGTTCTAATATAGTGTTTCCATTTAAAGAAACACTTCTGGTGCTCATTATAGCCATGAGCTATGAAATCTGAGGCACTATGGACAACGACTTTTTGGCAACCAGTCTGCTTACTGAAGAGTAGGGGGCATGTTTTCATTCCTGGTGCAGACAGGACTAAAAAGTATTTTTGATGTTATTATGCATATACTTTGTACATAAAGGGTTGAAAATTATTTTGTCCCATCGATAAAGACAAACACTTTATCATCAAGAATCTAGAGAGAATGACAACTGAGATAGCTGTGCTTTTGGTGGGAACAAACCATTAACAGTATCATTTGGAATCCCATTTTGGTGCACCTGTAAAAGAGTACTGAGAGCAAACTGAGCAAGTATTTCTGGAATGTAACTGAATATGTGAAAAGCAAAAATTAAACAAAATGGCTGCTGTATTAGGCATTTCTTTGGAACTATATAGAGAAAAAACATCTAATGCATACTGAGGGTTTTGAAATGCATTGGAGAACCTAATTAAGTCCACTTCCTTCAAGGAAGGGAAAGAAAAAAAATATTTTCCATGTTGGTGAAATTGGGGAGAAAAAGTCTTCATCAGAACTAACCCTTGCAAATGACCATTTTTCATTATAATAGTCTTATTTCTGAATTGAGGAAGCTTATCTTTGTGTACAGTGTCTTTGTATCTCTTTATCCCCTTTCTCTCTGCCTTTATAACAGTCATAATGAGAATATGACTGTTCTAGTCATAGTCAATAGACCTTCTCCATAATATTTTACAGAGATACCTCAATTCCAAACTCATCAGCTGGTGTCCCAATTTTATGATGATACTCTGCTATTCATTATCATTAGCCTGCCTGGAAAGACATACCCAACCCCAGAAATTACTGCTGCTGAATGCATGAGTACAGGAAAAATAAAACAGATTACTTTTGAAATTTGTAGATATCTTCCCTCTATTTGAAGACTAATACGGGTGTATTTCCTTTACCAGCTTCCAATTCTCACAGAAAATGTAAAAGCTTTTTAAAAATCTTTACCTATATATTTAACTAAGCTGAGAGTGAGTCAAGGTTCGGAAGTTTCCAGAAAGGCAGACATATCCTGCACATAGGTATTTAATGGAACTAAAATATAAATTTGTCTCTGCACATGAAATCTTCCAAGTCCAGCTTCTGGGTGGAGGGTACAACTCTTTGAGACCATCCTTTCAGGAAAACCTTCTTATTTTTGTGCATTATTATTGAGCTCTGTCACCTCTCTGATAAAACAGCATTATCCAAAGATAAATAATTCAATCAAAATGGAAAAGGTTATCTGCCATTTAGCTGTGGACAAAAAAAAGTGTGTAATGAATCTAACAGTACAACTTCCAGTGCGCTGAGCCTCTCAGGACTGGTCAGAAGTGGAGGGTTAAATGCTCCAGACTGAACTAGTGAATCCAAAGGAAGCTTCCTTGCCCATTAAATGTCTGTGTCTTGCTGGGAAAATTCATGAGAACAAAACAGGTTCGTATTTTCTGATGGTTTTAGCAAAGATGATAATAATACAAAATTAAGGTTGTCAGATGCTCTTTAATAAGTTGCATTTTCATAGATGTAATAATGTAACTCCAGCTGCAATAATGTACGTCCAGCTGCTTTGTCTAGGCAAATTTCTCACTAGTTCGTCTTGCCTCTTCCATTTTCTCTTATCTCCCTTAGCTGAACAACACTTTGCAACAATCCTCCATACTACGCTAGGTTTTCCTTACTTCTCAGTTTAATTAAATTTTCATTCTGCATCTCACCACTGAGTCCCCCTTATCCAAAGCAAAATTTTGGATCATGGGGCAAACATCCCACAGGTACAGTGATGTTAAAGTTGGAACGTCTATTTATTCTAGCACTAAAGAGTATATGTCAAGACTGAGATCTAGTGCAGCAGGCTGTATGAAACTCTCACTAACAGCTACCTACCCTGGAAAGCCTAGAGCTGATGAAGAGTGAGCTAGAGGGTGAGAGAACCATTAGAGATTTGGAGGTAACATAAGTAATTTACAAACTTTCGTAAAGATCAAGGGCATTTAATCTAAACCTACTGGATTTTTACACAAGGCATAATAAAATATCTAACAAGAAATACGAATCAGAGTAAGAAAAAGAGCCTAGAGGGAAGTGAAGGCTAGAAGTAAAGAGTACATCGTATGAGTTAAACTGGTTTTAATGTAGATACATAAAATTGTATTTGTGTTCAATGGCTGATGTGCAACATGCCAGAGATAAAACTGCAGGCATTTCTAATTTCAACATGAGCGATTTCCTCATTCAAGAGAAACAAGCAATTATGGTAATAGTGGATTTGAAATTCTCTAACAAGAGACTGTTCATAAAATAAGTAGTTTTTAAAAGCATTGACAAATATCAATGGTAAAATATGGGCTGCAGTCAGCAGTGCAAAAACATAGTCAAATTCAATATTGGTAATTATTTCCATAAAGATAATATTAACAATCCTAATATATATATAAGATTTGCTTGTGAAAATGCTATATAAATTTAGTTTGGGGTATATTTATATATATATATACACACATACACACATTCATATGTATATGTGTACATATACATATTAGACATACACATGAATAAAAAATACACCTGTGTATACAGCCAAGCCTAAAGTCCTTACTAAGTATTCACACTGATCACCATCTTTGGAGATATTTAAAACCCAAATGGATGAGGCCTTGAGCAATCTGCTGTAGTTGGCCCCACTTTGAGTGAGGCGTTGTACCAAAGACCTCCAGAGGCTCTTTCCTATTAGGAAGGAAATCAAGATCTAGCCCTTCTGGATATGCTGTTTCAATTGCTCTTACCCCTGTGTTACTCTATTTTTGTCTTCTTCCTTTTTCCTTTGTAAAAGGAACAGAACACCAACATAAGAAATATTTTATTTTTTTTCTCCAGACAAACAAACAATAGAAAATGGAACCAGATGACTAAAAGAAAAAAGAAGAATAAAATGTATCTCCTTTCTGAGAAAAGAGAAAACTGTTTGTAAGTTCTCTTCTTCCTTCTGCTACTGTCCTCCTCAGGGAAGCTTTATGTCAGAGAAGATACATTTCAGCAAAAAAAAATCATGTTAAGAACAGAAAACTATAATATAAAATTCAGCTTAACACCTCTGATAATTAAAAAAAAAAAATTATTTAACTTTTGAGATTAATGAAAAAGCCAAAATGGGCATCCTTCTATTATTTCACTACTTAAAGAATAATTTAAAAATTGATTTTAAGCTCAGCAATTGAGAAGAATTACTATAAAACTCACCTATTCAAAAACTGCCTACCCAAGCTGTTTCTTTGCTTTAAATTTTCTTTTAGGAGGGAGTGGCTTTATATTAGAGACACCTTCAGGAATTAGGCCCAAATACACAAATTATTTTGTTCAAGTGCTCTGATCGTCAATAGGTACAAGGTTGAAAAGAAAAAAAAAGTTTGCAGGCACATAAGTTTATGGTGAGGGAAAGCTATTTTAATATTTTCCAGTACATGAATGTAACCACTTGCATTATTTTTTCCGATTGTTCAAAGAAGTCATCTGATATAACTACTCGGGCTATTTTCTTGTTTCAAATTAAGAATATTAGTATTTCTGAAGGAACACATCAAGGTCAAAATACTTTAGGTATTAATTTTCTAAGTTCATTATTGACATATATCTATAAAATAATTTTCAGGGTTTTTTTTAGACAGTATGCTTTCTGTGAATTCTTTTTCTTCAACAATAGCTTAAAAACCAAAATGAAGTTAGCATAAGAGAGAAATTTTAGTCTAACTCGAACCAGGAGTTGAGCTGTGATTTGTCTTCAGGACTTTTAAATAAATCTAAATCAAGAAGATGGGCAGCTATCCATGTTACATTTTCTTATATTGTGTAAGAAACTTCAGAGTTAAATGAGAAAATACTTTCTGTGTTATATTCTATTGTCTACTCTATTCAGCTGTCTCAGGTGTCAAGTATTTTCATTTGCAAGTGAGGTCAGATGAGGTCATTATAGAATTTAAAACCCAGAAGACAGTGCTGCAGAAGGCACCTCTTGATATAGAATAATTATTCTTATTATGTGGTATTTTCTCTCCTGTTTAACTAGAGTACTCGCTAATACTAAGTACGTACACACATACTTGTGGGAACAAGTATGGGAATACAGTGCAGTAAAAGCCACTAATGCTAAATCCCTTGAGACATCAAAGTTCCAGCACAGATTTCACAGGAGTGACGCAGACACTCAGCCGTTCAGATTTCTCTCAACTTCTCAGTCCCACCACCTACCTACCACAGCTCTCCCAGTTTAGGGCACTGAACTGGAGAAGGCTTGTCCATAAGCAAATGCGTGACTGTGGCTTTAAAACTCATCCCAGGATATACCCAGGGACAATTTACTGACAACCAGCTCTTCCCTGTTCCCTTCAGAGCCATGCCCTTCATAACCCAGAGCCACTTCTGAACACCATGAACAACTTTCTTCCACCCAAATGGCAATAAGGTGTACAATTCTCAATCTATTGCAGAGTTTTGAGCCCATTCTGGAGTATATACTGGTCCTTCATGTCCTTTCACACCACATTTCATTACTTGCCACTCATTTTGAAAAATTATTCGGTAAAAATACAGATAAAACCTTGAAATATGCGTACAAATGACCCCTGTTTAGTTACCAGTCTGGCCAATAACTATATGGAACCTTAATAACGCACATAAGAAAAATAATTTCTCACATTACTTATAAGCAACAACTGTCCTTTTAGATTTTTAGCAAGACAAAGGATACTATACAGATTGCCATAAAAAAAATGCTTCTGATGTCCATAACAATTTAATAATTAAATCAAGCCTCTATGTAAAATAGCAGCAGCTCCATTCACACCTCAGTTAAAGATAACATCCCAAAATTCCCTCTAAACTCCTTAACAGCAGGTTCTTGTTATTTTTAATAGTTAAAAATAGATTACTAGATTAAAAAAAAAAAAGTCTGAGTAAATTCATACATCTTCATCAAAAATTATAGTCAGCTGACATTTACTGAATCTTACTTTCCCTCTTCAAATGCTAGCACAGCACACCCCAAACTGCGTATCTAATGATAGGTTACTAAAAATAACCTAATTTAGCTCATGCTAAGAAATAAATCTTGAATTTTCAGATTTAAAGCGTACACATTTAAGACTGCATTGTCAGTTATACCACAAATTTCATCTAGGACTGAGAAAAGGCTAGAGACCAAGCCCAGCAGAGGTATAACTGATATATCTACCTAAAACACTCCTCATGATCATTACTGCTGGAGGGGAGGGAAGGGAAGGGAAAGGTGGGTGTAGAGAAAAAAACATAGCCCTAAATGCCCTCCCTGTTGGCAAATGAGGTGAAAAAAGAAATCATTCACACGTCTAGCTTTCCTATCTAATGTCCATTAAAAAATATGCAAGCAAGACCATGCAGTTCTATTTATATATGAATGCAAATAAAGTTCAGCACATCAAACATATTTTTAAAAGATGAAGTAAAACGCACAAGAAGATTTTTTACAGATCTGGCACATTTTGATAAACAGAATTGGCAGTCTACAACTAAATGTACATTTTTAATGATTATCATTTTTTTTACCTCCAGTTTTAGTGCTGAGATCCTGAATGCAGAAAGCTCCAGCGCTGGATACTGCTTGTTTCTTTTCTGATCTTTCTTTTCTTTCCTCTTTTTTTTTTTTTTAATTAAAAAAAAAAAAAAGATTCCAAGACAGCCTTACCTAGATGAAGAGACTCTGGCGTTCGGACATGACCTCCCTAAAATCTTTGGTCAATAAAAGAAAAAAAAAAACCCAAACCAAAAACAAAATGAAGGAGCAAACAAACAAACAAAAGAGGCCATTACCAGTTAGCTCCTGCTAGCATAAAAGTTCAGATTTCGCTACTGAGATCATTGCTCTATTCTAAGCAGTTTTGCTCAATGTGTGATTCTAACAAAAACACCCTCTGCAGCTGGAGGGAGCCTTAACTAAGCACAAGCCTGTCAAGCTTTTCCCAGTGACTTCTGTCTACTAAATTCAGACTGATGTTTTGTGAAAGGGGCCTCAACAACCAGGCCCAGATTGCCTGAAAAGTATTTCCTGCCTTTGAGAGAGAGGGAGAGGGAGAGAGACACAGCGAGCCTGCCTGCCTGCCTGCGCCAGGGAGAGGGAAAGGGAGAGAGCGCAGAGGTGGGAGGAAAGAAAAAAAGACTACAAGACTGAGCATTTCAAGACATTCAGCTTAATAAACTGCTGGGCTATTTCTGTCAAACGGGAAGATGTGTGCTACAGTTACATAATGTAAAACTGTTTTCCAATCCCTCCCCCTCAGTTTTTTTTTTCCTTTGAAAAAATATTTTATGCATCTCAAATGTTCGTGCAAACATAGCAGTTATCCAGAACAACTGGAGAACGTCTCTGAAACGCCTGGTCTTTGGCACCAGGTAGTGCGAAACAGGCAGAGAACAGCATCGTCTAAACTCAATTAACACATTGCATTGTCAAAGAGTCTAGTGCTTTTCTGACGACGGTTAGATAGATACTGTTTACACGCATATGCTAAAATTGCATTCGGACTCTAGAGAATAAGCTGGATCCGAAAAAATGAATGCTACGATTTAAACACGGTCATATTGCAGGCAGTGGTATACATTGCTTTACCTCTTCAGTAAATCCTCCAGAGTCACACAAACCCAGCTCTGCAAAAGCAAAAGGACAGACTCCATCTTGATCATATTAGTATTTTGCTGACATAAAACACTTGTAACTACTTCGTTCCAGTTTGACAGAGTGCCTGAATCACGTCTCCAGAGTAACCCACAGCATCTACATCCTTTGCTCTATACAAATTTAGTGAATATCATCTGTTTATCTTTTCTTTCTTCTGCCTCCTCTGAATGACTTCCTCTTAGCTGTTCCAGCCTGAGAACTTGGATTACCATTTGGTTTTGATTAAAACCAGACGGACAGCTCTGTAGAAGTTTGAGGGTAAGCTAATGGAAATGACTAGTATGGCTTTAATCAGTGTATCTATTAATAATAAATATTAGCTATTCATATAGCAAATTCTACTAATAAACACATGCAAAAAACCATCTTTGGTCTCATATTTTGGTGAAATAACATACTCAATTTTTATTTCATTTAATTCAATTCGAATCATAATGGCAATGACCATGTATGATTTCCAAACGGCAGGGTGAAGCCAAGTCTTTTTTTTCTTTAAAGAAAGGAAGAAGTAGTTTTATTATGTTTAATTGTCTTCCCAGGTGGGTCAGTCATACGTCATTTACCTTCCAATGACCCCTTCAGCCAGTGTAAACCCTCTTTATTAATTATTAGTCTGAATAAATGATTTTACCATTACCGATCAGATTACTGATTGGAACCTTTGGACTTTGGCTGGCCTTCAGAGGGAGCTGTAGAGATGCAGAAGTTAGACACCGCATTCACTATGTTACATAAAATAATGCCTGGACATTTAGTGATCGGAAAGTCTCCATTCAGCAGGCCTGCCACAACTGGGACAGGATATTTATTCTGAAAGGAGATAGGAAACCTTCATAATTACTAACTGCTGATACATGAGGTTTCTACCAGCCTCCAACAACTGCCTTTTAACTGTTTACATAATGCCTTCATTAGCTAAGGGGAGTCTTCTCGAGGGCATTTCTCTAGTTAAAGAAACACCAGCCCTGTAGGGCTGTCTCCAGCTTCCACTAATATGGTCATATCTGGAGCTAATTTGTCAAGCTTTAGTTCCTCAGCATGTGGAACTTTGTGCTAAAGTTTGCTAAATTTGCCGAATGTGGTCTTCATTGTCATACATGTAATTCTATATATGCATTTTTCAGCCTTAAAATTACAGTATTAACTTTAAAAGTTAGTTGCAAAATTATGCAGGCCCAAATGGAAGTGGGTTTGAAATTTTTCCCAGTAGCTTTCATGTACATGGATTGTGGAGGTAGACAACCTTAAGTGGAATGACTTACCAGGCTAACCTCTGCATCTTCAAAGACAGAGGTCTTTGAAGCCCATAAAAGGAAATAGCATATGTGGTGGTAAACTCGAACAGTCAGAAGTGCAGCCCCAGAGGTAAATAGCTTTTCAGAATTATTTTTAACCATATTTGCCTAGCCCGAGATCTGAATGCATAACTTTCACTCTACCGTAAAGTGCAATTTGTACTATTTTCCTGAAAGATTTCCAGTTTGGAATTCAGTGAATAAATTACATGTTGCAAAGAGACACATTTTATTTGCAATTACGCAATTGCATAAATTACACAGTTTTGAAATTTATTTTATGGGAATCAAAATAAAACAAAAAGCCTTTAGTTTCCTTACTGTTAAATTTTCTTAAGAATGTTGGGTTTTATAATACCAAGAAATTGATGAAATATTGAAACACACTGTTCCAAAAAAATAACCAGATATTTCAAGGAACAATTATAATTAATTTTTTTTTTTCTAATTATTTTTCTTCAGTTAATGTTCTACCAGGAAGCTTTGGTTTCAATAAAAGGTCTTTTTTTGCTCAAGGTGATCACAGGAGTGAGACATTTAAAAATGCATGAGAACATATATAAAAGTTACAAAATTATTAGGACATGGTTTGCTTTGTGAAACAGTTTTGCAAAGACAACTTACTTTCAAATATTTTAATGTTTGATGAACAGCTAAAAAAAGAGAAAAGAATTTTGTAGACAATGTCTGTCCATTTCCTGTCTGTCTGAGAAAACTGAGGACATACTGTCTCCTATATATTTTTTCCTGCCATCTCTTCTACAGAAAGGAGGAGAATAACCAGAGTTGCAATACTTGTTCTAAGCTGCTTTAATAAAAATTTATCATGATAACTATAAAAAAGTGCATATAACAGTATTTTATGGTGAAAAAATGAAAGAGCACATGGAATCAGAACATCTAAGTCTGAAAATCTTAGTAATTCTGTTGGGTCTGGGACAATCAATAGAACAGAAAAAAGTAAATAGAGGAATGGAGAAGTAAAAAGAAACAAGGTAATTCACTACTGAGACAAGTTAATAGCACTGCTGTACTTTGTAAGTGATAAAATGCACTTCTGTTGCAGTCAGATGGAGTATACTAAAATGTTAGAATTTGGCTCCTTGCTATTTCTGAGGTTAAATCAAACTCAGAGATGGTCTTTTTTGTTGGTACCTCTGCAGCTTAGAAAACCATATGGCTCAGAGCTAGGCCATATGAATCAGGTATTCAGACAACTCAAGTTTCTGTTAAGGTAATGCTAGATGTAGAATTATAATATTCTATTATTATTATTATAACTATATTTTATTTCTAAAATAATTATAAATTGAGAACAATGTATGAAAGAATATCACATATATAATGCTATTTATAAACAAATATAAAATACTTTTTTTTACTAGTATAAACTGAATACACTCCATGACATATAATGGGAAAGAGAAACTAATAATATGCTATTTACATGATCCTATGTAAAATGAACTACCAAAACGATTAAAAAACTATGAGAAGTTCAAGGTATTCAAGCAATTTCTGTTGCTGCTGTACACAGATATTAGTATAATAAAGACATGAATATTTTCAGCCGTTTTTTATTTGTCTGAAGATGTGATTATTCTTTCTAGACCTAGAACTACATGTTGTGGTGGAGCTTTTTCATAACCCAGTTCTTGCTCAGTCAACTCCCTACATAAATCAATGAGAATTTATCTGAATCATGCAGCTGTGTTTATAGAAAATCATTAACAGTCAATAGAGCTATGGTTTACTGCATGCAAAATTCAAACTTCTGCAGTAGAATAGAATCACTAGGGTTTGTGGACTGACACAATATGTTTTCATGCTTAAAAAGCAATCCTGCTGAGAAAGTAATGTGTACAGAACACCCCAAAAACAAACAAACAAACAAAAAAATAAAAGGAAAAAAATTAAAAAGATCATCTAGAGGTCTTACTCTCATTTGTGTTAAGCAATAGAATTGTACAAAAACATGAAAGATTTGCTGACATCTTTCTTTCTTTTTCCTACAGAGTGTAGTTAAACCCAAGATATTTCCTCTGATGACTGAAGAAAAAAAATCATCTATTTTGTTTAAATATGCCTAGGAACTCCTGAAAGTACAGCAAGACAGAGGCAGACAACTCTATTTTTTTAACCATTTCCAAAGTTTCAAGAATTGCTTTTACTTCACAGTAGAAATAAATGATTTCATGAAGTATTTAATATTTTGCATTTCATACTGTGTCAAATATATTATTTTGTTCATGCCAAGACATTTCATGAGAAATTTTGGATTTGGTGAAATCATTATGGATGAAACACAAGAGGGAGCAAGGGAAAAGGAAAGAGAAACATTCATCAGGTGTACACAGACTGGCATAGGAGAGAGGCTGGGGGCAGTGGTCAGGTATGCGAGAAACCCAGATTTCATGTACTTGTTTTCTTCAGGGACATGAATGTGTCTCCTATCCTTGCTAGGTCCCACTGCACTGGACTACAGTAAAAATGCATCACATGAAGAAGTCTAAAAAATGCTCTTTACAACTTCCCAGTTCCAATAAATTTACAAATGGTTATTTTCAGTAAAATGACATTCATTTCAATATGTTAAGGCTACATCTATGTTTAAGATTCTTCACTGCCAAGACTTTATGAAGAAGATATAATTTAAACTACTTGAGAAATGTCCTTATCAGTCTTTAGATAGACACTTTTCAGGACTCAAACTCACTAGGAGAAGCAACAGTAACTGCATATATCACAATGAGAAATAGTGTATCACTAAAAAAAAAAACCAAACCAAAAACCAAAACCAACAAATAAAACCAATTCTAAACAAACTGTTCATTTGGAATTTGCTAATTTCATTTCTGCAATTTGGAATATTGAATTTTAATTGTCAAAGAACATAAACTTCTCAATAATTTAGACAGAAACATTTATATCATTAAATGCCTTTAGTCTTGCATGTGTTTATATACTTTTCTGTTCTTAGTGACATGTTAACAAAGATTATCATTAAGCCACCAAAGGGAAAGAAGAAAGATAAGGCCATTTTGCTTTTTATTCAAAGTTCCTAACTTTTCCGCAGAAGATAAACTCTGAAATCCAGAGCTTCTCCTGAGGCAGGCACAAGCACCAAAATAATATGCCACGATAGGATTAATACTGATTAAAGGAATGAAATGACGTCCAAAATGATAATCCTTATGCAGATCAGCTATTTTTAGTACTGTTTGTTCTATTTTCAGCTTAGGACTTTTTGATCATTCAAATTGAGGTTTGAATGAACAAAAGAAGGATTTTGTTTATAATATATTATGCTATTTGAAGTGTGTTTGTCAGACAACAATCCCTGACTTGGATTGTTAGCCACTGCTTCCAACAAATCTCACTCCTTGACAAGCTTCAAAAGTTGATAGGATTTTCTGTGTTAGTATTTTAAAAACTTTTCTTCATTAATTTTCATATCAAATCTTTTCAGGCTACTCTATTTTAGTAGGGAGAAGCATTTCAGAAAAACCAAAGGTGAGTGCAATTAAATGTCGTTAGGGCAAAGAAACTTCCCTCAAATTAGCTCTCAAGTGCATCTGCCAGTGGCCATGCTGGTTTATGAACACACCTTTTGTTGTGTTGGCAAACTGATGACAAAAGCTGCAAGAGTCCGATTACTGCAGTCCCCATGGAAATAAAAACTGTCACAATCTACATACAACTTCAGGTTTCTAGATAAATAACACTAAAGTTCAGCAAGATGTCGCAAAGCTATTCAGTTGATACTGTTACACAATGATGTAAACTGAAGTTAAACCACAGTTTCAAGAGATAATTGAAGAATAAATGGTTCCAGTCTCACTGGAATACGCTCTCCTGATTTTGGCCTTGCTTCTACCTTTTAGTAATTGTTCAATGTATCTGTCATAACTTGGCAAGAAACTCAGTAAACTGCATATTGCTGAACTATATCTTACATTTCCTGTTGTGAAGACTGTATCTTCTATTCTGGGGGTGTCTTTCAAGCAATTATTAATTTTTAAATCAAGCCCTTTTTAAGACAAGATTTGTTTTAAAGGCCACAAATTTCAAGCGAAAGTGAAGCATGAAGATGTAAGTAACTGCCTTCTGTTGTCAAGTATTGCATAAAGTTTACAAGATGAGTTAAAAATGATTGCATGGGTACGGGTGGTACATTTTATTTCCGTAGAGCTGACAGGCACTGATAAAGCAGGATACATGCTTACATATGGTAAATATTAAGGATAGCAGCATTAAATATTGATTATGAGTAGACAATATGCAGTCAGGTTCCCCAACAATCTTCAGCTCTCAGTGAAGACAATCCTTTCCTTAAATCTCATTTATATGAATGTTCTTGGAAGGATATTGAAGTACATTTACTTGAAAAGTCACGTTTTGTTCCCATTATTGTTCTTGTGATAGGATTGAAATGGCTGCACTAAACTAAGGGGAGACACTTCAATTTACAGCAGTTGAGGATATGGTCTGTTTGTTCCAGACTTTTGCAAACTATTTGGATTCATCCTTCCTAATTGCTGTCAGGACTGTGGAATGACACAGTCTCTCAATGGTCATGTCTGTTCAGCATAGCATACATAAGAACTTTTAGACATAGAACCATTTAGGTTGGAAAAGACCTTTAAGATGAGTTGAACCATAAACCTAACACTGCCAAGTCCACCACTAAGCCCTGTTCCTAAGAGCCACATCTACACCTCTTTTAAATACCTCTGGGGATGGTGTCCAACCACTTCCCTGAGCAGCTTCTTCCAGTGCTTGATAATCCTTTCAGTGAAGAAATTTTTCCTAATATCCAATCCAAACATCCCTGGCTACTTCCTCTCATCCTCTATGATTTTTTGCAGTTGTGTCTCTGTATCTATATTTACTCTTTATTATTTACTGTTTATTATTTTATTTTTGTCCACCTATTCCAAATGGAATCTTGAAGCTGTTGATCCACTTCTTAAACCCTCTTTCTGTGGTTGGACATGTGAGAGCATACAATAACATCCAGGAACTTATTCTCACTGTGGTGACTGAGTGGGTGAATGGAGAAACACAGAATCCTCTGATCAACTTCTGGGAGTACTTGCAGTAAGAAACTGTGACAGTGGACTTCTTCCTAGGAATTAATCTAAAAAAATTACCTGAATACCAAAAGAATTTAATAAGTACAGGAAATGCTCAGCAGAAAGTCTTATGAACCATTAGGTCAAATCCAGTACAGACAGGTATATCTCAACAGTGCTATTCAGTTCCAGGAGAAAAAAAATCTACATAAGTAAAGTAATTATCAGGGCTATGTCTAAAGGGAATGGATAAGAACACTGAACTCTTCATCAACTTGTAGACTGCAAAATAATGGATTATGATACAAAAGTAAAACCACTGTATATTTAATTATTGTTGCTGGTTTTGTTTTTCTTACTGAGTATAAATGCATAAAGTTCTTATACTGCCACTGTTTGTAATATTGACTTCTGATGATGTTAACCATATCTTATGCAAAGTTTTCTACGTGTATTATAAGGCTATTAAAACCACACAGCTATTTCCAGAAAGAATTAAGAATTTACGGACCATCACCTTGACACATGACTGTATCCCTTAACCTCATAATTGTCAGTGATTAATTAGTGAAAATACTAAACTTTTTTCTAGCTGTTTCCAGCTTCACGTGACTGAAATATCAAACACTGAGTAAAAAGGTTATAACAGTAATGTATAATGAAAGCCATTTCTAGATTCTTCAGTTATTGCATGCCTATCTGTGAAAAAAAAGCTATTTATAAACCTCTATAGAACATTTAAATTATAACTAAATATATTTAACAATGAAATCTTGGTGATCATTATTAGCAAGAGACTATGACAAACTAGTCATTATAGTTGAATATTAATCTGGTATCAGAGCTTAAAGTCAGGAAATTAAAACCAAAAGGTGATAAAAAATTGGTTTAAATTATGTATGTCATCTCCTGCTTATAATGATCCATCTGTAACCATCTATTGACTTTATATGTTGCAGCTGCTTAAACTGCTTGACAGACTGAGGGACAGAGAGCTGAGGAGAACCATGCAAATTAAGATTAAGATCATTTCTGTCTGTATCTTAACTCGAGGAGTGTCTGGTTAGGTTAGGTTATGTGGAGGATGGCCAGTGGACTCCATCTTGCAAAATGCAAAATCTTAAAATATTTATTTCTTCAATGCTGCTGTTATGGAGGACACTATACAACTATACATATGTCTGGGGAAAAGTACATTTTATTTGAATATCTAGGAAGTACTTCCCACTCGTTAAAGTTGTGCCAAATATCCCATTAAAAAAACAAACAAACAAAAACAAAACAAAACCAAAACATAAAGTTGTACTGATCTATGTGTGGCTTCAGTAATGTTAATCTACTTTCCAGATTAGTTTTCAGTCTTCTGAAGCTCATGACCCATGCCTAACTGAATATGTGGTGTTATTGTCAATTTGTATCCTATACAGCACAAAATGTCAAAGCCTTGTTTGTTTTGCATTTGGATGTGTACACCCAGTTTAACATTTCTACAGAATGTATGGTTTGTGCAAACTCTGCCTTTATTATCTTTTTTGCAAAATACCCTAAAAATTTGTACTTTCAGTATCACATTTCATGCCATTAGTAATCTCTTTCATCTAAATACTTATAGTGGTACTGTGTTTGTTCTTAAAATGAACCAAGCAAGGCTGTTTGTCTGTTTCCTGAGAAAATACTTGGGAGACATAAATATAATTATCATTGTTTTCTTGTAGAAACCACTGATTACTCAAAATAAATTCAGACTTCCCAAACAATAGGAAACTATTGGATTACTTCAGACAGATTCCTTCCTGGTATCATTTTATTTAGTGTCATTAAGCTTAACTGCACTGTGCTGCCTTAAAGCAGTTTGCATAATCATTAGAAGAAATACATTATTTGATAAGTATTGTCATTTACATGACAATAGAGATCATCATATATGATGGCTGAACTATCAATCTATACAAAAGTCAGGATTTGCTCAGATCAAAACTGTAAATTTTGAATACAGAGAGAACTGCATATGTACATCTAGTGACAGATCCAGGCTTCCAAAAGGATAAGCTTACATTCCAGAAATACATTTAATTTGGGCCAAATACATATATAACTTTCATATATTAATAGCTTTTACTGCTGTCCTGATGGAATCAAATTGAAGAATTGAAGAGTTGCTGCCTCAGAGATGAAGTTTTTGTGTTTTTTGAAGAAAGACCAGAGGGAGAGAAAAAAAAAAAAAAAGAAAGGTTTATTTCCAGAGAAAATCCTTCTGTAATGTGTAATTTTACATAGCAGGAATCTTTCAACAAAGGGACTATTTTAACAACAACAAAACAACAAACAACCAAAACACCAGAGACGTTGTATTTAGGTAGGAAATGAGAATAGGCTTATAACTTCAGAGTACAGGTAATATTAATACACAAATAACTATAGGTTATAGGTTAATCAGTTATTTATAGTAGCTGGATGTATTTAGATATACTTGACTACTGAAACATGTCCTGAACACTGTATTTATGAGTGGCAACTAATAAATATTAGGTAAAATAAGGAAGTCTAAGCCAGCATTTTTCTTTCTGTTGAAGAGAACAGTACAAAGTAGAAGGATCTTCAGAACAATTATGTATCTAAGATACTAAGCTTAGAATTTGTAATGTTATCTCTCTACAGACATAAAGAGTTTTCTTTGACAAAGTGGCAGTCATTCTCATTTCTGTGAACTACAAGCTCATATCAGTACTTTCTTTTTCTAGTATCACATGGATAGTCCAATTCTTTATGCCAACAAAAAAAGCTTTGAAAAAAGCTAAGATGATACACTTCCTTAACAGATAGGTATTAAAAAAAGCGTGCTTTCTTAACTTCCTTGGTTTTGTGAAACGTATTATTCATTAATCAAAGGCAGTAGCTTCTCAACAAAACACTACAATATGAAAATCTCTGTTACTTTAGTTACTGAAATGTAATATGAGTTTAATACAACAAAACTGGAGTCTGTGAATGACTATATATGTTATCAGGATTTTACACAGCAGAAGGAATTGTGATCTGTTTCCAGTGATTTTTTTCAATAGCCATATAAGCTCCGAAAAGTGCTAAGAATGAAAAGGTCCTACATCCGACCAATCTCAAAAACTTTCGAAGACATGTATACAATGTGCTGTTTTTTTCATCTTGGAGAAGAAAATGTTTCTATAAAATGCTTTTTAGATGTTTTAGCTAAAATGGAAGTTTCTCAGCAAAATTAAAAAAACCCAGTAATATGACAGCAACTGAAGTAGATGCACAGCCAGCATGCAAATCACTTCACAGCATAATGCATTTATATATAAGGTTATTAGCTATCTCAATTTAAGTTGGTTTCCTAAAAAATCTTTACAAATTAAAGAAATACTAAATTTCTAAGAAATATAAATAATTCATAAAAAAAAAAAATAAATATTCTTTTAATACCAAGAGCATATTGACACTAAGTCAAGGACCAGAATCTGCCTTTCAACTTGGAATGATGGGACATGTGGCATGTGGATGAAATTTGGCCATGTATATCTGTATAGTCTTTGTTCATGTCAACCTACAGAACTGAAAGATACACAAGTTAATTCTTAGATTCTCAACGCTAAAACGACTTGAGCTCCAACAGAATACTCACTCTCAGTAGCTTTCACTCTTCTTCACCTCTCTTCAACCCTAGTATTCCTAAACTAGGAAGCCAATAGGTTCAAAAGTTAAAGACAGATATACTCAGAGTTGCATACATCTCACTTATTTGAGAAATCAATCTTAAGAAGAAAGGAATTTGAAGAAAGAACTGGGCCTAAACAATATATGTTTTTTGAAAAACAAAGATTAAACAACCAAAATGCATTGAGACTGTTAGGGGAAAAAGACTCAAAAACAAACATGAAAAAAACCTGAAAGAAAAAATTTCATTCACACTTTTCTAAAATGGAAATTTTAAGTTGCTTTACTCTAAATAACTTTATCTTATAAACTTCCTTCCTTATTACTTGTCTTTAACAGCTAATACTGTGAAAAACTAAAGACATGTGGTTTGATTCCATTCATATAAAATTTTATGTCCAGACAAGCCTTCTTCCATTTTTTCAAAAATCCCAGTGAGCCAAGACTATCAGCTATCCACGCAGCAGTTGCTGTACCAGCATCTACATGATCTTGCAAACTATTTAGTCTAGTTTTGGACCACAGAGCTTATGTCTACATTGGTAAGTAGTGTTGACCAACAAAAGTAAACCTGTAGAGGAAAATAGCTGAGGAAGTGAGATCTATATTATATATATTTTGGAGGTTTGGTTTCTTTGAACTAGTTCTAGTTGGGTGCCCTGGGCTAGATGTATTACATGTGCTCCATGTGATGCAGTTGTTTCTTCCCTGAGGGGGATGTTCCTTGAGCTTGTTCTGTAATGCAGCGCTAAACATAGTAAGGAAGGATGACTGGGAGATTTGCCTCAAAATGTGCTCCTGATGAATTAGGAGACTGGAAAAAAAGAAGAAACCTCATTAAGGGAGTTTCTGAAACAACCTGTCTCAAAGGAAGTTGTGTTGGTTTTGTTGGGGGGAGGAGGGAGTTTAGCCCTTATTGATATTGGTTAGACATTGGTGTGATTTGCTAATCTGTCTTCAAAAATGCAATTTATTGAATTCTTTATAATTACCATTATGATATTTTTTTTCCACTGAAAATATATTGCTGATTTTAAGTGGAAAATAAGATCACGCACAGCTTTCATCTTGAAAGGTTTCCGCTTCCCTTTCTACAAAATAAATATTCTATTCATCCCTTACTGATGCTTTCTTCCTCTTTCCATTCTTGATATTTTCATTGGCAATATTTGTTTCTTGCATGGCATTTTAAAATTGAGTACATTTCTCCAAATTTAGCTTAGTAAAGCTAAGCTAAATTTGGAGAAATGTACTCAACTTCTTTTCCTCTCTCTCAGATTTCCTACTTTTCTGTCTGACTACCATGACTGTTCAGAGTCTCCCAGCTGCTAATCCTTCTAGAAATGGCAAAGCTGACAATGATAAAGACTGTTTTCACAGCTTTTTTCAAGACCGTCCGTTTAACTTGAGCAAAACCAGGATAAGCACAACAGTAGGCTCTGAGTTTATGTAGTATTTGAGAAACAATGATTTTTCCTCAGAGAGGACTAATCTCAAAGTACAAGGGACAAAATAAAACATACTGGAGTAAATAATAGCATTGTATCCAATTTGTTTGTCATTATGAGATTGAGACTATTCAAAGATTTGAAGGCAAAAGAAACTTAAGGTAAATAGAAACAAACTCTGGTTTATTCCCATACTCCATCATTTATAAGAGCAACTCCAGTTAGTGTTTCTATATAAACATAAATGTTTCAGTTGAAAGGAAACTCCCCACTGAGCTAATTAGGTAACTGGAATGTGGTCTTCTGAACAGAAGTTTATACTGATTAAAAAATCCCAATTCAGAACAAAATGAACATGGGCACACAGTGCAACTCAGAATTGCTTGTAGAAATCTTATTTTATTTTATATAGCTTGTAGTCACACAATTTACTAATTAAATTTCTCTAAATGACAAAGGAGCCAGGAGACTCTAGAAAAGAAACGTGCATCATGTTTCAAAGTGGGGAAAAAAATAAAACAAGGACATTTTATCAAGTGGCTTGAAAGAAGATAATGAAAAGATACTGGAGAAATGGTGACACTATACACAGCAAATATTTTGGGGGAAGATAAAAGATTAGTAACACATAAGGGAAAAAGATGCAAGTTACATGTCTTTAGAAAGAAGTTAAAAATCAGTAAAATGGCAAGGAAGGAAAAAATAATATGCTCTGTTCAGATCTGAGGACACCAGCAGGAGATGTGCTCACCTATAACTGGTGTGAACCAGACCTGAAGATTCAGCTGTGATATTCAAAGTAAAGGAAAGGAACTGTTTTTGCTCTGCCTCCCATGACAAACTGAGGTTTAAAGGAAACTTAAGAGAAATGAGATGTGCTTTACCAAGAGGTTAAAGTTAACCAAAAAGAGAATTTTGAATAAGAGTATTTTATTACCCGAGTAGTTAAAGAAGAATAACTCAAGATTAACAATTCTTGATAGGAGCCCAACTTTCATGCCCTTCACTTTATACTAGATTTTTATTATTAGTTTACAAACTAGTGAATGGAGAGATTAAAAACAGCTTTTCTGAGAGACAGGCAGAAATCTGGAATGTTTTCCAGACGTCATAGACATTTTTTAAACAAAACTTCTTATTGCTCGAAGTGATAAATATAGCAAAGACGTGTATTGTATGCTTCTGCATGAAGCTTTTCTTGCAAATTGTTTCAACTACTCACATATTTAGTCACATACACATACAAATATATATCAAGGTAAGGTATATCAAACGTTTTCGTATCCACTGAATTCCACAATGCTTTTTTGTTGTTGTTGTTGTTGCTGCTATTGTCTTTAATAAATCAAATTTTGCATCAGAAAAAGTCTAGTGTTTGTACACTAGACATGAACTCTTATCTGTCTTCTAAGCGAGATCAATGGTTGAATTATTTGTCTTGGCTAGACTGATAGGCACCCTGTTCTCCATGAACTCACCCTTACTATGCTTATCAGCATAGTTTTAAAGAAGGTATTATAGTAAATTCTCCATGACTCAGTTTTCTTTGTGTTAAGGAAAGATGTTATTACTTTTCCTTCCTTACCATTCAAGATAGTAAGCAGTGATTCAGCACTGTCTGCCATAATTACCTAGAAGATAGCTAAAAGCAAGAAGTAAAGCACTTAACAGGGGTAGTGCAAAGTTACGCTAATCTAAGGGAGGTTCAAAGCAGAGTGTGAATGGAAACACTGAAGTATGCTTTTCTGCATATCTGGGTAACCCACAGAGTCCCTTAGGTATAATCTGGAAAGATCAAAGGGATTTTCTAAATCCTTTTCCCATCTTGCAGTTAGGAAAAACATACTTATTACTAGCCTTCTCACAAAACTTCCACTTTTGCAGAGAAGGTGTTCTTGATACATAGTGACCCTTGTGATTAAAATTGAGAAAGCTCATGAAGACAAATTCTTCACCAGTGTGCAAGCTGTGTATTACACCACAAAACCATTAAACCTGAAGAAAGGAAGAGGAAAATGGAAAGGAAGAAACCAGAAAAATGTTAAATGTATTCTCTGTATGATCGGATTAACTGCAGTCAGTGTAATTAACTAGAAATGATTAATACATGTTTCCATACAATTGATATAATTCTTTATGTGATTTATGAAGTATTTTGTCTTCCAAATGACATATGCATTTTATCACCCTGAAAGGGTGACAATAAAGAGCAGTTCACGTTAGTCAGCACTAACTTCTTGGCTACACTTCTTATATTTCCATGCTTCCTAGCTGAACATCAAGGAACAAGGGAAGAAAATCCTAATTCCAAAGGACTGAAGGGAAATCTGCAAAACATTATAGCAAAGTCTGACACAGAGTTCTGCTACTGAAGCAGGGTTCCTAATGGACAACAACTAGAAAAAGCACTTAAGAATGTCATAGGAAGGAAAGACTGAAAAGAAAGTATAGTGATCCAAAATAAGATCCACTCCAACTAAACCAGAACAGTACCACTTGAAATATTGCAGTGCTTCAGTAACAGCTTTGTTGTTAAATGCAAACTGTACTTAATGCTTTACATTTACCTTTGTCACTGAATCCAGTTTTATAATCAGAAGCTCAACTCCTTAAACTGTTGGAATAAATGTGGGGTTTTTTAAAATTTTTATGTTTATTAATTCAGAGAAAAATGACAAATCTGTAATACTTTTATTCTTGGAAAGTTACTTATTCCAAGTAACACAAATCCTAAAATTTGTGAATCTCAGGAGTTTAAGCTAAGTTCCTCAGTAGGAGAGAAGCCTTCCTAAGAGTCAGCTTAAGCAGCAGTCATCAAGGACCATGATGCCTGGATAACCCTCCTCAGATAGGTATAATTCCATTGTCATTTCTGAGGACAAGACAGATTTTATTAAAATCTAGAAAGAGGAATACAGTTTTATACTGTAATTGATTTATGTCACAGTTTTAAGTTAATGCAGTAAGTGATTTGCAGTGACTACAATTCAAAAAAATGAAAGTTGCAAAAACATTTTCCTTTGTTAAGTAAACCTATTCAGTTAGCAACGTGTGTAACTGAGTTTCTCCTTCCACATTAACAGTTCGGAAATTTAACCTCATAAACAGATGGAAGCAATCATATGTCATATGTGGTCCGAGACAACTAGAAAAATGAGCTGGTATGCAGGATGAAAAATCTAGAGAACAACAATTGATTTGTAACAAGCTCAGTGTCTGAGTCCAAACAGTTTCTCAGTTCATGAGATTTCACTCACACTGCAGTAGAATTTTCCCATTCCAACAGAATTCAAAGTGGAATTCAACACATACAAAGCCTATTTATAATGGGAAACTTCTGGAAGATTTGAAGATTCATCCTGACAGATATAATGAACTAAATGAACTCCCAATACTTTCCTCTGAAAAATGGTAATTTTTTGGGAGACCTGCCATCCTGAAATGTTTCTTTCCTACCTTGATCTCTCATTTTTTTGTAGATTCCAGGTACCACTACTCACAATTCAGAAGATTTAGTCTCTGCCTCTTCAAAGAATTATTACTAATTAATTAATTATTATTAATTAAATACTTCACAATTTTCTTCTTTTATCCAGTTCAAAGAACCCCTAAATCTGTCCTACCTATCGGAAGGGTCACAGTAGGTTGTTAAAGGACCCTGTGCAGATTATCTCTTCTTGCTTTCCAACATGCATATGCAGGCCATGTGACTCCATAATAGATGGACATCTTCATTCTCCATCAGTGACTTGAATTTTGCAGCCTGACTAAAAAGAAGCTGTCAGGAAAAGATTAAGCAGGACAAGGGAACAGTATAGGAACAGTAAGGAAGCTTAAGTCTTCAGGATTAATTAACAATGAAGAGGCAGGGACAGAAGCTTTGCTTTTTGCAAACTCTCCAAGGATTAATGAAGTACATTTCAGAGTACAGGGAAGGAGCTCAATCGCCTCTCCAATGAGTCTGAAATTATAGTTTCGTCTAGTCGTTATTTTCTACCATTTACTTTATTCTGCAAACATAGATGGTGGAAAGAGAGGAAAAGCAAAGTCTAAACATGCCAGACCATAATTAGTTGCAACAGATACCTGAGCTGTTCCACCTCACAGTAACTTTTCACCAATCTAATACAGTCATGGTTTGGAATAACTGATTTTCTCCAAGCTCCAAAATGTGTATTGGTACACAGTGTGCAACTTTCATACATCCTGAAGGCTGGGTGCTGTAACCACCCAACAAACTTAACAGATGCCCACAGAGTATGTTGATCTATGTTGGATTATATCCAATAATAATTTCAGATTCACAGGGAGATTTTTCTTTTTTATAATCATATGAAGTATAAATTTGGGCCTAGGATTTTGTCTATGATTAAAGGCCTAGTGTGGTATGATACAGCTGGTTCAGTTTTAAGGAAGAAATCACTGTTAAGGCACAAGAAAATACGTAAGTAACAGCTGTGTAGACGTTCATGAGTTTTCTCATCAGAAGCATGACCACCACACACTAATGCATACTCCTTTAGCAACTACTACCTGCTGCTATTAAAAAAAAAAAAAAAAAGAAAAAAAAAGAAAAAAAAATCCTTTACTAAGTCATAAATACTGTTCTTACAAGATGTCTCATTCACATGGCAAAAGATGCTTTAATTTAGACTGATTTAGTAACCTCAATCATACATTGGCAGTTATCAGTTTGGCACACATATGCAGCAAAGATGATGTGAGTGGTGACATTCACTATGAATGAAACTACAGAGTTTTCTTAAGGTGTTTAATCAAAAGAATACAAAGCAACAATTGAAGTGTAATATGTTATGCACTTTAACACATAGCCTGCACATCATATCCTAAAATGTACTTTCAGAACTTTTGCACAAAACATTCAGTATTGTTCAAAATACAAGGTTAGGAATGTAAGTTAATTTAGAGAATAAAATACTATTACCTATTTGGAAGATAAACAAAATCTACAGAGTTCAGTGATAACACAATATTAATTGTCATGTCTATCTTTGTAGTTTGTGGTATTATTGTAGTTTCTAGAGAGGTAAGAACAATAAGCCTGTAGCCTCCTGTGCTATTAGCAATGAATCAGTCCAAAAGAACCAGTAGTTCCAAAGGAAACATTTTCCCATTATAAAGTTTAATGACATTGAAAATATACTACACGAGTTTCGTGCGTTTTCCTTATTTAACTGAAATTGTCTGTTGGCAGTATGTTCCTGTGCCATGCAGGAATATCAAGTAGTTATTAGTGGAAATACAAAAGGGCTTGCACAATCAAATTAACTCCATGAGTTTTTACAAACTTACCTCCGTGATCTATGCTCTTTATTAGACAAGACTAATATATATAGCAAATAGACACACTATAAGGAATAAGTTTCTGTATTTCTGACTCCTGAGTTAGAGTTTAGTATTTGATGAATTTCCTGGCACAGAAAGTAAGTTTTGCTAAGATCTGTGGCAGCAGGAGTCTGTGACTCTGATCCTCAGCAAACACTTGGACAGCACCAGTAGATACTGCTGCATTTTAAAAGGCCACAAGAATTTGATGAGGAAATTATTTGATGAGAGTGAGGGTGCCAGAAGAAAACAGCAGAAACAACAAAGCCGTCACAAGAATGAAAGTTGTAAATGATGCAAAACCAAAACTGAGTGAACTGTTTCTAGCAGGGTTTGTTCTTCAGGTGAACGTAAGAGTTTTTCAGGAACGATTGCTGGCTAAAAAAGATCTCATTTACTAAATATAAGCTTGTCCCCTCTCTTGGATTCCCATGCTAATTAATGGCACAACTCAAGAAACGGGACCCAAAGACACAAATTTCAAAGCAACAGCAATGTAATGAATACTTTGTTTCATCTTTGTTTTCCTGACTGCAGCAACTTCTGGGGCAACTCCAAATACAGACTAGTAAAATTCATACCAAATAGTACTGAGTACTGTTTCTGGCACTGAATCCTGCTATTTTTTAGATTGTTCATAAGAGTTCAATATGAATGATATTCATATCCAAATTTTTGCAAATAATCACAGAACAGTGTAGTTTAAGTTTCTTGCATTAAGCTCCTGTATTGAATGTGAAAATGTTTTGATGCCTTGCCATATTTAAAGCTACTACAACATTAGGATGCTTTTTTGTAATTTTGTCCATTGTAATTGAACATCTGAGATGTGGTGTGCAACCAGTAATAAGATTTTAATGATGAAAGGAAGTTACTACCAGCACGCACAGTTGCAGGGGAAAAAACTCCAAAGCATACAAAACAGAAAACCACACACAGAACCACCCCCATCCCTCCCCAAACACATCTATTCCAAGAAGAGCATAATGTTAAATATCTACCCTTTAACTACGCCAGTGTGGTTCTGTGGTTTAATATACTATAGTATGTGAAAGGTGAAATAGAGCTTTAGAAAATATTTGTCTGTATGCCCACAAAAAGTTAAATATACCTAAATAGAACTGCTTCAGGAAATCTTTCCAAAGTCCATCATCAAAAAAACCTGGATGATGAGATTACTCACAAGTGAATTTCCTTCTTTCCTTCTTTCCTTCTTTCCTTATCTATCTATCTATCTATCTATCTATCTATCTATCTATCTATCTATCTATCTATCTATCCCCCTCCTTCCCCTCCCAATTTGGATTATAGAGATCCCAAAAGCTCATGTACAAGCCATGAGTGGGCAATGCCCACAGTCACTATGAAGTAGCACATATATCTGTGACTAATATCCAGACCATTCCATTTGCTGGACTCAAGACAATTAAAATGGTGGATGAAGTTTAAAGAATTTTGAGGATTTGTGGGCAGCCAGTCAGTATGACTAAGATACAGGCACTTTCTAGCTGCTTCAAATAGACTTCAGTCTGACTGGTCAGAGTCCCATGTGGTCACTATGGAAAAAGTGGAAACCACCAAAAAAAAACCCCATTGGATTTTAAGCATGTTCCTGCATAGCTTACTCTAGATAACCCTTGTTCTCAAAGTCATACAGCCAAAATAGTGGAGAGTAGAACTACTGTAGTGCATTGTTGGCACAAGATCATCAGCAAGTTGAAGGGAATTGAGAGAAAAAGGGCAAAAGTTGTAAAGGAGACTCGAAATGTTAAGAGGAAGTTGGAGCTAAACGTGTATCTTTGCTATCTGACAAATGCATAAATAATATATAGTTCTAAAAATATTAGCTTCAAAAAATTAAGGAAAATATAAGGGGACTATTCCAAAATTATTTAGGTACTGATAAGGCATAATGAATTTATTAAAGAGGATAAGGAACTCAAGATGAAATCCAGGAATAGAAAGAGAGATGTATACAATATATAGTTAAAAAACCCCCAAACAACAAAATATTAAAGAACCATTCTGAACCTAGATAGCCCATCAGTATGAGATCTCACACTGAGCAGTGTTCTAATGATGCAGTTGGCGTTTGAAGCTGAGTTATCTTGAGAACAGCAGAAAGCTCAAACTGATTCTCCACGTGTACTGTGAGACAATTCAGCTGCACTGCCACTACATCTCACAGGCATGATATGAAATCACACAGGAAAAACAATATAAACGTATTTCAGTTATTTTATATTTACATGAAGACATAAACAGTCAAGTGCATGCATCCCAGATTAGTCTCAGTTCAGAGATCAGACAGTTCTAATATCGATTAACAGGTCTATTCTGTGTCTGGATGTAGAGGAAGCTCATAGCATATGAAATTGGTAGTTACTGATGTTTGTGCATGCTGCAGCTGTCATCCAGTAGTTCTTTACATCCCTGCGGAGTGGAAAAATCTATGTACCAGTGTAGTCTCTGCTCTTTAGTAATTATAATAATCTGATGCCCCTTTCCTCTTTATATGTTGTTCTACAACCCAGACTAGACTATGAGGGGTACCTGCTCTAAAAGCACACATTAGGCTTCAGACTACTCTGCAACTGGTCTTTGTAATGTTAACCAAAGATAAATTTCCACACAATCTAAGAACAGTCAGATTCAGTAAGCTCCTGAAATGAAACAGAACAACAAGAACAGATTTGAGAGACCTGCTAAAAGGATGGGGTCATAACTAGAGTATAATTTATTGTCAAATCAAAAGCCATGACTTGAACAAGGATGAGAATTCAGCCTTAAAAACGTTCACACAATCCACCAATGTTAAGAAGACTTTTCTGTGAGATACACTGCAGGTTGAGGTTTGCACAGATAGGACCAAGTTAGGCAAATGAAGAAAAGATGAAGACAGCTTGTGCTGACTGTGGAATGGATAAATTGACTAAGGGCCAAGACTTCCCTGCTAGCTAAGAAGCTGTACCATAGCACCCAAAGTGGACATGAATACCCACTTTCCTGGATGTATCAACTGGTAGCTATTTATCTTTTGATTTAACAGACTTTATTATAAGTAAGTGGTCTTCTGCTAAGTGAATCCCTCTCATTTATTTTTCCAGATTATACTCTGAAAACTACCACAGCAGATTCCACATGGTAAAAGTGGTAAAAATAGCAGCTAGATTGTAGGATTTATATAGAATCACGTTCACCCTGTGCACACTAAGAAGTTCTCTGCCTGAAACTAAGGAATAGCTTCATAAAGTGCTGTGTCCTTACTTGTTTTCCTGTCATTCCTTCTACAGCAACTTACTACTGCTCTCCTACTTTCTCAAGCTGACCAGCTTCACATTAATAATTTACTACCACACTGTACATCCTACCCATTCTTTCCTTTATATCATCAAATAGATCACTGTCGGCACTATCTTTTTGCTGCATCTACTCAAACTTAAAATGACAAAATCCTTTTTGAGCAGAGCACAAACTAATTTTAAGAAGTGGGGTTATGGATTAATATCTTTTAATACATCAAAGGCATGGCATAAAATGTCTAAATAGTATTTTCTCTGCATGTTTTAGTTGCAACATTTCAGCTGTAAGGTATTCTCCCCAAGTAGAGAACTTGTATTACATTACTAATAAGCAGGTTTCCTAAACAGAGTTTTAACAACAGTAAGATCGGATCGCACTGAACTCCAAATGGCCCAAATAATGCAATTCACCTATTGCTCTCTGCTTTCACTGTTGTAAGTGCAGACATTTCATGGAGGATATAAATTCAGATGTGTAGGTTCATAAAGTATAGTGAGCATGTTATGGGAAGAAGTTTTCTTTTAATTATTCCAAAAGAATATGACACCCTGCCTAAACCCTAGAAAACATCAGTAGGACATAGAAAACATCTGTAGGTTGTTAAACTCTGGATCAGCCTTCCACGTGTCTTCACAAGTTTTCAAGTATCTTGTCATCAACTCCTGAAGAATTCTGTCTTCAAGTCAACAATAACCTACAAGAGTCAGCCAGAACTCAGCCTTCTAGGGGTTATATACATAATTTACAACATCAAAGATCAAAAAGCACATGGAAAGCAATGTATTGCTTTTAGTCTCTAGCACCACTGGGAAATGGCTATGTGACATCCTCAAGGATGACAAGAAAAGTGTTAAACAGAGTAATTCATGGTGGTTATTTTATTACCTTACATAGAATGAGCACCTAAGTAGCTCAGTCTCTGGCATGGTTTATATATTTTTTTTGATGTAGTAGAGCAGTTTCACATAGTCAAATGCTAGACAATTACCCTATGAAGGGATAGCCATTCATCATGTCCACTACTGCCTCCTGCATATAAAGGAGCAGAGAACTCCCTGTCCATTTGACATTAGGAAACCCAGTAGCTTCTGTGACTCCATGTGCTCAACAGCATTACTTCATGGTACCCCAACTTACTTGTATTCCCAAAGGAAAAAAAAAAAAAAAGGGGAAAAAATAAAAAAATGAAATAAAACTTCAATACTGTGTCTCACTGGGATAGAGTTAAGTTTCTCTGTAGGATCCCATATGATGCTGTATTTAGGGTTTGTAACTAAAACTGCATTGATAACACACCAATGTTTTGGTTGTTGCTGGGCAGTGCTTTCACAGCACTGAGGTTTTCTCCCCCCCCCCC
>NW_020799098.1:30457641-30540511 GCF_003259725.1 Athene cunicularia
AAGATAAAATGCACCTAGTATTTTTCTTCCTCATTTATTTCAGGAATCAAAATCATTCTTCCTACTCTCCTCACAATCCTTTTCCCATCGTTCATAAAGATAACTCAGATTGTCAGAATAAGACAGCATATAAGAAAATAATTGTAGAAGTTTCTCCCAACTATTTTGCTTTGAATCAATGTCTGCACATGCTCTAGACGTCCTAGTTCAAGAATATAGCTGCTCTCCTAGTCACAAAGGCCAGAATCCACTTTTGAATAGTGGATTTTTAAATTTTTATTAATTTATTTTTTTAAAGAAATTGATAGCTATATGTCTGTCTCAGCCCAAGTCACTATAATAAAGTGTACATAAGTGCTAGTTAGCAGCCCAGTTTACAAATACCTATCAGAATCTTAGTGCCTCTCTGGCCTGTGAGTGGACAGCTGACTCAAACTGGCCAAAGGGATATTCCATGCTGTATGACATCATGCTTAGAAATAAAAACTCAGGGAAATGAGGAAGGGGGAACATAAATGTTTATGGCATTTGTCTTCTAAAGTAACTGTCATTTATGTTGAAGTCCTGCTTTACAGGGAGTGGCTAAACATCTGCCTGCTGATGGGAAGTAGTGAATAAGTTCACTATTTTTCTTTAATGTGTTGCTCTGGAGTTCTGCCAGATGCCATCCTAAACAAGGAGGAATCACAGTACTATTCATGTTTCAGAAGTTTTAATGTCTTGGTTTTTCATCTGTTAGAAGTAAAAAACTGGATTGAGGACTGATAAGTCATGTGATGGCAGTACTTACTTAAAATTAAGTCACATACCTACTGCCTCAGGAGATATCTGCAGCAAAAGTTTTGACGCTGTTGCCATGAGATTGAGTGACCATCTATACCCTGTGAGATGCATGCTTCTGAATTGCTTGGGAAGATTTCATGTTGCTCTGCAATTCTGAGGTGAGCTTTGTGCAGATCTTCAGCGCAAATGACATTTTGTTATTCTGAAATTTTGCAGCTGCTGTCACCTCAGCAATGTGGCATGGAAACTTCCTACCCATCTGTTTGTCTCATGAGCTCAGAAAAAAAGGACTCTAAAGCATTATTAAAAAAAAAATAATAAAAAAAAAATCTACCCAAAGCAAATGGTCTATATCATTGGTCTCTTCTCTAATGGTAGATTAATTACCCACAATACTGCCAAAACTGATGCAGAATTCCCTAGCAGGACTTTCTTTGGCAAAGCTGATGCCAGAGACTAGTGAACTGCAAAATACCTCTTCTCAAGCAGTGTATTTACAGTCACCAAATGCATATTATTTCTTTATCCCATTGAAAATGGTGTGTAGGCTTTCACAAAAGAGAACTAATGGGATGGTGAGAGAGGAACCATGAGAGTTTCAGTGTGACTGGAGAGGCTGAAGGTAGTCATACTAACTTTTATCAAATTTCCCAGAGTGTAGCAACACCAGAGCCCTAGTCCTGCAAAAGTACAAGTGCTCAAATTATTCTAAACACTTAATATGGAGGACATGTCATAAGGACACAACTGTAAGTACATAAAGAAAGATAATAACTGTGTGGACAATATTTAAACCACAGCCTTTAGCTCATTGCTAATTAGATCATCTTCACTGTTCCCTCATAGCTATCCAGTCCTGATTTATTGGATGGTTTTTAGCATAGTAGGGGTAGATGGTAGGAATACCTTTCAGCACACCAGGAACAGAAGGTAGGAATCCTCAAATCCAAGGGCAGGGAAAAGTAGGCTCTCAACCAAGTAATTATCAGCTTTGGGAAATAAATCTAGAATACTTTTAGTATAATTGGTTCTATGCTTTTTGGGAGACCTTAGAAGGAGAGAAATTAATAATAGAAGATATAAAATATTAAAAAAAAAAAAAAAATTCCTTGAACTTTCAAGTTGACCTCTAAGATCCATGCAAATACAAAAGCACTAATAGGGTAAGAAATGCATTCCTTATTTTGGTGTATAACGTGTGCTAACGTTTAAGTGACTTGGGTGAGCCACAGCTTCTCTCCAGGACAGGTGCAGGTACAATCAGAACTACAGCATGTCAGATATTCCACAGAATAATGCAGCCCATGTATAAAAAGCACAGCAAAAATATGCATGAAACATTTAAAACACTTTGCTTTCTCCTGCATTATTTCCTCTAGCTTATTAAATCAATCACCTGGAGCATAAATCTATCTTCACCATCTGTTCTTTCTTCTAAAGCAGCTCCCCATTTCCCTTGACTGTTGTTCTTGTATACAATTCTTTATCAAGCCTAATTGGAAACAGCATTGAAACCAACACCATCTTCCCAGGCATGCTGCTTAACCCTTCTGCATCCAGAACGTTGCACACGAGAGTGCAATCTTTTGAAAAGCAAAGGATTTTCTCCTCAGTGCTGAACCAGACAAGTCCTCCTCACCATAAGGGCTACAGGGTTATTTATATGTGCCATGGGAAAAACAAGGTTAGAATTTCAGAACTTTGAGGCTACCAGTTATGAACAGATACAGAAACATCCTGCTGTATGAGGTCTTATGAAGCTGAAAAGAGAAAGCAGAATTTGGTCCCTTATACCCCCCTGTATGTATGTGGCTGTACGTATCACAGCCACCTACTGTGATAGGTTGGGGGTTATGGGAAGAATTATAGATATACCTTGGAAATAAAATAGGTTCAGACAGTAGGACTCAGTCAGGTCTGTGCCTACAGAGTCCTTCCTCCCATTTTAATAAAAGCATTAGTTATAGCAGTGTTGCAGGGGGAAAAAAAAAAAAAAGTGTGGTTTTGCTGTTTTAGTTTAAAACAAATAAAAATGTAGTAAGAGAATATATTTTCCTGAGAAAATCTTGGCTGATGCTTGGAAAATGAATGATTCACTGGGTATACTGTAGGACACAGGTAAAGCACAAAGCCTTTCATTTCCAGGCATCAACAGTTTGCTTTCATTTGTGCTCCATGATTATATATTTAAATCTTTAAAAGCTTTGGATTTTGAACAGCTAAAGCATTAAATACTGTATTTAGAGGAGATTCACATGCCTTTAAAGCAGGCGTTTCATGGTAGAATAATGTGGGTTTCTGCACAAAACATACTTACATCTTTGTAAATGAAACAACACGAACCTTTTAATTCCTTGCTTGGTTTAAAGGCGCGACTGTATATCATCATTATATTTTACTTCATTTGAAGGGTATTTGACTTATAATTTCAAAATGAGATGTTTTGGGCCTACATATAATATTATTATCTGTAATGGTAAATAACTTACTTGCTAAAGAAAGCAATCAATCAATAAAATTCAAATTCACTTTCATGTGAGTATGAAGTGCCTTAAAAGTGACTCATAGAAACTAACTGGCTTTACAAAGTCAACTTTAGATGTATTCCTAAACCACAAGTGTGGATAAATCTATGACAATATCCTCCAGCAATTTATAATTTCCCTCAACTCATACATTACATCAGCTCTAAGATATTCCTATGAGTTTAAAGTTTAACTAACGACCATAAAACTTTATTCACTTTCTCTAAAACCCATATTTTTCCTCAAATCCCAAATGGCAGATATTCTGAATGACAAAAATATTTTTCAGTCAAAGTGAATATATAAAAATTAGAGCTACTGTGGGTCCAGCTTCCCACAGTATCTTCAGCACAGACTCACTTTCTGTTTGATGGAGATTTGAATCCTAAGAATATATAGGCTGAGGTTAAACCTTCAACAGTGTCCCTAATCAATAGAATGAAAAGCCACGTAACTCATGAAAGAAATTAAGTACTGAGGGATCTTAAGAGATATAACTGTTTAGATATTTAGTATTTTTCTGCCTGAAATGAGGCAGAGAATGGAACATAACACAAATATCTGTTTCCTTACTTGAGTGTTCTAATCATTAGGCCATTCTTTAAGGTTAACTTTATATAATCACCAGTTATACCTTAAACACAGGTTTGACACCTCCTCCTGAATGAATTCCTTTCTCAAATGTCTAAATAACCTTTCTTTAAGCAGTTAACATAAGATCTGGAATTCTTCCCAGATACTGGCAGGTTATATCGTTTTGTGTCTCTGCTTATACATACTTATACTCTACTTATGAATATATATTCATATGTATAGCCATATCAATAATCTAAATATGATTAAATATTTATTCAAATTATTCTTCTGAAGAACTGCTTTCACACATTCACACAGATACCTTGCTCTTACTTGATATACGATGGATACTTGATCCAAGTACAGTGGTAATCCTGTTCAGTTTTTAATATAATACTTGAATAGATAACTTCTAAATCACATTCCTGAAGGCAGCAATTTATTTATATCAAACTTTCACTTAGCTGACTGTGCCCAGGCTTCTATCGCTTTTTCAGAAGGTGGCTGTTTCCCCTCAGCCAGAGTCACATTATATTCATAGGAGTGTAAGTCTAATATTTGTTTCCTTGTTTTTTCATAATTATTATATTGAGTTCTGAGTTTAAGCCAGCTCCAAAACACACTGAACACAGTTTTTTTCTGGGTTTTCTCCAAAATCAGTGACTGGTCTAATCCAGTGTCCTTATAAAAACTTGTATTCCCCAAAAGGATTCTGCATACATCTGTTCTTTTACCTAATACAAATGCCCTTCATAAAAATAAAATTTTTTAAAATGTCTTTTTGTTATAAAAAGAATTTCAGGTATATTATCAAAACTATAAATACTATATAACAAATACTAGCATAGACTAATAGATTTGCATTAGTGATTTAGGTTCACCAATTAGAGCATCTAATTGTAGTCTGCACAACAAACTATAGAATTATCTATAAGAGCTTCTTTAACCATTAGTTGCTTGATTCCCCTTCTGGTAGCAAAGATTCTCTTTGGTGTACTTTGAGGGTTTTTTCCAATTTTCCAAATTAAAGTCTTTAGAAACTTAGTTCCTTTCTTAACATTTAAAGAAAGGGTACCTGTACCTGCTGAAAAAAAAAAAAAAAAAAAAAAAAAAAAAAAATCAAGAAAGCAGCATGACTCTAGTATCTGTGAAGTTGTTTTATTTTTAATAGCATTTTTCACATTTCTTCTTCAGCGTGTGAGCCATTTAGGTTAAAAGCACTTTTTGGACAACATTTTTGCCTGTTAAAACTAGTTAAAACTTGCTATAACTTTTTAAACTTGATAAATAATGCATAGCAAAGCAAGCTTATGGTGGGTGAATATTAATGGCAGGAATTAGAGCACAGAAACTAATCTATAGTCAGAGAACAGTAAGGCACAGAGTACTAAGTGACACAAGTAGGCTAATTGGATGCTTCTTACAGGAACTGCTTTTCTGCAATCATTAGATTCACCTGACAGAGATTTACTTGATGACTCTTGGCATGAGAGAGAATGAAATTGCTTCTCTTTTGTGTCAAAGTAACAGATCTGTGTCCTGACATCAAGGGGAATAATAAAAAATAAAAAAAAAGAAGATAAAATGCACCTAGTATTTTTCTTCCTCATTTATTTCAGGAATCAAAATCATTCTTCCTACTCTCCTCACAATCCTTTTCCCATCGTTCATAAAGATAACTCAGATTGTCAGAATAAGACAGCATATAAGAAAATAATTGTAGAAGTTTCTCCCAACTATTTTGCTTTGAATCAATGTCTGCACATGCTCTAGACGTCCTAGTTCAAGAATATAGCTGCTCTCCTAGTCACAAAGGCCAGAATCCACTTTTGAATAGTGGATTTTTAAATTTTTATTAATTTATTTTTTTAAAGAAATTGATAGCTATATGTCTGTCTCAGCCCAAGTCACTATAATAAAGTGTACGTAAGTGCTAGTTAGCAGCCCAGTTTACAAATACCTATCAGAATCTTAGTGCCTCTCTGGCCTGTGAGTGGTGACCTTGGTAGAGCACTCAAATCCCACACAGCAAGACGGAATGGGAGGGTAAATAGAAGCAGCAAGAGATGACAGTCTGCGCAGAGTATTTCCTAACTAAAGGTGAGAAATGCCTTCATCTCTTTTGACAGCAACCTGTTCAAAGGATCACCCGCTCAGCCTGATCAAAGTCCAGAACCAAGGTGAGTCAGCAGAAAAATTTTGAGGGAAGACTTGAGTAATGAAATGTCAACAAAAGGAAGTGTCAGAAGTAAGCTCATACTGCACTACAGCTCTGCCAAACTTAAAATCCATTAATTGTATGTTTGATAGAACTCATAAATAACATGACTGGTAACTGCAAACTGCATGAAATTCAGCAAATTATAGCATTATATTTAATAGCTTCAAACCACCAACTCTTATACGTAGCTATACCCTCTATAGGATTCAAGGCTGTTCTGTTGTCAACAGCTATTATAGAGGTAGAGTGTGTAAATCATGTTTACATTATGGTACTTGTGGAGGCTTCCCTTTTAAAAGCACAGATTAAAACAGGAAAGTGAGGGTGAGGCACAGAGCCACCTCAGACTAGATTTATGAGCAAAGAAGCTGTGCTGGCAAATGTGTTAATTTACTGAAAATCTGAACAGAGGAGCTTGAGATTCAGTTACTTACACCTAGGCTTCTACTACTATATTAGATGCCAAAAGTTCTCTGAAACTGTCCATAAGATGACTTTTGTTTCTTCTAGAGCAGCAGTCTTTCTGGTCAGGCAGGATACCCTTGGTACCTCCCAGTATATGCCTGAGATCAAGCTGTTTTGAGGCACAAACTCAGCGTTTCAAGGCATAAACCCAGAGTATCAGAGAGCTGGTTGAAAAATATTACCATAGTGTATCTCATTTTCTAGCATGATATACATAATTACACTTGTATGACTTTTGCCGCTTTCAATAGAGCTCTCAATTAAAGTGAATATAAGGTCAAATAAAGCTAGATAACTTCCAGTAGCATTAGGGGAGTCTAAATAGAATTGACACTGTAGATAAATTATCCAGACCAGTTCTGTAAAACTGATTGCTAAAACTGTTAGAAGTCTTTTGACACGACTTTACCACAGGAAGCTATGTATAAATTAAATAAAAGCAGCAGTAAATCTACAAGTACGTTAATCGCTTTATTAAATAGATAATGAATAGGTACCTCATCGTTCCTGCATGCATCAATACAGGTTGCAATATGTTGTCTAACCATCCCTTTAAAAGCACATCTTAAGTGGTACATGAAGAGTGTTGCATTTCAGAGATATCTTTGATTTTCAAAAGACTAAAGAATGAGTCTCACCTTGTATAAACACATGTATCAGAAGTGTCATACACATAACAGAAGTTAATCCCAGAATTTTCTATGGAAATATATGTATTGATATCTGAATTCATAGCTTCATACTTTGCTAAGCTAATGTTTACATTGTGAAAACAAGCTACAAATCTAAATATGTCTGTATATTTATGTGTGCTTTAAATAACATGCAAATTGTTCTACATCTGACAAAGCACACTGATTTATACATTTATATAATACACAACCACACAAAGTTTAGGATGCAAGTAGCTCAATTAGCTTACAGATGACTTAAGAAAACAAGTTTGAAATATTGTAAATCTTCTAAACCAAGCCAATCATTTGATTTTTGGTAAATATATACTATATATATGAAAACTAAGTCTTTTCATCTCAAGCCAAGAGATTTCTTTGGTCATAATTGTGAGACCTCAAGTAGCACACACAATCTCTTGATACATGTGTGTTTGTACTATATTGTTTCATCACACAAGATTTACTTAAAAAAAAATAAATACTTCATTATTATGACTTCAAACTAATCAATACGAAAGTAGCTTATGCCAGAATGAAGATAGTTGAGTGGAAGGAGGTGCCTGAAGAGAGGAGGGAGGAGAAAACTTGGTCAAGCGCCATTTGTTTTCTTTCCACTGCTGCCACCTCCACTGTTAGGGCTCTGTGTGCAATATTCAACTACAGCAGCATCTAATTTCTATTTTATTGAACATTTTTACTTTAAAAAGAGGAGGATTTCCAAAGATATGCTTTAGCTATATACTATTCTACTATTCCATGATCTTCTACATGTCTTTTTGACGTTATGGGGTGGTTTTCTCTGTGAGAACAGCCATTGCATTTCAAAAGGTAGCCTGTTTCAAACACATAAGAGAACCAGGTGTGTCAAAAAATTCCCCACACTGAAAGAGTAACAGTAAATGCAGCTTGTGCACATCTCTCTGCCATTACCTATTGGATGGCTGGAGATATCCAGACCAATCACTGCATTAACGAGTAATTTTACCTCTAACATTTGCAATTGCATTATTTTCTTCCTAAAAATAAGTGAAGGACAGAAATAAGATAGAAAACAACAATATGGAGGAAGCGGATGCTCCAAAAAGATTTCTTTCTTCTGTACATCTTAATTTTTGTACATTTCATTCCTGAGAAAGGATTGTATAGTAGTTTTGGAAATATAAACTGAACTCAGAATATTCAGCATAACAAAAGTTTGGTGTTGTTTTTGTTTGTTTGTTTGTTTTCTTTTTTGTGGTCTGTAGTAAGCATTTATAAGGCCAGGTATCAAAATGAGAATTCCCTCGTTCATTTAGAGGTGCCTTTATCAAAGCCAGCAAGATAACAGCCTTACTAGCCATCAGCTACTAGCCAGTTCAGTATGAGCAGATACAGGTGAATTAAGAAGAAACTGTCAGTATACTCTATGAAGACTGCTTGACCTCAAGGCTCTGCGCACCAGTTACACTAGATTGTCAGTAAAATCTCTGTTCCTGTAAGCATTTTATCCACTTTTAACCAGACCTCCTTAGAGGCAGAAGTAGAGGAAAAATACCACTGCATCATGCTCCAAGCCTTGCTGTGTGGCTATTGTACCACAGACAACATACTTGTTTGGGAAATCCAGCATGCAGGAATTTTAAGCGCTCAAAGCTGCTTCTCTGGTGAAAAAGTGGATGAGGTGCTTAAGAAGATAATAATATCAACAGCGTGTCAACATTTCTGCTATTAATTCTCCTCTTACCTTCTGACAACACAGCTGAAACAGCTTTTTACTGGATTCCAGATTTTTTAAAAAAAGCAAAAACACTTCAAAAGAAACCAGCCTTCTTCATACTTCCCTCCAAACTACACTCTATAATGCATTCCTTTATTATTGTTTAGTATTAAAATTTCAATAGAACGCATTGCTGAAGGTGATTGCATCATGGTGATATCATTTTTGACAATACCTCACTGTAAAACTTATGTAGTAGGGGCAGGATAACATTTCGCTCTGGAATAAACAAAAGTGGTAACACAGGTTCTTTGCTTGCTGGGTATGGGAAGGGTGGGAACCTACTTAGTTCACAGATGTGTTAAGCACTGGAATACAGCAATATGAGCTATAGAATCCATGGGGGTAAACAGAGGTCCAAAGGCTACAGAAAAAATAAAATTACTTCAGCAACAAGTAAAGCATGATTGTTGAATAAAGCCTGCTAAGGCTAGCAGGCTTGTCAGTGTTTGAATATGTCCAAAGTCTATATAAATCAAGAAAGAAAAGAACTACTTGCTTGCATATGCTCAGGAACAGTTCTGTTCAGGTACCAGAGGAGAACACTGTTTATACTGCTGCACTGCACAGTACCTCACTGAAACCCAGTCGCTGAAATGTAATAAGCCCCTGTTCAAAAGCCTGGGAGGTAAGAGCTGGATCTGGCAATAGTGGAATCAAGTTGTTTGTCTAAAAGACACTCATCCTCAAAACATGATCAAAATTTGTGTGCCACTAGTGATGTTCTGAAATGAACTTGGGTGTTGAGAAACAGTTTCCAGTTCCTTATCAACACTTTATTTCTTCTTTAAAGTTTCAACTGATAAAGTAAATTGTTTATTTTATCAAATAGCTACAATATACAAAACTTTCAGTAGGTGCAGTGATATGGATGAACTATTATTTTCTGGATCTACCATAACTGACCCCCAAGAACCACAGGCAGCAAAGCCAATCTGCCTGTCAGGCTATTCGGCACATGTTCCTGTGCCACTGCGCACACTGAACCACAATGTGTTTGGGTCAATCCAGGAAAGGTCCTAGGTTTGAATAGTGAAACTAGGGCTGCCAAGCTGTCCTGTGGCAGTAATTTTGGTGATAGATGGTTGCCACTGAGACACCTGCCCTCCCTTCCCAACTTTGAAAAGTCATTCAGATAACTCTGTATTAAAATTTTATCCCAGGTTTTGGACACAGTTTCACACCTACTGCTGATTGTGACATCATCTACTTCAGTCATCAACACCCCGAGTTAAAGCACAGGATGATGCCACTGGCTCATGCCAAACTGCTATCCAGCTTGTCATAACATAGACAGGTGGATAGACCACATAGACCACTGGCAGCAGGCAGTTCCTTGCTATCTCTCGGTGTTTTGATTTTGCATTTCACTGGGTCCTGATTGTGACCCCATTTGAACATGAGTTAGTGTCTCCATTTATTCTTTTGCAGCTGAACAACATTTTTTTTCCTGAATCTTTGTTTCCCTCCTTTTCCCAGTCATTAAATACAGACTTTCAGTATGGTTGCTGTTGGAGGAATGACGAGAAGACAAAGAATCATAAAATAGCTTGGGTTGGAAAGCACCCCCAAAGGTCATCTAAGTCCACCCACCCTGCAATGAGCAGGGACATCTTCAACTAGATCAGGTTGCTCAAACCGAACTGGCTGACAGATATAGTCGCCCAGAAACCACAAGTGGGTGTGTGGGGTTAGCAGTTCAAAAATGAAGTTAATGCTTATCACTGTGTCCCCCAGAGATGGAGCAGTTGGAGAAAGTGCAAGAAAAGCAGCTGCCTTTCCTAATTTTTTGGAGACATGGATGATCCCTTAACATTAATAATTGTTATGACATTTCTGATGTCCAAATCCTGGTAAGTGAAGTTACTAGTAAGAGTCTAGATCTCATAGAGATCTCTCACAGTGTTCTTGACCTAGCTGTCAATGAAGTAATTTGTGCTGAATATAACTTGTTATGCAAATAAATAAAAATCTACTTCAACAAAATTAAATTGTTATATTTCCTCATACAGTAATGTGGAGAGCAAACAGTATCTGAAACATGGAATGTATTTTATAAATTGGGATATTTCCCAGCACTCACTCAAGCTTTTAGAATCTGAGAGTAAAGGAACATTTTCAGTGCAAGTTAAAATGATTTTTAGTCACTTATAGTTACAAGTAGGTGCTCTATACATCATATTGACAACTTAAATCTCTAAAGTATAAATGTCAAAGACCTTTGCCCTGCCTAAAAGCAACTTGCTGGATAAAACCAGAGAATTTCAATTAAGGGTGAATGTGCAATTACTTTAAGGAAGAACAAAACCAAGCTCTCCATTAGGAATATATGACCAGCTGTTTAAAAAAAAACCCAAACCCCTGTACATTCATTCAATTAACTCCTAACCTTGAAGGCCACAGATCACTTCATTTGTCACCACATCGATTAGGCAGCTCTATATTTTGAGAACACTTCTATGCCATTAGGTTATTAGATCCAGCTAATTTGTTTTTACTAGAATTACCTGAATACATTTGATGCATCAGCTAATTAAGAAAGTTAGAAGATCCTTTCTATATGTATGCGAAATTCTTATCAAAACACTGATCAGAGACAAAATATATATCCTTCTTCAAGTTATAACATAACAGACAATATTTAGAACTGTCATTTCCTTGTTGCTGTGAAATTACACAATACAAGGAAAGAACATTAAGCAATAAAAATCCTAAATATCATCTCTCAAAATCATAAGTAGTTTAATGATTTTCAAAAGTGGTCCCTTCACTATTTTTAAATAGTTTTGAACTATATTTCCTCTCCAAACACTAAAGCAATCTTCACATCTACTGGTTAGTTGAATGGGAATACACTAACCCTAACAAGATGTTTTTACTGGCTCTCTAAAAGATCACTATGTTTTTTTTTCAATGTAAATTGAACTGATACTGCAATACCTAAAGGAATTTTATTTGTAGAAAATAAATTAGAAATGTTTCCTTATTTTTCTATGAGGTATATAAAAGAGAGCATTTTCCTACCTTAGTCAAAGATGTTTGCTTCTGACTGACTGGAACAATTTTACTTGCAACCTGGTAAACTCTTGAGCAGTAATCCTATTATATGTCTACAGCAGTTTCATGGGGGTGGGACTTCTATGTAATGATGAATTCTCCAGGGAATCTTCCCTTTCACAAATGCTGCTGCAGACAAGGAAACCACTCTACATTTACTGTCACAAGCTTTTCAATGATTAGGTTATGATGCAGAGAGTACATATGTAGTGACACAAATTTAAATATTTCCTATATGCTAAAGCTTTGACAAATAGGCTTAGAACTGCAGTATGCTTTATAGGGAAAGTGTATGCATATGTGTGTACATACACAGACTTTATATATCAAAAACAAGAGTCACGAAAGGTAAATATGAGAAAATTGCTTGTTTACCCTGTATGAGTGTGGCAACATAGCATGGCTGGGTCAATTAGTGATTCTAAACACATAATATGAGAAGCAGAAACTCAAAGTCAAATATGACAATCCTTATCTAGAAAAAATTTATTTAAGTGTTTCTTAATCCTAAATGATAAACTGCATAAAAAACCCAGACGCACATCCACCCCACTGGCAATCACTAATCTCTACTGTACAGTGGCAGCATAGATCTAATGAAGAAGCTCTGCAATACGTTAACCCAATAATGTCAAAAATAGCTTCCTATGAGCTTTCTGACAAAGAACGGTGATGTTTATAGTTATTATTATTATTATTATTAAGATTTATGAGAGAAAAGACCCTTGAGAGTATGTGTGGTCACTTGAAATAATAGACAACAAATGTGAGAGCAAATTGATATGTTGACTGAAAAAGAGGTGTATCTGGCAAGGTTATGGTGGTGAATGTGACAAAGGGTGAAGAAGTGTCCCAGTATTCACCCAACCACTTCAGTGGAGCTTTAAGGAGAATGTTCATACAACCCCATTACTGAACTAAGTGAGCATATCAGCCTTTATCAAATCATCCAGTACTTCTCTTATCTCATTTACAAATAAAAAGGAAAACAAAGCAAAAATTATGTCTAGATCTAAAACTAATGCAAAACTAGCAAGTTAAAAATAGGACTTTGATACATTTTAGATACTCAAATTAAAAGCACCTCTCCCAAGCGTTAGCTATTATCTAAATTAGGAAAACCTCTAAAGGAATCAAAATAAAAGTTCCCTACATACCTCTAGACTTGCTTCTGTACACATTCATGGGTGTTTAACCAATGGCAAGATTGAGAATTTTGTCAGCTAGTACTTTCAAAATGCAAAAATGGGCCAGAAAATAGACATTCCTTTCCCTATATCCTTCAAGTGACTCCATTTGTCCGGCACACTTATAGCTTTGTGTTAGCTACCTCATAACAGGTACTGTGACATTCATGCCTTTCTTCTGTATAAATTTCAGCATTCATCCAGGGCACAGAAAACAAATTCAACACCTCTTTCTTCAAAATGCAACCTGCATTTTCCAAATCTGTGAAAGTGCCCTAACCAGCAAGTCTTGAAGTGGTCTGTGTGCTTACCACACCTGCTTTCGAAACTGTCCCAACAGGGATACAACACTCAAGAATCTCAGCTACTTAAAAGACAAACCAAAAGAATAAGCATCATGCTAGAAAGTTCAAACAGGAGCATAACCTGAACAGCGGGTAATGACCTTATCTAGATTAGACTTTTGAGGATTTTATTTTAAGAGAAATGAAAAGAATTTACAGTTGCTTAACTCAAAAGGCAGAAGGTGAAGGAAGAGCAGCGAGGGAAAAGAACAATATTTTACTATGTCAAAAGCAAGAACAGAGATGTTCCACATCTTTATAGCGGACAGTATAACAAGCAATGAGTTTAAATTGCAGGAAGAAAGGTTTTCCAATGTCTAACATGGATCTGCCAGTAAAGAGAAAAACTGCAGTCTTCCAGTTTGCCTGAGAGGCTTTAAGAACACGTTAAAAAAAAAAAAAGTATAAAAAATCTAGGGAGAGTTTATTTTGTATTGGCTGAGTAAGGTGATCTGTACATGTCTACACAAGGTTGTCATTGCAAGTTCTGCATATTGATCATGCAGAAGTGAAGCATGTTGCTGTCAGAAATAATTTTGCCTGAAGAATATACAACTTGTAAAAAAGTTCAAAAGAATTATTGATAGGAAATATTGTCAATAGAAGTATGAATGTCATCCTGCTAATGAGAAGCTTGAAAGCAACATAACACTACTTTATCATTAAGTTTTAAATATATGCTTGGTTCATTCATTCAAAAGACTTTACCTTCACTTTAGAACAACTATAAGAATGCAGGATATATAAATCAACGTTGTTCCTTTCTCAATTTGATACAGAAATTTAGATCATTTAAGACTGCTTTTCATAGCTGTAAACAAAACCTATGTGTCAGGTATACTAGACTTCTCCAAGTACTTTGGTTCTGCTCTTTGTATGAAGTAATTGCACTCTGGTAAATCTTAGAATGTAATTATTCTGACCTAACAGACTCATTTTACTTAAGACCTTCTTTTATTGATCTAATATACAGTTGAAATGCTCTTTCTCCTCCTGGCTTGTGCATTGCTTGTATTAAATTACTGTCTAACTCATTTTCATCTACTTTAAAGATTACTTCGTGGATAAATTACACCAAACAGAAAAGGTATTTGCTTTTAAATAAATAAATTACATGCAGCCCCCTTTGCTACTGTTAGATAACCAAACTTGCAGTTACACTTCTACTATTTGATAGCTGTCACTACTCAGTAACAGAAGTTCTCTATACAGCTGTTCTTTAATCACATCAAATTGTAGCATTTTGTAAATAGAAAATGTTCTTTGATAAAGGAAATTAAATTCCATAAAATGCCGTCTCTCGGAACATGCCAATTTGATTTGCTGGTATTGTGTTGGATATCTGTAACCAGTGTTTAGCAATACCTGCACATTAAAATGATTAATGCTTTGCTGAAAGACACAAAGCTATTGGGAAGTGCATTTCATCTACAACTGTAAATAGAGACTCCAGCTGTCAGAAACAAATCTGAATAAAAACATAGTTCAGTGGTATTTAAAACAAATAAGAAATCTCACATCAGTGTTTTTTATTCTTTTCCCTTTCCAGTCAGAAGAGCTCAATATGCATCTCTAGAAAACACACAATATTCTGATCATTTTCCTTACTTTTCCATGCTAGAGTACAGATCATGTGGACAACTTGTATGGAGCTCCCATGGATTCTGTATTTCAATAAAATATTGATGATGTGTGGTGTTCATCACTTTTTGCTCTGGTGATAGTCTTCTGTGTGGAGTCAGTTCTGATCAGTAGGAAAACAGCAGAGCTCTCACCACCTCCCCAGGGTAAAAAGTAGCACCACTAGTAGTCATCGGGAGCTTACTTCAGATTTCCTTGTAACAAGGGCTGTCAAAAGCGAACTGGGGTCAGCTATCTGCTGAGTCACCTTGGTGTATTTAACTAAAGAGATTGCAGATCCATACTTATTTTTGAGAAAGTCTATTAAAAAAAAAATGTCATGCTGTACTGTAACATGAATACCTTGAAAAAATGCTTTCATTGTAGAGGTTTGGCTATATATGATGCCTAGCCTAACTAATAAATTCTAGGGACTCTACACTTACCATAAAATCAATCAATTATTTCAGAAAGTGGTATAATTGTAGGAAAAAAAAATAATGAAAAGTGTAAGATTGAGCTGTACACAAGTAGACTGGAATACACTAAACAGTATTACACTGGGAAACAGAATACCCCGTACATATTTGCTCCATTAAGGGATTGCAATATTTTATTTTATTTTTTTTAAACTATACTCCTTCCTGTGCTATGATGAACTTTATGAAATAAAATGTTGCAGTGAGAAGTTCTATAAGCTGCTATGGAGAAGGCTAGCCAAAGCTTATGCATTTTCCAGTTAATTTATACAATTGACTTTGTGTTATTATTAGTCATGCCAGCCTAAGGTTCTTAGAAACTTCAAGAAAAGATCTGGTTTGCTTTCTACATTTTTATCTGGAGATACATCATTGTACTACTTTACTACTTCGCACATCAAAGACTTCTTTCCAAAGTTTTACTAAGTACACAGTTTTAAAGCCCAGATATTCTGTTGTTTATGTTAATACAATTCTTAATGCATTCCTGTTGCTAGGATAAGTTTGTTTACAGCTTGCAGATGAAGTATTTCTTATACATTTTTCTGAGGTTCCTCTGTTTTTTTCATTGACTAAACAGTTACGTCTAATGCATGGGCAGTGCTTCCTCCCTTCAGATCATGTGTGTTACGTCAATGGCAGCATCACTTCTTGCCAGGACCAAGAGAATTGCGCTGGCGTGTTATTCATACTATAGACAAAAATAATTACATTGCTTCTCTTCTGAAAACTAGGCACTGAAATGGAAGCAACCCGATACACTTTAGTAAGACTTCTTTCTACAAAAGGAGTTTAGTCTCCCATGTCATTACAGGAAATTCAAAACAGCTTTCCCCATGTTTAATTAAAAGGTCTAATATGGTTTAGCAGTTACTAAACTGAAGAGAGATTTTCTTAAGCATCAGTTACCTTGGAAATTTTACTTTCTTACCAACTCAAAGGAAAGGATGTTAAGTTTCAGACTGGTAGAGTAATAAGGGAAACACTGCTATACCTTAATTACCCCTAAGTAATAATGAATTCGGTAAAATATAGACAAGTTTAAATGTCTTCACTTATTTATTCAGAATTCTGAATTTGGATTGTTAAGTTACTTATGTTATTTGCACAAAGGTGACAATTATACCAGATATGTTTCCTTTGATTATATCACTTAACATATTAACACAGGGAACTGCTTCACTTCTCATGGGCCCTAAGAAGGGCAACCATCAAGCTCAAAATGTTGCTAAAGCAACTTCCAGGAAAGCTTCCTCACTACCCTATTCTACACAGTGCATGCTGCTGCATAAGGTAGTAAAGGAAAAAAAAACCAAACATAGGGGAATTTTATATCTCTTGTGATGCCTTATTCTATTTTTTTTGTTTGTTTTTAAAGTTATTTATTCATTAGGATATGAACTAGAAACCAGTTGAAAACTGCTAGGTTCAGCTAAGAAATAATTTATATATATTAAATTATTATGTAATTGTTTTTACACAAGAAGCCAATGTTATTAGAAAGAATAAACTTATTTCAGAATGTTTACATGTCTGAATATTAAAATATTTATTAGTGGAAACCCCAATTCAAAAGAGCTAGTTTGGATAGGTATCAGAACCCAGCTTTCTTGTTTTTCCCTCAGTGCTGATAAGCATAGGCATTAAGAGTTTTTGCGGGCAAGAGACACTGAATATAGTAAGAACAATCTGTCAAAACCAAAAATTGAGGTTTGGGAGGTTCAATCTGGAATTCAGAAACAACTCGTTCCTTCAAGAGGTTGATGAAACAATGAAGCAGTTTTGTGGAGGGAAAAGAGTGATTGTCCTCAGGCTGTTTTCCCAGTTTACATTTCCTAGGTGATCATCACTGGAAAACTAGATATAGTGGCAAAGTTCAGACATACATCATGTTGCAGAATACAGACTGAAGTCCAGGTCATCTGTGAGGTGAAACCTCAGACCGGAGTAGGAAGAAAGACTTCTGACATTTTATGGAGAGACAGACTGTCTGGGATTAAACTCAGGAGAACCCATCTTCCTTCCTGAAATCAGGTTCAGGTTTTCATACGCCTATAGGCATAGGATGAAGACCTCTAATTATTGTATAAAATCATGACCCCATGAGATTGAGGAGTGCTTTATCACTGATTTGAACAGGTTCAGGTTTTCAGCTATCACGCTATGTTACAGAGGAGTTGTTTCAAAAGAAACTCAAAAAGCCCCCAGTAAAACAAACCCACAAGGAAACCTCATCCACCGGCCCCACTCCCCGCCCGAAGAAAAACCCCAAACCCAACCCTCCAAAACAAACAGCTCCAACAAAACAACTGTGAGACTCAGATAAATTGTAAATTTAATAATTAGCTCATGGATTATCCCATGGCCACATGGCAGAAGTAAGAACAGAATACAGTTTTGCTATCTTGCTTCAAAAACACTCAAAATTGTTCCTCATAACTCTTGATACCACAGAAGTGACTGCATTTCTCATGAATAACAGATTATAAATACTTTCACTTTGATATTCATAGAGTGATATCAAAATACTATAACATTCCCCAAGTTTCCTGTTTCCCATGACTTCCATCTCAAATCTTTCTTAGTGACCTTTGAGAAGGGGATTTTTTGCTCAGTTTCTGCGAAAATGAATGTGTCCAAAATCAGAACTATGACCAATATTTAGAGATTATTTTGATGTTCTTCCACCACCTCCCCCTTTCTTCCCATGCTTATTTGGGAATGATTTTTCTACTTTTGTTCATATTTTGATATACTTTTGCCTTGCTTAGAAATCCAGGTTTTACCTTCTTTGTATAAAGGTCTTCAAATTTTTGCAAATTATTATGACCTAGTTTATTCGCTTTTAGTTGTCATCTCTTTGTCCTTTATGCTGATAAATTTCATTTTGAGTGCATTTTTTTTTTTTTAAAGAAAATATATAATATCTTTAAAACATTAATTTCAGTTATTGGAGGCTGGGGGAACCAGCTGAATTAAGCCATAGAAGGTTAACACAGAACAATAGTTTTAATGAATCATTTAATTTTAAGGATTTAATTTTAATTAGTAAACCAATATTTTTCTAGTATGCTAATAGCAATCTTCCAAATAGCACTAAGATAATAAGAAAATATAAAAATTTACACAATGTGCAGACAATGCAAAGACGAACAAAGTTGTAACAAGCAGGTGGTGGTGTGTTTTGCTTTTTTTTTTTTTTTTTTTTTTTTTTTTTTTTTTTTTTTTTTTTTTTTTTTTTTTTTTTTTTTTTTTTCATCTAAGAGGCAACATATAAAGAAGTAGACAAGAAAGAGAACTAGGGATCACAGATTAACTGAACTGGGTCGTTCAGTATAATGACTGCAGTGAAATTAGACTTTTCAGAAGTATGATTAGTAGCTGCTTACAAGTGGCATTCACTGAAGATGGTATTGGGCTTAGAAATGTTATCATAAATTGAGACAAAACGGAAGAAGCACTCTCATCGAGTTCTGCATGGGGTAATTACTGATATACTGGAGGAGAGCAGAGTTCTGCTTAGAGGGACAGAGTCACAGTGGCGTATCAGACCAACAGCAACATCATGAGGTTCAAAGACAAATGAGAAGCCCAGCCCCTGGCAAAGAGCAAGTCCATGCATTGCAAAATAAAAGCCAGGCACAGATTCATGTGATATCCAAAAAGAACCCAAGGGTCCTGTTGGAAAGCAAGCTGAACAAGAATCATCAGTGAACCTTTGCTGAAATGATGGCTGTGTGCCTACTGGGCTGCAAAAGAGGGAGCACTGCCAATGGGCCAAGGGAATGAGTTATTCCTCTCCACCTGGCATTGGTGAGGCTGCACCTGAAATATACTCTACTGGTTTTTGGCCTGCTCCTTAGGAGAAATAGTTTGTCAACAAACAGGAGAGTCCCATGATGGGTCACTAAGATGGGGGCTGGAGCATATGATGCATGAGAAGCTGAGGGAACCTGAGCTTCTTTGGACTAGAAGAGAGATAGCTAAGGAGAAAGTGGTTGCAGTCTAAGAGGACAGATAGAAGAAGTTTCAAGAATCTGCTCAGACAGCTAGAGCAAAAGGTCAAGGTGACAGTTAGGAGTAGCAGCAAGAGAAAGTATGTTGGATATAAAGAAAAAAACCCCAAACATCTAAATAATGAAAACAGTTAAGCAAGTGTCCAGAGAAGATTCTCTATCCCTGAAGATCTGCAAGACAACTGGAAAAAAACTAATCTACTTTTAAAATCAACCTTTCTTTGAGAAGGGCTTGCAGTTGATAGCTCTAGAAATCACTTCCAACCTAACTTTTCCTAAGACTCCAAGACCATACTTCAGGAATGCTTTACCACAGAAGATGCTTAGGGTTTTATTCAAGTGGACAAGTTTCACCTCCTCCCCCCCTGCCCTGGTTGCTAAAGTAACTGTAGAAGATTCACAAAAAAATTATGTCAGATTCACCACTTGATTTATTAGCAAACATTATCTGATTTTAAGACAAAGTGCAACCTAAATACTATGGCTGTACCAATGAACACTGCCCCTAGGTACATAGCCTACATTAAGGAGGTTCATCTCCATAACTTCCACCACATTTTCAAAAGCTGTCTTTCAAGTTTTGCAGAATAGAATTTCACTACGTACTCTCACATCTACTATGTTAAGGGGTAGAATGTAAGACAGAAATCACAGGAGTAGGTTGAAGCTTTTAGAAAGAGCTATCATTATTTAAAGTTTAGCATAGTTCAGGAGAATTATAGATTAGGGAGAGTTATAAAAGTATAAGGCTGTGATCTTACATTAGCTGCAGCTCATCATATATAGATACTCACATAAGACTCAGATGTTATCCATATTATTCTAATTGTTTTTAAATAGCTAAGGATTTCAATTAAAGAAAACCAAGACAAAGGCTTGAGGTAGAAATAGCAGGCCTGGTGTTTTCTCCCTCTTCTCAATTTTTATTGAACCCAGAATTCAGTCATTTCACAACAATGCATAGAAGAATTATTATCTATTTAAATTTTAAAAGGTACAGTTTTTCAGGTACCCTGTGGTGAACTCCATGGTAACATGACATCTCGTAACTTCAGAGCTTGCAAGACCAAGATAATAGATGAAACAAACAAGACAAAGAACATAAGGGGATGTGTAGAAAGAAAAGGAAACATTTTTTATTTAGTGACAAGCACTGTAATAAGTTTTATTCTGCATGTATTTGGCCTGTATATTCTATTTATAATTTACTCAGAGATTTGTGTTGCACATCTGGACTTCGTCCATTCAGCTGCATTGTTACTTACTCTGCTGTTTATTCCAGATTTATTTTCACATAGCTCTGTGCAGTGCTTCCTCATCCCAAGGGAGTTGTTCCTACCAGATGGTATTTACATGTCCACTTCATGCTAGATTTTAGGAGTTTTTCCACAACTCTATTTTCAAGTGTCAGAAATAAAGTTTAAACATATCACCACACAGTTAACATCTGTGTTACAGAATTCAGAAGGGGAAATATGAAGTTACTATATAGTTTTAAATAAGAAAGATACACTATGATTATTTACTTGCTGGAATAGAGAAAAATTTTCTAGTGTTTCATATGTCCTTTGCAATGACACTTTCAGGTCTTTTTAGATTCCATCCCAGGACATTGTATTCTATTTGTTCTTTCTACAAAAGATCTTGCAGTCTAATCAGAATATACCTTCTGTGATCAAAAGACTAAAGAAATCAGGAAGCATCCAATGTTTCTTTTGAGACCTTGTCACATAGCCTGAAAGAATCTGTATTTTTCTGAAGCTATAGAAGAGTCACAACAGGTGAGAAGAATACTAATTAATGCTCTTCACATGTCTTAAAGTTTAGGTTCCTTGCCAGCAAGATTTGAGGCAAATATTTTTAAATATAGATATTCTGAGTCCTTTCAAGTATACAGCTACAGCAAAAATGTAATCCTGGAGAAGGAAAGGAGCTTATTCAGAAAAGAAATGCAAAAATAATTTTCGGCAATAATTTTTGAGAAGATTCAGCTGTTGGTATTTGTTTTATATTAGTCTTAAACCATGTTATCCTGCCAAATATCTATCTCACATCACTTTCACGTAGCAATTCAAGGATATAAATTTATTGTTACACTGGATATTAAAAACATGCATATTGGAGTGCAATTTAATAGGGCCCAGATCTTTGGGTCTTAGTAAATCAGAATATTCCAACATAAAATATTTTTTTTATACTTTATCTTGATGTTAGCACTTTTTTTTTTTTATCCAATCAGCTTTCTTCAAGTGTCAGTCATGCAAGATACAAGAAACAGCCTATGGTTTTACTCATATCTATTAAATTCCAGTCGAATTGCATTATTTTTCAGCAGAAATTAAATATATATCTACCAGTATGTTATGAGATGGCAGTCAAAATGTTAACCACTTTAATACAAAGTTATTAAACACCCTGAAAAGCCACTTAAGACAACTGGGTGAAAAGAGGGATCTATACAAACCATAACAACAAGTATCAAACACACTAGGACAGGCTCCAACAGCATAAAAATAAATTATGCTGTCATTAAAATGCCCTCTTATAATGTTAAGACAAGGTTTAAGAATTAAACTAAAATGACTTGTCCTTATGACCAGCTCTACCATGACTCTTTATCTGCATTTCCATAGAACAGCTTAAATACTTCAGTCCTGCGTGTAATGGAAACCAAAAATGATACCCAGTGCTTAGCCAGCAGTTCACAATCACTGTTTGTTGTGTCAGGACGCAAAGAGCATTTCCAAGACACCCACTGGCACCTGACAGATAACAATAACTGGAGCAAATGTTAGTACCTGACACTCCAGCTCCCAGAAATAGATCCCAACTGCTGTAACTCTTACATGAGCAGTGCTACTTTAAATCAACCAGTGGTCATTTTTACAACTTCCCCTTTAAAGAATTTATCTACAGCTATTGAAAACAGTCACCATTGCAAAAGGTAAGGCAGCTTACGTTAAGAATGCACATCATGCTCTGATCCTGTTAATCTTTTGATATTGGGTAGGCAGGTTTGTTATTTGAACACCAACTTAACCATCCCTTGCCAGCCAACTACTACTTGCATTCAACCAAAATCAGCAATTCTGCAAGTGATAACTGACAGGCAAGCAAGCAACGTTTACTGTCCTGGCATATTCTTTAGAAAAATACATATTCAATAAATTCTGAAGGAATAGCTGAATCAAGTTGTTCTCAGCATCTGCTCCACCCCTGCAAGCTTCTTATTTTTGGCCTAGACTGTGTAACACAGAGTAGAAATCAAAGTGGAGATGTGATTTTTCCCTCTCCAGCATCATGCTAAAGTACCACAACTACTAGGCAAGAAAGTCCTCTTTCATATCGTCACTTTAGTATTTCATTCCATTAATAGTACTTTCATGGTAAACCAGAAGCTGCTAATTGTACAGATGTAACCATGACCCACCTCCCTTCCCTTAAGAACTGCTCTACATGCAGTTGCCACTAACTGAAGATAAAGTTAAAATGGGAATGGTTATAACCAAACTAAAAATTTAAGAGTTTATTTTCCATCTACACCAGAAACAAGAGAAGTAGCTCTTACCAAGAACAGTTTCCTAGTCTTTAGAGAGAAATGATAAGACAGTTATGAATGGCTAAAAAATGGATTTTTTTTTTTTTTTCCTTCTAACAATGCAATATTTGTTTCCCGTCTTTCAGTTGACATGCCTTCATACTGTTGTGCTCTGCAGAACAATAGAACCAGTTGTAGAAATTAAATGAGTCACAAACAACATGTGACTTGGGGCATGCAAGGCTGATCTGACTATATCACTTAGTCTCAGCTGCCAAAGGGTATAACAAAATCATGTTTGTTTATGGCTTGAATCAAAATTTTTCTATTGATCAGAACATATTTTTTAAAAGTAAGACATTATGTAACATGCAAAATTGCTCATAACCTATCAGTACTAACTTACACTCTTCATGTATTGATTAATCACCTCATAATATGGAGGCAACAAATCTCCCTGCTAAAGAAGCAGGTAAAGATTAGTTCTTCTGTACTAAACCAGGTTAGCTGTTATGGTAACACAGTTTTGGATATATTAAACTTACACTGGAACTACATTTCTCTCTCTCTCCGAGAGCTCTGACCATTATATACTTACATAGGTGGGCAAGTAGCTGGAAACCCAGTTTTTAATGCATTTTCTTCCTTGCTGACCTTTTTCCTACTCTTTCAGTAAGTCACTCTAGAAATAAGACCTGTAACTAAAGAACTAGAGTATTTTTTTCTCATGTATTCCAATAAAAAGGCTCACTATTGTCTTCCAAATTTTTCTAGGCTCACTCCCATTAAGTGTCAGAGCACATGCCTATTCTACACTGTCCATTACACAGTGGCAGCCTGAGGCATTCCCAGTTATATCAAGTAGTGGATTAGAAAAAACAGGAAAAAAAAAAAAAAAGAAAAACTTTTAACTAGTAAATTGAAAACTAAGTGCTCTAGATCATGAAAAAAATGGAAGTAGTTTGAGCAGAAGTTAAATATCCAAAGGGAAATTTGTGTCCCCACTCAAGCCATGCCTGCACGAAGCTTCCATTGCTCTCCGAGTCAAGATTTCTATTCAGAGTTCAATAATCTGAGCAACAGCACTCATGATTGTTCTTCCCAGTACTGTCTGATTATTAAAATCTTAAATTCTTAAAATCCTTCTGAGATTGACTCTAAATGCTTGAGGATGAGGGCTGCTAAATAATCTATCAAATACAGGTATTTTTTTCTTCCACAAAGAATACTTGCACAGCACTTGTCTACTGAAGTGGCAAAGCACTGATGGTCCCAAACCAAAGATTTTGCAAAGCAGCTCTCAGTCAAGGTTCATTTGAATTTTAAGCAATGTTTGTAGATGTATTCCCCTAACTCCAGTTAAAAAGAGATAATTGTGTTGAAAAGGTATTGTTGTGAAGTTGTACAAGGTATCTGGAGGTCATCCATCATCGTCATTTTATCATGCTGACAAAATGAGAAATCACCATTCTTGTAGCCCTCTTGTCCTCATGTTAAACTTCTAACTTCATAATATTTCCTCAGCCAAAATAAATTAAAAATCTGGTTTATCAAAAGTCTTAAGGCTCATATTTAACCATTGAATAAGGCAGAAGAGAATTCTCTGTGATTCAGACACGAACACCCAACCGAAAACCTTTCAGTTGAAGTTGTGGTAGCGAGGAAATAAACCTTCTAAGCTCCAGTAGCTAGTTACATGCATGCTCTAAACATCACACATTTTGCAGGCTGGGTGGTCTAGGAGCATCCAGAGTGAGTTACTGCAGCTCAGCTAGTAGGCACTTACTAAGCTGCATTAATGCACTTCTGAAAGACCATATGACCATATCCAAGCTGTCAGAAAGAACACAGTTCTTTGTGACAAGTATTATTTCAATTTATATTTTCCATATTATCCAGCAGGCATGTAGGTATTTTTACAAATAAGAAATATTTATATTTATTACTATAAACCTTACCCTCAGGAACTTTCACATGAAACTAAATACCTAGAACAAAGCAGCTGATGTGAGATATATAAATATGTATAATAGCCCAAGAAGTCAATAATAAGGATTATTTCCACTGAAGTTGCTTTCAACATCACTTTCCGCAGATACAGGTAAAAACGTATGACTTAACTGTGTTAAGAGGAAACAAAGATGTTCCTGCATCTTGGTGTTCATGGAACTTGTTGAGATTCAGTGCAGAAGGGCCTTAAAAACCTTTTTCTTGCAAAACAACATTTTGGTCACCAACTTACAAAGCTTCAGAAGCAAAATAACATAACTCCATTTAGTTTGGCAAATCTCACCAATTTATATCAGATATTATTCTGACCAAATTATATTCTGCACATTTTATTCCATTAAGACACTGGAAAATGAAAAACATCAAAAGAGTCAGTATGTCTTGTCTGACAAAAGTCTAGTCATTCATAAAACCCAGAGGTGGCCAGAAAAAAAAATACCATCAGCTATAAAGAAAGTATCAATATATAAAGTTATGAAGCTCTAGTTTATGATTCTTTAATGAAGGTTCAAGGCTTCTATTGAATTACTAGATATAGCATTGGGGTGCAAAAACTCAAAAAAAATTATCTGGGAGCTACTGGTCATTCTCCTACCCACTGTCCCCAGTTCTCTGCAGAGCTCTTTCCTCTAGATGAGATTAGGTTAATTAAATAGGCCAAACTCTAAGATCATATTTGTTTAAAAGCACTGTTATTTAAGAAATAGATGCTTAACTTTCTTCAGAAGTAGGAATGCTTTAGTTACTAAACCACGTTTGTTTTAATGTTTAAGCATTTTCTCTAACAGTACTCTGATGACAACTCACTTAAACTATATTTAAAACCCAAGAAACAGCAGAACATGTGTGCCAGTCTCACTTTCTCTGGCTGGCAGCAGTCAGTCACAGGCAAAAAGAAGAGAGACATAATGAATGCCAGAAGGGAACCTACACTTTCGCTTTCTCTAGGAGCAGGGACAGAATTGTTTCATACCACAGGATGAAGCAGTAACAACTCCTAACTCTTTACATGGCGGGCAGGGGGGTGAAGAACAAAAAGGAAACCCCTTTCTCTCCCTCCCAGAGAGGTTTACCTGTCCCCACCTTTCTTACATATTGCAGATCACTTAGTAACTCATGTATTGTAAACTGACATGGAAGCGTTTCAAGAATTGAATTGAAGATAATGTTGAGCCTCGAACAAGAAAGTAGAACAAACAGTGACATCGAGTGGCAAGATTCCTCCAATACACTTCTGAAAGTTCAAAACTTCAGTAGCCCATTTTTAAGGCCCCTGAAACTTTTAATTCTTAACTCGAGACTTTTAATATTTAAAGCAGAATGCATAGGAAACACTACTTTGTCTTATTTGTGCTTGAACCTCCAATGTTTCATTGGAAAGTATTCTTAAATGAAGAAAAAAAAGATAAAAGAAAAAGAACACATATTCACAGTTTACCCTTAACTAATAGCTTTAGAAAGACAAAGACTAGAACCTAGCCAGTTTTTAAAGCATTTAGAAAGCCTTCTCTTCTGAACACATCATAACATCGCTGAAGTTGTAGAAAAGTCACACGCAGTGGCAAAAAAGTATCTGTAAGCCACTTGTGTATTCTACCAAATCCTCCTTCTCTCTTAGGAAGTTACCAACAAGTTGAAGTTCAGGAGAGTTTGATTATTCTATTGAAGTGTCTCTCCCTTTCAGTACTGGAGAAGAATAATCTTTGAGTGACACATATAACTATTAACAGAACTCTAAAGTTCATGAATATGTTTAGCACTACTGTAAGCTTTGTCTTAGAACACATGCACACACTCAACTATTTTACAGAGACTGTCCTGTTCTTTAAACAGTTTTGTCTATAAAATGAGACACAGGTTTATTGGTTTTAGTCTTTTTTTTTTTTTTTTCTAGGAAAGATGTACAGTTAACTGCTTCTAGTCTTCTGTCAGATATGTAGCCCTGGTGACAAGACCATATTAATAGCTTGAAGTCTCCTAGGACATCATAACACTCAGATACTACCCAGGTGGGTAGATAGTCACAGAAGAAAGATGGCTTATACTTCTTCAGACTGCAGCATCACACTGTGCCCAGGTAATGGTAACATATAGGAGACTTTTATTATTTGACAGCACATGAGATGAAAGGGGTTCTATTCATTAAATACACAGGTCCTGGGCAAGATATTTTCTGGGTAGTTCACAGCATGCACACAGCTGGATTTTAAGTGCTGAGAATTTTCTAGTGAGGAATCATTTTTCGCTCCCCAATATCATCACACTTATTAGTTGCAGATGCTAAAATTTAATCTGTACTTTCTGGAGGGTGTGTACACAAGCCATTTTAAGGAAAGAACAAAAAATGGTCTTAAATATTAAAATAAAGGATTGCTTCACTGACACCTTTCTGAACAGCAACTGGGATAGGGGAGAAAAGTGAAAGTTGAAACAAATCAATGAGAACGTGACATTAGGAGACACATGACATGTCTTTGGCTTCACACTAGAAAGCTTATTTCATTCATTACATTATGGGCTTCTATGCCTTTGCTGTTTGTCAATATAATCCAAGAGAATTCATATACAGCATGAAACAAATCGAATATTCTTGTGTCCCAACTATACTGTGTGTGTGTGTGTGTATATATAGTTATTTCTTCTCTATTTTCTCCTAAGAATCAGAAAGCCATTTATTGCACTCACCTGTGTTTTTCACATCCCTACAATTTTTAATGGAACTGCTTTAGTACTTCCTCCCCCTAGTTCTCTGCTGAGCAACGAGAGCTCCTAAGTGTAAGAGAACAAGTTTAATTTAATTTCCTAATTATTCTGTCAAATTAATGAAAAGATAGACACACAAAGAGTATCTTACTTCATTCTGCTTTTCCAAGGCTTCTGTAGCCCAAGAAACCTTCAGAAGAAAAATACTAAGCCAATTAATGCAGAACAGCCTGTATTTAAATTTTGTCTTGTCATATCATCTTGTCATGCTAGGGAGCTGCCAAGCCAGACACCACATGCAGAAGGGACAATACTTTTTTTTTCAGAAATTACAATAGTCTCTGAGAATAAAGTGCATTTTAACGACTTGTTGCTCAAAAAGAACCCAGTAAAGGATTATTTACTTATTTGCAACTCCAGAGTTGTTCTTTACACAAACAATACACTTTGGACATAAATCCTTTGGCTTTCAAATTAATGTTTACTTGAAAATGAACATTAGATGCTTGTGTTAGCCACAGTATTTTCAAAACAGTGGTTAAACAGATTGGTTTGCATAGAGTTTCTGATAAAGTATTAGAAGAAGCTAGAAATTCTAGCAAGTTACAACCTAAAAATGAGTTAGACGTGCTCTGTAGGCAAGAACTTGAGCAGCCTTGTGTTCGTTAAGCAAATTCTATCTTCAAACAAGAGATTAAAAACACTGAATACTTTCTTAACCTTTTTTATCGAAGCTTTTCCAAATAACACATTACAGCTTCCAGGGTAAGAGTTATTAAAAAACCGAAACCGTTGTTTGTTTTTTCTATTTCTTCTCAGGGGTTTCAGTGCCTAAAGGTACAATTCACTCATCTCCAAAATCCATACCATAAAAACTTTGAGTATTTTGTTATTATGAAATCACCATCACAAGGTCTGTGCACAGGAGAGGAAAATTATTTTACACCGACCTTTTTGGTTCATTAGTTTTTGCAAAGCAGATACCAAATGTTATTTGTGCTATATGTATCAGCTGTTTCCTATCTGTATTCCAATCTGAAGTGTTGCATATGCATGGCAAGACTTGTGTGTGCTACTCATGCAGTGTTCTGTTTTGTCCCAGACTTCATCCTTCTTGGAACTTTTCTCACAGCAGCCTACATAGTGGGAAGCCAGCTGGAAGCAAGCAGAATTTAGTTTGACCTCCCAGCCCCTTGCAGATTTCCCATGACTTTCCTGCTATACTAAAGTTTTTTTTCCCCCTTTACAAAAACTAGCATCACTTTTGGACAACTGTCAACAATATAGCACTGAAACATGGATCACAGATAGTTGTTAATAAAGAGCTGCTAGAAACATATTCAATATCTCACTTTCAGAAAAGGATAACTTCTTACAGTCAGATACCTTTAAAATCCCTAATAGCAGCTGAAATACTTAAAAAATACTGATATCTGCTTTTATAGTAGTATAGTAGTATAGTAGTATCAAGTAACTTCACTTATTTCTTACAACAGCCAGAAACAGTATAGAGGTAGAAAGGGACTAGATGTAGTTCAGGACTGTGGCAGGTTTTTAGTATAGCAAAATCCAAAGCTCAAGCAGAATTCAGCCCTGAACTATAGGCATTAGGATTCAGTTTTGATGAATACAACTCCTTTGTAGTAAAGTGTTGCGTGAAAAGAAATGCATTTCACACATGGAATACCTTAGTTTACCTCTGTTATAGAACCGCAATATTATTTTGAATTTCAGTTACATTAAGACCAATATGTCGTTCTCAAAAAACTAGGCAGACTGATCTTTCATATAAGGAAAACAAACACGAACATCTCCAATATGTCCTTAGCTTTTTGGCTTGTTTTATTCTTTTACTAGGTTAAAAACATGAACAGAATATGGAGTACAGTGATTGTATAATATAAGCTTATTTCTAGTCTTTCAGGCACTTGTCACATTTTTTGGTGAATTGCTTTCTTCTCTCTAGAATTAGAGCTCTCCAACAAGCGTTGCTTCTGTCTATTCAAATTACTTATATCCCAATATCATAGCAGAAATCTATGTTATCAACTGCTGCTTCTCACCTCAAAAGCAACCCTTCTCTTTTGGTTTCATCTCCTTTACAGCTGCCCAAAATTGGGTGCTGCTTTAGCCAAATACTGACTGCTTAGTACCTAGTTGAGTAGCAATTTGAGAGTGAAAGAGAAGGAAACTTGAATTTTTGTTTCTCCCCCCACCAAGTAAGGCATTTACTGTCTCTCAGATTTCTTACATGTTGATAATTTCATTAGTTTTCAGGAACAGAAGTTGACATTCCCTACTATTTGGCAGGCAGTGGAATCAGGTGGATGCTGCCTTGCCTGTAAAAGATAACAGTTCAGATATAGTTTGATCTTGTCTTAGCATTGCTGAGGAGATTGATAACTAAGGGGTGCCATGAAAGGAAGCATCCACAGAGCAAAACTCCTAGTTTTATTGTTGAAAGTATGGGGAAACATATTTAAATGAGCACACTTCCCTGAAGGCACAAGGTCATATCTTAGGTTCATTATTTCACCATCTCTGCACAATTACAGAGGAATAAGTGTCTCAGCAACCTTCAGTATAATTCTTGCATCATTAAAAAACCCCACATAAATTGCAGTAATTTTAACAGCTAGCATATCTAGATATGTGGAAAGACAACTCACCACCAGGTTCATCTCATGGTAACTGGACACCACAACGTCAAGCATTTCCCTTAGCAGCCACTTTTCAACAGCAGTTTTCCTCCCCTTGAAGGAAGATTAAGCCATATTTCACTTCTGGCACTGTGGTTTTTCATATGTAGAAAGTCTGAAGTCTGACACCAGGTCTTCAACCTTGGATTTGGAGTTTAATAACTTCATTTCACTCCCTCCAGAGCCTTTAAAAAGACTTATGTAATTTTCCTGGTGTTCTCACAGGCAGGGTGTATCCTACCACAGGTCTTATAGTTTCTCTGAACCACATCCAGGAAGCACACCCATGCAGAAATGCCTCTCTGCACAACCTTATCACCATCATAAACACAATCACCATTCCTGCAACCTACTGTAACATTATTGTTAAAAACAACAATAGATACGAAGAACAAACCCTCTCATCCTTCCTCAAGACTCTTGTCTTCTAAAGGGACTCAGACTTTTGCTTATTCCCAAAACTCTTTATTAGTGACTACTCACAGCTGGGATCCATCTTTAATTGGACCTGGCAGCTCTCCAGGTGCAAGGAGCTCACTAATTGTTTAACTGTTTTGGGGTCTGGTTAGCTCTTCCAAGGTCAAGGATGTTTGCATCCTCTGCTAAGGCATTGTAGAAAATTCTCTTGTGTTGTTTTCAGCCTGGATAGATGAAAATTTCTGTGTAAAGAATGTATTTGCAAGAATTTCACAGTATAATTACAGAAACTTAAACCAAAAAGTATTAAGGACCAACTATTTTGCAGAATATAAGGGGGGAAAAAAGTCCCCAATGTCATAATGCTGTGTTGAGAAAGAAGACTAGTTTGTAATCTGTATCACTGTGTTCCAGAAATTCAAGCATAGTTTAAAATCTATAACAAGCAAATAATAAAAAGACCTTATGAAGCAATATATAAATAATTTATAGTACCTCAATGAAGAAAATTATTTCAGAGAATAAGATCACATTTTTTAAAATACCATAAAATTACTAATTGCAGGTTATTTACACGAAATATGTTGTTAATATTTGGGTTGCTTTGCTTAGGCTATTGGGTAACAATTTCTTTATAACCTGTTTTATACTGCATAATTTTATAGATTTCAGAAAAACTATTTTGTTTTGACATATTCCAAATGTCAGCAGAATCATGCTCCTTTCTTTCACTCAGTTTTACATGTCTTCTGTTTTCTTGTTCTCAGCCCATTAGATCAGACATCAATTCTCACTCACAAAAAAGATAAACATCTGTTCAATGGTTGGTTTTCTACTGGAAATTTAATAAGTGCTGTATCTGCATTACCTTGATATAAGAAAGGGAGTAGTTATTATTTTCTGCTTACTCTTCTTTTATATACTTTCTATATTCCTTGCTGAATTTTCAGTACTCCATTATTAATGCAAGTTTTGGTACCAGGCCAAGCTAAATTGTGTTCCTCTATACTTTTATTTCTTTTTTTTTTTTTTTTTTTTTTTTTTTTTTTTTTTTTTAGATTTTTCATTAATGGTTAATTGCCTCAGTATCAGCTTTGGTATTATGGTTTATGTACAGCCTAGATCCAGTAGAACAAGTAAAATGAAAGCTCTAGACACCTGTCATAAGGAACAGTGAAATAACTGAAAACATTCAATCTCTTCTGTCATTCATCATCATCCACCAGCCTGCCTGGAATATAACAAATAAGGCTCTGCTTCTTGCATTGATTTTTTTTTTTTTCCTAACTGCAGCATCTTTCCTCCAGTGGTGTATAGCAAAACAAGACAAAAGTCCTCCTGCATCTGATCTGACTTATATGAGCCTAGTAGTTCTCGTTTCTCTTCAAAGGTACATTCAGAGCTCTGCAACTCTTCTTTCTTAGGTTAATGTGCTACATCTACGTCATCACTATTATCCTGAGCTCCATCATCAACTCTGTTAGCTCTGCAGCTTCACATGAATGTGAATTTGTGCACTAGGGAAACCTTCCTTGTTCTTGTCAAGCACATTTATTACCTTCTGGCATACAGTTTCAGCAAATGTAACGTGCAATGACAGGGACCATTAGGTCTGTACTTAAACTCTGATGATATGAAAGAATGCAAACCTCAACATATTAATCTTTTCACTGTACTGGGAAAGACAAGAGGACCAAAAAATTTTAAAAAGGACCGAGTTATAATCAATGAAGTCTAGGCTTCACACTCAGGAATCCTGAATTTCTGCATTGTTTTAAGGAAATCTGAGGTAATCAACTCAGCCTGGAGCTACATCATGTTTGGATCAGGTGATGGGATTCATCTTGGGCCTGTCTGTTCTTCAGAAGACTGTGGGAATTTCAGCCAGCTGTCTGCAGCAGCAGTTCTGCCTCTTGCAGGAAAATATTTATTTCCCTTTTTCTCTTTCTCCTTAAGATATCCTAAGAATTTCCCTGGGTATTTACAACAGATGTTATAAATATTAACAATTCTTAAATCAAGAGAAAGAAAAACCAGACTACAAATATACACAAGTATCTACAGTACTGCAAACTAAAATCACTCAAGCATTCTTTTTCATAGAAAAACTTTAAGAAAATATCCTACAATTCACTTTCCTAAAATTCTTATTTATAGAAAGAAATAAACAAAAAAAAAATGTTGTAATGTTATTTAACTGTTCCTAAATATTTAGATTTATTTTTTGATAAGCCTCGAGGAATCCTGTAATTCTCTTCTAAAAGAACTTGAATGCTACTGTCTCTCTCAGAAATTACAACTGTAAAAGATAAAAATGGCCACACCACATATGTGATTGACATCTAAGTTATGATCCCTAATATATTGTCTCTATATCATTGCATTTCTGATTATCTAAGGAAATGTTTTACAGTTATCTGACTAATGTCACAGGCATTACCTGTCACACTTGACTAAAAGTGAGTATCGAGGAGTTTGGTGGCATTGAGGAACTAGAGGAATCATACAACTAGGTAATAAAGCACTCATTTTGTATTTTTTAGCTCATTTCCATTGTCTTTTGTTCCCCATAATTCTCTCTTCTCCCTGTGAGGAAAAAATAAAGATGTAACCTGTACAGTAAATTCTGCTGAAACAGGGTTGTTTGTGAGAGAGTACTTTTATCACTGAGTTCTGTCTTGTACCCTTTAGGTCTCTCCTGGGTGTACTTCATAGGTAGTTACATTAGTTTCTAGTTGAAACTGAAGTTCAACAACTTGAATGTGAGATATCATAAATGTAACCCCTTTTTGTGCTGATCTGTGTTCACAGGATATATGTGCCTATGTGTGTTGAGAAGACTGTGATCAGGCTGCTTAATCAGAAGAAGAAGAAAGTCTTCTTTTAAATGGGCAGAAAGCTGTTCCTACTCAAGACAGTCCTTTCTGTATCTTTCTGAGGTTTAGTCCCTCAGTCTCTCCCAAGGAATCTTTCCAAGATCTCTGCACGTTCAATACCTCAATTTCTTTCCAATTGTCTTGTGAAAAAGAAACCTTCTTGCAGGTAGAGTGCCTTCTCTATGTGACATTTCCAGTTTGGGCTCACCTGGTGATAACCTACAACCTGATAAGTCTTCTTCTTTCTCAAGACTAGTATACTTTAAGTTTGCTTCCCTCCAGTATTTAGGCTGTTGTCTTTGGGAAGAGTGAACCTTGCAAGCTCGGAAAGAGCAAAGGCTTGTCTACCCTACCCGACTAATGTCACAGCCATTGTAACATTGATTCGTTTGAAGATGTTTATCTGTCTTTGCTGCCTTTCTCTGGATGTTTGTTTTTCATTAGCTACCACCTTTGACTCACATTCTGACAGCCATACTCATTTGTAGTGAACAGATAAACTGATGGAGAATGTGACATTTACAACAACGGGATCCATAACTACTGCATTCTTCAAACTCCTCTACAAAATTGTTTCTATAATTACAACTCAAGGCTTTTCTGCTTTTTTTTTTTTTTTTTTACGTGGCAATTTATACAGTGATGTACTTCATTTTTGTGGCTCTATCAGTCGATGTTCCTTCTGCTGGCTTTATTTGGCAAATTCTTCATAATTTTGCTCTGCACAGAATTGGAAATGTGTTTTTGTTTCCTGCAAGTGCCTGAGGTTTCTGCAGTACTGTTTGTTATTCTACTGATTTCACTCGTTCTTTCAGGCTGTTATATTTAAGACTGATGAGGCATTCATTCTCAGTCAAGATGCTTTTTAAAAGTACACTGAGTTGTATAGATAAATTAATTACTACAATTAAATGCTTGTATATGTTTAGGAATTATTGTTGACATTCCCCCCTAAGCACATTGTCTTTAATCAAAGACTGCAGAGGTGAAAATAATCAATTACTTTCTGCCTACTTCTACTAAAAATATCCTCATTTTTCAGATGAGTTAGCTGACTGACTACAAGATAATTTACTGTGCACACAATAGGTAAGCAGAGAAGAGCCACACACACTAAAGGAGGAGGTCTATGGTAATTTCAGATTATATTTTCTCAAATGTAAAAAAGAGGTCATAAAGTAAGAAATTAATAGAATTAAAGTTTGTTTGCAGTCCTAGATTGCTAGCTGCTTTAATTTGTAGCAAGTATAGGTATGTCCCTGAATGTGACTACCATCACATCTCTGCTCTGAACTGCAGTGTGGATATGGCTTTAGTATGGAGAATACTATCTGCAAATAATGTCAAAGAAAAAAGTCTTTTTAATAGAAATTTAACATAGGAATCTCCCACTAAGTGAAGAACACAGATAATTAATGGCAGATCTAATGGTACTGCTGGTGCCATTTTACTTATGAGTATTTTCTCTGTAACAAATCTCTTTTTAAAATGTCAGCATTTTTATAAAGGAGTAAATTTTATAATTTAATGCAGGTGTATTTAACAAAAACAAAACCAAGAAATCAGGGATACAATAGAGGACATTTGCTTAAATAATATTACAATTGTAAATTCAATGATAATATGAAATGTGATGATACGTCATCTGTCTCTGGGTTGAAGTTGCATCTGTACCTTCTGAATGCAAAAAGAAGTTATAACAACTTCTAGCTGACAATTCTTACTGCTACTTTTCTCCTATCTTTTTTTTTTTTTTTTTAATGAGAATTACTTGGCAGCATAATACAACTCTGTTATGTGACATTGCACTAGGGAGATGTAGTTAATGTATGTCATCTTTGCCTAGCAGATAAAACTATATCTCAGGATACGTGACAAAGAGTATAGAGGAAGGCTGCTGAAGGGAGCTGATACGATGTTATAGTACCCTTGGAAGGGGAATCCTAGAAACATGCTGTGAAGACTGATGACTGAAGCTTTTGTCCCAGGACTGCTGTTTCCGAAGTGAACATTAGGAAAGCAGATGGATGGAGAAATAGAAAAGTGAAAAGGATAGGAAGAACTGGAAATACAGAATAGAAATTGTGCACTTCATGGCCCACTCCCCTTAGCAAGACAGAGAAAGAGCTGGCACATCTGCACTGTGCAGTGAGCAGGAGTATGAGTTTGGTTTCTTCAGGAAAGCTTTGCTTCCGAGCCCACACCTTGGCAAGACAACTCCCCTGCTTTCTGTCCAGACTGTGGCTGTGCAGCACCAGCAAGATTTCTGTCTGGTGGGTCACTGCTTGCAGTGTTAGTTACAAGACATACCGGTGACACTCAACTTACTTCCTCAGTTAGATATGTTAATACACTCCGTCGGCTCATAAGGTAAGACACAGACTGATGTGTTCATCTGTTCACAAAGTATGTACTAACAGCTTGAGGCTTGTTAGATTTGAACCAAACAGTAGGAGGGGCAATTAGTATTTTCAACTCTAGGTTTTGCTCCAGGATGAACTGCCCAATGTTCACTGTTTTTAATTCTGAACTGAAATGTTATATTCTAACAGTAGTGTAAGCACATTTTTGTTTTTCTTTTAATTGCAGTTAACCTGACTAGACTAACTTATTTCAACAGATTCATAAAATTTGTTTTCATACTCAGAAAACAGTCTGCAGTGATGGACTGTACCAGAGATCTGAAGCTTAAACACACAATCACTAGGTAAATTTCACTGGCACAAACACAGAGAGTATCTGTTCGTGATTCTAAGTAGTTTCACTGTTCCTGGTAATACAAGTTATCAGAATTTTACTGAACCTCGTCACCCATAAGCCAAAACAATGCTTGATAGCAGCAAGATTCATCTATTTTTTGAGCCAAACACACTCAGATAATTCCTGATCCTGAGGAACTGGAAAAAAATCTTCTCACTCTTTGTGTAAATCTAGTTAAAGGAGGTATGTAACAGTTGCATGCTAATCCCTAGTTACAGCTTAACTATCAGCCTTACTTGAGAAGTTCTTCTGTGTTTACTAAATCTAATACAAAGCAGTTCAGAATTGAATAATTCCTCTAGGTACCCAAACATATCTTCTGGGCATGTTACAGTCCCCAGGCAGACTGTATGTATTGGGCTGCATGGCAAGGTTTTGGTAGTGCGAGGGGCTACAAGAGTGAATTCTGTGAGAAGGTGCTAGAAGCTTCTCCCACATCAGACAGAGCCAATACGAGCAGGCTCCAAGATGGACCTGCTGCTGGCCAAGGCTGAGTCCATCAGCGATGGCCTCTGTGATAACGTATGTAAGAAGGGGGGAAAAAATTGCTGCACAACAGCAGCTGGAGAGGAGTGAGAGTATGTGAGAGAAACACCTCTGCAGAGACCAAGGCCAGTGAAGGAAGAGGGGGAGGAGGTGCTCCAGGCTCAGAGCAGAGGTTCCCGTGCAGCCCATGGTGAGGGAGCTGTGCCCTGCAGCCCGCGGGGGTTAACGGGGGAGCAGATCTCCACCTGCAGCCCGGGGAGGACCCCACATCAGAGCAGGGGGATGCTGAAGGAGGCTGTGACCCCATGGAGACCCCACACCGGAGCAGGCTCCTGGGAGGACCTGTGGACCCGTGGGGACCCATGCTGGAGCAGACTACTGCTGGGAGGACTGCACCCTGTGGGAAGATCATTACTTTATCTGAGATTTATTTCACTTTTTGAGGGCTGTCTTCACATACTAAGAGCATTCACTGTGCCCTGGGATTAATCTAAGCCTACAGTTCAAGAGCCTGATTTTCACGTCACTGTGGAGGATGGTGTTCTGTCATCCTGTGAGAGGTTACTCAGACCGGCTAAAACAGTTGACTGCCATCAGCTTTAATACAGGAAGTGTAGCTTTTCTGGCAGTGACACTGACAGTGTGTCTATTATATACTGAAGGCTGGAAGCAGCCAGTAGTGGGATAGGGTTGGTTGGCTGGTATAGCAGCTTTAGAATTAAAAGCCAATACTAATTACATAGGTTTGGAAATGGTTTAAATGGTACAGCAGAATACAAAATGTGTCCCATAGGAGTACGACGAGTTGGATCTCCCACTGGCATTGCAAACTGCAGACATATTAGACAATTGACTTCTTACAATAAAAAAGTAATTTCTTCTCAGTAATTATGTCCATGATTCTGCAAGGGCCAAACATGTGATAGTTTCCCTGATACTATGGGTACTACTGTCCACAAAGCACTAGCTCTTTGTGATACGTACTGTAGCCTGTCTTCATTAACTGCTGGTAGATTCTCTTGGGTGAAGTTCTTGCAGTGTCATAATAGTGCAGAGACGTTGTAGATGTTAAAGTAAATAGTATTGAATAATAGATGATTTTTTATATAGTTTCTTCATGCTGGTAAAAGGAAAGGAGTTTTGGGCTGTTGTGCAGTCCTCTTAAGGAAAGATTATTCAGTAGATTCAAGTTTCTAATTTATTTTTTTTTACTGATTCAAGGAATAATAGACCCACACGTGATGCAGCAGAGAGGATGCCTTTCATTTCCCTTTAAACATATTTCACCAGGCAGGGACAGCTACTTTTTGTTTTCAAGTCAGTTATGCCTAAATTCATATATTTAGGCACCACAGTTTATATTACCATCTTTATAAAGTTAAAACACAAACCCAACCTCCCCTAGCTCCTCCAAACTGCCTTGAAAAACAAGACCAGACTCCCAGCAGGTGGCGGCCAACTCCAAAATATGTCGAAATGAGACCACTTCAGTGTATGAATAAAACCATCTAGCACACAGATAATACAGAAATAAGTAAGCATTGCCTCTTAAAACACTTTCAGAAGCTTACTGCCCTACATTTAGGTTCTGAATCCTACAACCTTTAGAATTTCTTCATAAAAGAGATGGCAACTTCCCTCTATTTTCGGTGACAAAATTGCACTTCTTTAACCTATGACAGTAGTATTGTTGTATTATCAGAAGAGCTATCATCTCTGATAACTGGTATTTCCCATGAAAAGTTCCCATAAGTTCAAAATCATATTTAACAACTTATTAGTGATATGAACAAAAATATTGGTTACTGTTCCAAAACAGTACTAAAATAATCAACAAACATGATTTTACATATATCTCTGAAAGTAATATGTATCTAAGTACCTTTGAAAAACCTGTTCTAAAGCATGAGTAAGTGTCCTTATACAGATACAGAATGAGCACTAGTAGCAGGTCTGGTCTAAGGGAAGATGCTTTTTACAATGTAGTCTATAGTACAATGACTGATGTCTGTTTTGCCATTTATTTGTGTTACTATAAAAAAAATATTTTTTAGTGTCATTATCATAGGACACAAAAATGAACTGATTATTTAGTTCTGTAGTTAGTACTACAAATTACAAGCATTATATTACATAGACAATCCATATATAAATACATCAGTTTGGTGAATCCATTACTGAGTTAGCAAAAAGTTCTTTTTTGATGGCCAAGATATAGACACTCTGTCATGAGAAGGGCTGAAATTTGCCCTTATACATAATGCTGATTGCCCAGTTAAGCCTAACAGCTAAAGGGCTGTTGTCATGGGCAAGAGAAGAGATTCCAGGTGGCTGGGAAGGAGCATATTTTCCAGACTACTCTGGAAAATCTACTTCTGGGTCTGGTCAAAAAGTGATTTCAACCCTTCAGTACTTCTTGTCCTTGTCTGTTTTCCAACTTCAACCTGCTAGGTAGGTCACTTTTGGATAGACTGAATCAAAAGACAGCATATAATAAGAGCCAGTTATGCAAAAGCATGATTTGGGTATATGTGATGAGTGAAAACTCATATGCTTTATCAGGGTCTGATTGCAAAATTCAGATTGATTTCTTTAGGAGACTCACCGTTTGACCTCCAACTAGAGTGATGCTGGCTATCAGGGTGTGAATGCCAGTGCTTAGCTAACAAGGTGCATTGTATTTAGTGCCTGTTATCAGAATCCCTGCAGTGCTTATCTCGAGAGTTTGAAGATTCCTCAGTGCATAGATACCCAAATCTTCAGGCTTTATTTCCATTCTATTTCTTTAAAAATATTACTATATAAAACATAATGGAATCACTTCTCATTCTTCACAAGGGGGATTTTAAAGAGGGAAGCATGCTAATCTCAAGTTTGCAAGCAGAATTAAATTTAGATGTTAGATTTAAACAATTAATTTAACGTAGAATTAAATCTCAAAGTGAACCAAAGGAAGGACCTGTTTTGCTTGTGGGTCTCCAGTTTGGTTAGTGTGAATGACTGTTATCTTTGGAGCATTCCAACCTACGCATCTTGTAAAGAAGGGCAACTCAGGCTGTGCACGTGAACAAACAGAATTTCTGTTTTGAAAATAAAAGTGGTTTTAGCATTTTACCTTTTAGAATCTCTTAGCATTTTATCTTTTAGATTCTACCAAGACTTAAAAATCTTTTGGTCACTGCAGTTTTTGCTGAATCTTTGTGCCTGCACCAGTGACTGTGGTATCTGACATATTCTGCACCAAACCCTTTCACTTTGATTTATATTGACAAAAATAATGAAAATCTTTCTGTATTTTCCTTAGAACATACAAGTCTGACTTCTTCAAAAGATGCTTTTGGAGATGGGGGGGCATTACATGATCTCAGATAGGAATGTATGCCACAGCAATTACTATCTGGTTTGCTCAGTTTGCCCTGCTTTTCTACACTCCTACTTTAAATATCACAAGATCTTAATACAACACATCAAGAGCAACACACAAGTGCAGAGAACCAGGAATCACTGAAATCTGTCCTCTCCTGATAAAGCATCAGGCTTTCTTACATGAATGTTTTAAGATGACTCAAATTACTTAAAAAAATTTAAAATCTGAAAAAATGTGAGGCTTGTGTTAGCAATTAAATTTTATTTAATATGCAATATTTTTAACGTTACTCTTTTGCTTACTTGTTAAGAACTTGTTAAAATTTCATTTATTTGTTTATTTATTTATTTTAAAAATTTGGTTGTAGTTGAAAACACTACAGCAGTTCCTGAGCAGACTACGGCACCTTGAAAATGGAAGAAGCTAGCTGCGCATCTAGAACAAGCATAATCTCAAAATTTTCTGATGTTCTTGAAATAATTTTGTATCCTACCATTTCTCAGCATTATAGCTCACCTTTAAAACTGAGAAGGATCAAAATATTTTGGTGCTCTTCAATTAACTGAAATAATTCAAAGTCCCACAAGCTTTAATAATGAGCTTGCCTTTCTGTAACTGTGAAGCCTCATGGTGTGCAGCTTTTCTGTAATATAGTTGAATCAGGTGGTTTGTTTTTTTTTTTCTTTTCTTTTTTTTCTCTTTTTTTTTTTTTTTTTTTCCCCTTTGAATAAGAAACTAACTATTTTTCTATGATTTAGGGCACTCAACCTCTCCAAGTCAGTTCCCTCCTTTGGAAATACCATATGAAATTATATAAAAGGGACCATCACTGATTGAAGTTTTCTAAATCTAGGAAGTACTTTGACATATAAAGCATCACATTACAATTAGATGTTGATTTTTCAAATGCTGTCTTGGGTTTGCTTTTTTTTCTGTAAGAAAAAAAAAATCCTCACTATTGCAGCTACTTCTATTTGGTAACTATTGACTTTTAAAACAATGTTCACTGTAAATACATGAACTAATTTTCCAAACTGCTGAGAGGTCAATACCCCCAGGAAGCCAACTGGACTCTTATGTGTTTGACAGGAAACAGATTAACAGCAACTGATACGGATATATTTGAATATTAATCACACAAGATGACAAAGACTGTGAGGCAAAAGCATGTGTGGGAGATAAAGGAACATGACAGAAGTATTAGTATGACAAGCAAAAGCATCTAACTAAAATGTTCTAACTTTCAAGGAATTTAGTAAGGAAAGTCTGTGTGATTGTTGAAACTACAAACTGAGTTGTAAAGCAAATATTTATTTATCTTTTCTAAAAAAACCTCATTACAGAAGTATAGTAGGTTTTTCTCATGTCCTTAAAAAGCTTAAAGGCTGCAGTCATCTAAGAGAAATGACAAATGTGGAATGCAGTTCAGTGGAATTTCTTTGCCTTTGCCTTTGATTAACTCAATATTGAATCATTCACGTAATTTAACTTTTTATTAAAGTTAACAGTTAGGCCACTAGATGTGAAGACAATCAGAAGTTCTGAGGACTGTGAGTAGACAAATTGAAGAAAATATTTTTAAAAAAATATAATGACTATATACAAATGAGATTCCTGAATTAGGAACTACTTTGTCCTATTGTTATAAAGACATTGGGAGAAAAACTTTAAAATTTTGAAGAAACTAATTTATTTTTTATTTAGTTTGCTTTTCACGAACCCACATGTGTATAGCTATGTGTGATATATCTTACTTGATTCAGTACATAGATATACTTGTGCAAACACTATAACGTTGAACAGACTGTAACAATATCAGTTAACTTATTCTTTCCAATTGTGTATGTGCATTGTGTAATTTAGTCAAATTTTCTTTTTTTGCCCCCCCCCCTTTTTTTTTTTAACTGAGAAAACCTCTGTGACTCCTAGTTCTCAAATTTAAGTGCATCCAAAATCGTTCATCCTTTGGATATATTTCCCCATTATGCCATTGACATAGGCAAACAAAGACTTTATTAATGTAAAACAATCCCCCCAAAAAAAACAAAACCAAAAAAAGAGTGAAATGACATTTAGGTGAAAACCAATGCAAAGTTATGAAATTGAAGGCAGAATAAAAAGGATTACTGCTTCTGCTTGAATAAAATTGTTAGAAATATATACATATAAGAAACAAATATTTCATTAAAACACGTTTCCCTTTTTGTGGGTACAATACAATATCACACTCTAAAACTAATAGGAAATTTTCTAATTCAATGTTAGGTCACAGCATGCATTCAGATTTTTTGAAAAATATGTAATTGATATCAATGGACACATTCCTTAAAATATTAGTCATGGTATTAGTATTTCCAAATTAAGTAACATGTACCTGGAAAAGGCCATATAGAGGTGGGAATAGGAATCTGGGAGTTGCGAGAGGCCTGGCTCCTTTTTTGCAGGTGGCTGTGAGTTTCTCTGTGTTTCAGACCTTGCATTCTCAGGGTATAGATGTTATAGAATCCACCAAAAGAGAGCTATGCCTCAGGAATCCTACCTGCAGAGCTGCAGTCTCTGGAGCTAAACCTGTTTGGTTGGTGCAACTTCTCATCTCTACAAGAGCTAGCAAAGTTTTTATAAAATACTGCGTTCACTACAGAGTTTTTCAAATTTATCAAGAAATCATCCTGAAGCAGTTCTATGTACTGAATTTAATCGCAAACAAACTGATACTTACCTGAGATGAGGTAACCCTCATCTCTGAATTTCCCTCTTATTTCTATCAAGGCCCGAAACAGCTCCTCCAGTTCACAGCCGTGCTATGGTGACAATCACCTGGTATCTTATTAAGGACACATCTAAATCACCCAGCACAGAGAATTGTAAACTAGTGCTGACAAAGCTCACGTGTGTCCAAAGTCCTGTCTGTTTGCTGTGCAATAAATAAAGCACTGGCCTAGATTTTAAAACCACGATGACTGTGTTAACACAGGACCATCAGTTAGTCCTCTCACCTGGCCTTAAACAAAACTTTGGGATCTAATAGTGAGCAGTTTGGTATAACCTGTGGGGGACCTGGTTTCATTTTGCAGTGTAGCCAGAGGTTTATATTTGGCAAAGGTTCACATGTGTCAGCATCAAGTATGTTAATATTATTTATGTCTGTTTATTGACTTTCAAAAGTGCATTTTTATCAGGAATTTTTGAAAATTCATTATTTCCATTACAATCTTTTAAAATGCTTTTTTAAATTTTTAAATGGAGAAGGACTTCAACTGCTGAATTCTTGGAAACTTTGGAAACTTGGAAAATTGTAATAGCCATGATAGAAGTGCTAACTTACATTTATCATTTATATACATAAGCAGATTGTTATTTTTATTATGTTTAACTGAAGTGTTATCAAGGTAACATATAGATTTGGTTCATAACAAATCGTTTATTTTCCCAAACAAATCCTCAAGCTTTTTCCTTGAGGAAATTTATATTGCTGTTATTAAATTTAATGTTAGCTTTCCTGTCAGGAGGAATTGCTTGGTTTTAAAAACAATTGGAATTAAATCAGAGTCTTCTTGTTCAAAAATTCCCGAAAGAAATTACTTTCTTGTGCTTTTCTAGTTGTGTTTATTTTATATTTCTATGACTAGATTCACCAAAAGAAAATTTTGTTCAATACGTCTGAATCATTTTGTTCCAAATCCTACTTTGAAATCTATCCATCTCTCCCATATCTGTTCACAACAAAATGAGGAAGAGTAGAATGGAAACATACAGACAGCTTAATATTGTACTGGAAAATCCTCCACAAGCTACCTGGATGCATTCCCAGATACAAATCTTAAAGTCTTAGTTTTTAAATGAAATAATGTCTTCTCTAATATGGTATATTAGGGAGGACATCAGAGAACCTATTTAAATGAGAAGTTTTAATCACTAGGAAGAAGTGATAAAAAGTAAATAACCCATAACTGAAATAGAAAGGAAACTATGCAATTTTCAAAACATTCAAAGGCATATTTAAAACCCCCATGTTTTAAAACTGTTCTTTTCTGCATTCACAGGTTCTGCTCTGAAGGGCAAATATGAAAAAAATTGCAAGCAAAGATGCTGTCATCATATTTCTACATCAAGAAGAAGAAAATGTGATAGAGATAAGATGTTCCACTCAGACTCTTTTCAGCAGTTCTCTCATCTATCACAGAATCATCTAGGTTGGAAAGGACCATGGAGATCATCTAGTCCAACCGTTCTCCTAGCACAGTTCCCACCTACAGCATATCCTTAAGATCTAAATCGACCCCACTCTTGAACACCTCCAGGGATGGGGACTCCACCACCTCCCTGGGCAGCCCATTCCAACCCCTAACAACCCATTCTGGAAACAAATGCTTCCTAATATCTAGTCTGAACTTTCCCTGGCACAACTTGAGGCCATTCCCTCTTGTCTGGTCGCTTTCTACTAGGCTAAAGAGGCTCATCCCCAGCTCTCTGCAGCTTCCTTTCAGGCAGCTGTAGAGGGCGTTGAGGTCTCCCCTCAGCCTCCTCTTCTCCAGACTAAAATAAGAGGTTGAGAGATTAAGAAGTATTAGGGGGTGTGAATGGGAAATTGACTGGTAGAGTAACACCCTTGAACTCCTGAAGCAACAGCAGATAATGGAAGCTCCAAACAAGGCAGGTAATCCCTTATCCTCTTGCTATCAGGCAGAAGGAGGGGCCTTAAGAGATGGAAACAGGTCCCTGCTCGGGGAGGGAGGAAAATCCTCTCCCCACCTCCCTCACTCTCCATGGTGCCCCTTCACAATAGATTCAGGGCCCTGGAACTTTTGAACAAAGAAGAGAAGGAGGAAGAAAATGAGACAAACAAAGTAGACCAAGGTCCACCAAGGCCAGGTCACTTCAGACCAGGTATTAAAACCAGCTCTTAAAAGAACCCCAGAAGAGTCATTGTAGTGGGTGACTCCACTCTAAGGGGTGTCAAAGGCCCCATATGCAGACCAGAACCGCTTCATAGGGAAATCTGCTGCCTCCTGGGGCCCGCATCAAGGACCTCACAGTAACACTCCCTACCCTAGTGAGACTGGAAGGATTACTACACTCCTGGTTTTTCAGGTATGTAGTAATGACCACTTAGGACTAAAGAGAACAATCATTCATATAATTTTACAGTACTGGAAGTCATTGCAGTCATTTTACATATTGGAAATCTTGATACCCCATGTTCTTAGGATTCTCTTTCCTATTAAAAACAGAGTCCTTTGAGAGAATTGCTCTTCTTGGTACTGACTTTGATCTTTGCCATTTTTACACAATTTGTTGACTTTGTTGAGATAATTTTGATTTTTTATTTTGTTCTCCAAATGAGCTTGCAAATATTCCTAGCTTGATGTCATAATTAAATTTTATAAGTGTACTCTCCATTCTGTGATCCAGGTTGTTAACACTAATCTTATGAACATGTCATGTGGAAGAGTGTCACAAGCCTTATTGACACCAAAGTATAACGTCACCTCAGAGTCTCTTTCATCTGCTAGGTCATTTGCCTTGTCAAAGAAATTAGTTTCACATGATTTCTTCTTTACAGATACACCCCGCTTTTTTAACATTGTCTCTCTATCTGCTGATTACTTACAAATGGATTGGTTTATGATCTTGTGCAGTGTTCTTCCAAAAATGAAGCTGGGCTGGCTGGAACAGATTTGTCCAGAACGTTCTCTCTCTCTAGCTGTTCTTTAGAGAGAGATGCTGTATTTACCTGCCCCTTTCCCCGCCTTCCTGAACTGCTAATAATAAATGTCTTAAGCACAGCACAGCTAAACAGTTGTAACTAGTCTCCTTGGTAATAGCAAATGAATCCATAAGGCCTTCTGAAGTTAAGCATCCCTAATCTATCTAAATATTCTCCAACATCCTGTTTCATTTTTCTGATCCACACTTCTGTTTTGAAACATTCTGTTTTGAAAATCCAGAATTTTAATTATTAATAATTTTTATGAAAAGAAGACGACATTGATTATTTCATAAACACATCATTTACACTTCTGTCTGACTACATACAGGATTGATGCATTTCTTTTCTTTCTCTTCCAATGTAGTTACGTACACGTGTGTGAAAACACAGGTAAAATTACTTATTTCTTCCTATTTTCTTTGCTAATGCTAAGTTATCTTGCAGCTTCACCATTCTGACTTTTCTCTCTGTATTTTTTGTGATTTCCTGTGGTTGAGTTCCCTACTTGGAGGTCATTAAAAGTATTATAGTTGTGTTTGTATACTTCTACACCTTTTCTGCTTATTGTGCAATTTGGCTTTTTGTATGTAATGTCTTCTTTAGAAGCCATCAGGTTCCTGAGTCTGTTGAATTCATTTTTAAAGTCTTTTCTCATAATGTTTCTTTTTCTGTAAACCTTATTTCTTAATAATTCACACAGACTGCTTACTAACTTCAAATTTTCACCTTCTTCTTTAATATTCATTAGAATAAAATTTATGATTCCTTTCCAATGCACCAAGAATATTTCTAGAAGTTTAGGAATGCTCTGTTCTATCACCCCTTGTAACTTTCAGAACAAATAACTATTATTACCATGTGAAACCCTCTGGAAGTTTTAGTTGTTTTCAAATTCCCTCATCTATATTCTCTTTATAACAGGAGGCCTACAGTAAATTCTTAATATGTTATTGTTTTCTGTTTTATTCTTTCATAGACACAAGGAATTTTCTTCCACTTATTCCTTCCCTCAAATTCAATTCTAAATGTGAATGGATTTATATTAAAACAAATTAGTAAATCAGAATGTAGACTGCACTAACGCAGCCATTGTGAAGAGGCTAGGTGATACAACAAAAGGATATGGGAAGGAGTTAGACGATAAAGCAGGGAAAAGTCAAAAGAAAATGTCAATCTCCATAAGGGGAGGGAGGGAAAGGAAGGAGGGAGGGGAGAGAAGGGGAGGGGAAGGCAGGGAAGGGGAGGGGAAGGCAGGGAAGGCAGGGGAGGGCAAGGCAGGGCAGGGCAAGGCAGGAAGGTCCAGACAGGAGACTTAATATCAGAGATCTGGGTTTTCTTAAACTGTGATTATAAATATGTAAATCAAGGAATGAATGTTATAATATTTTGTTTTACTATATTTTGATTATAATTATGAACATAATTACTACTTTACAGTTTTTTCAGTCTATTTGGAATGCCAAAATTGCTGGCACCAAATAATTATGCATTTTTATTATTAGGAGGTTTAAGAAGATTAAGAAAGTTGGGAGTCGAAAAAAAACCACCCATAGTAAAGGACAACAACAACAAAAATCTATTTTGGGCAATGCTATCTCAGTCTTTAAATTTAGTTCATAAAACATGAGGGTATGTTTTGCCTGTGATTTCCAGTAGGGATTTTTAACGTAGTCCCATGGCACTATACCTAATAAAAAACATGTTTTTATATTAGAAAACAGCATGATACTTCTGTGATTTAGTTCTACACTGGAGCAGGGGGATTATTTACCTTTTCTGAATGACCTTTATCTATCTGCCAAGTTACAGCTGTGTGGTTGTAATAATCCCCACAGGAGTTTTCCTCTGAAAGTTGTTAGCCATATTGGAGTACAGACTTAATAGCACCTTCAGAGAATAGCTACTGAAAAGCTCTCCTATGCACCTTGTTAGAGTGGAGTATGAATTTGACATGCAGTGTACACTGTGTAGTCCATAACTTCTTGTTTGTGAAGTCATAGGTGGACAACTTATATTTCTTTCCCTCCTTGGTGTTAACAACTAAGAGGTGGATGGCATTGGATTCACGGGGTCCTGCTTGTTTTTTTTCCCTATCTGAACCTCCTTCTTACTTTTTGTATGGTCTCTTTGGTGCCTGCTTCCCTAAGTTTAGCCACACTGCATCATGAATGGAGTTGTAATTTTCTGAAAAAGCACCTCCAGAAAAGAACTTCAGTGCACCAGTATGGAATTTAAGATATCCTTTTGTCATAGTAGTCTACACAGCCTAGGGTTAAATATTACAGCTCTGTTACACAATATTTAAAGAGGTTCAGGGCATCAGAATGGTCTTTGTAACAAAGAATTGCCTGAAGTAATTCAAAGAAACAATAAACTTATAGCATCTTACAGGTGTGCGTTTGTGAAGACCATAGCCTGGATTTTGTCCTGAGGCCTCCAAACTCAGTTATTGAAACATGAAGAATCAGTCACTCATCTCTTCCCACACATTACTTTGGAGACACTAATCTTCACTTCATTGAAATATATAGATGATCTATATTTGAAGCTGTTGAGGAGCTTTTCTACACTGTTGTAATAGGAGCATTATTACAGCTTTATGAAATGTGGAAATCACTTGTAACTGATATGAATTTTTTAGGTACCTTCAAGCAGAACACTTTCTTCAATATTCTTTTTCTATAATACTTTCACTCTTCATCAGGCCATGACAAAATGGAGAACATCATAATGTTGTTGAAAGAATATGTCTACATCCATACTAACATGTAATTTAGCACAACTGAAGATCACTAGATTGGAGCAGCTGGGATTGGAAGATTTGCAGCCAAATCTGTATGTAGTTTCAGGATTTGGGATTAGCTTTAGTTGGGTCCTCTGAGCCAAATATTGTCTCCATACAAATGGTGTGAATGTGACTAGTCACTAGTTCAACATTTCACGTAGTCCCTTGGGGATCACATTTGGTGTACACCAGTTGTGGCACTAAACCTAGTTACCTCAGAAAGGAGCCTAACTAGTGGGTACCAAAACCATTCTGTCAATACAGCCAGTGCACAGTAACTGAGGATGCCAAACCTGGACTACTTCACTGAACTGAAATGATAAGGTAGATGCAGCTCCTGTTGACTGGAATAACAGTACAAAAATAACACATTGCTAGACTTTACTGGCATTTGAGATGGGACACCAGATCTGACAGTCCTAACAATAGTAGATATTTAAAATCCAAGGCTCAAAAAAAGGTAACATCAAAATATACTGACAAGGAATGCTATGGCCTTATACAAAGCAGAATCCCGGTACGAGGTCTGAAAATATTCAGTCATAAGCTTTTGTCTTCCTCAGGGGTATGGCAAAAGGAATAGACAGAATCATATTGATCTAACATCATCTTATTAACTACCTGCAACAAGCAACATATGCTTTATATTTTATGTTACTTCCTACCAGAGCCCTAACTATCTAAAAAATTATCTGTTGTTTTTTTTTTTTTTTCTGATTTTGAAATCAGGTAGGGATATTTACTTGTTTGAAAGATTAAACCAGAAGAACAGAGGTGAAAATATAATTTTTAAAAGGTGAAAGAAATGCATAGGACTCTGATCTTAATACTTACAGGCAGCATTGGAATCTAGAAGTGGATTGTAAAGAACATTAAGCAACTAGCTTTTGATAGGCTGTCTTAAAGTACTGATCTAGTCTTCCCAGACGTGAGCATTTCAGTAAACCACATAATTAATGCTAAGGGAAAATTTTCTTAATCACTGTTACGTGGACACTGCGTTTCGTAGAATTATAGGATATTCAAAGGACATAGGTTTCTATATCATCTGTAGCTGATAAAGACAAAATTCCCCAGGCTTCTACAAATATACTACTCACCTAAGCTGGCAAAACCAACTAACTATGCTTATAAATATACTATCGAAATCTCTGACAAAGATTTTAATTTTATTGGGACTTTTGTTGTGGGGCTTTGAAGAGGAATCTGTAATAGATATACAAACTGTAGCCATTAGAGGGAGCTGATTTATGATACATTTATATGAATGCTTTAATAAGAATACAATGAGTAACTGTAAAGTACCTTCTTTACAGACCTATGTAATATTATTAACTCATCTCATCTGATCAGAAGCATTAATGTCATTGTTGGAATTAGTATTACAATTAATGTTAAAGCTGCAAGACTTTGTCTCCCTAAAAAGGTTGATTTTGGAAAACACACAAACTTAAGTGAGAAAACTTGAGAGAACAAGAGAGTTCTTAAATGTACAGCAAATGGGAGTTTTCATATAAAAGGATGTGTGCAGCAAAAGTTGAGACAGACCAAATTATATTTCATACTCATGAAATATGAAAGACTTGATACTCAGCAGCAGCAGCCATGTCTGACTTCAAACTTGAAAAAGTCTTAGCAAAAGAGGATGGCAAGTTTAATGTTTGCCTTATTTGATCCCCTGCCTATCATGGGAAATTTAAGCAATTAAATAGAGATATTAAGAATATTATTGTCTAAGTGTGTGCAAAACAAATTTTATTGAATAGATAGGAATGGTCAGTTTCTGTATACAACAAGGAATTAAAAACCAGTGGAAATTAAAATGTCAGATTCTGTATACAGTAGCTGTTATCCAAAAATGGAGATCACAGGCTAGTCAAATTAATGGTGGCATCTCACAGCTAGTAGTGACTTGTAACTATAGGTATTTTTATTTTGTCCCTTGAATAAAAAATTGATGGAGTTATTGTTACTGAGGTCCATTACGAACTGCATTCTATACCCTAGGTATTAAGTCCTCATTGAACTCTAACATATTGAATGAAAAAAAACCCAAAAAACAAAAAAGGAAGCTCATTATCCAACTTTTGATGTTTGGGGGGTTTAATATCTAGATTATATTTATTTATCTATATCCTTAATATTTTATTTATTAATAGTATTTATAGTATATACTATATGTATATGTGCACCAAAGAAATATAGGAATATTTTTCCTAATTGATTTTTATATCTAATTATTTTTTATATATATTGTGTATATTTGGGGGAGTGTGTGTGTGTGTATTTACACTATATACACTTCTGGCAGAAGAAATGGGCAGGAAACAATACTTGTAGAGCTGGGCTGGGAAGCTGTTCCTCTCTGTTGGATCTACCTAAAAATGATTTGAAGATTTGCAGATTTAAAATGAATAAAACAAAAATAGAGAGAAAAAATTAAAATAAAAGGAAAAGAAGGCCAAAACAAGATTTTAAGAATGGAAAACAAAGTGTAACAGGAAAATATGAAAACATTTACACAAAAACTTAAATTATTTTAAAAAATATAATTCAAAAGAAACAAACTGATCAATAAGCAGACTGAAAGAAAAGAGATTGATACTCCATGATTCCATCATGATGAGCATATTAAGCACCTGGCTGTGGTGTGGAAAAGAATAAGTTCACACTTACAAAAGGGGAGAGTAATGTAGCAAATTTTTAGAGACTAAACTGAATGAATTAATTTTGAAATTGAGGACCCTGTAAGCAAGGCGAGAGGGAAAAGCAAGCAAAAAAGGTGATGGAGAACTGTTGCGAACCTTTGGCCATGTGAGACAGTGAAACTGGTGAATGGCAGGAACAGGGAATGAGGGCCAAAATTAGGAGGGAGTAATGCTGGGAAAACAGCTGAATGTTTATATTCTGCTCAAAGATCAAATTATGTGGAAAATCATTTGACAACATTAATTTTCAACAGGAGATTAAGTATATAAATAAATACAAATGTATTTAACACAATATTTTAATATAAAATTATTAAAATGCCTAATTTAACATTAAATATAGAAATTAATAAACATAAACACATGCCAATCATAACTATATAAACATATATAAGTATTGTGAATTAGGATTTACTGTAGCTTTAACAGATAATTCCACAAGACTTTTGCATTGTCAGAAAAAGGAACCTTAGGAAGATTACGATGTTTTTCCAATTTCTATTTAAATAATGCTTACAATACTTCTACTATTGGAGCTAAATTGTTAATTTAAGGTTCATGAAAAGGTTCCTGGCTGTAGAGTAATTTAACACCTTTAACTGTTTACCAGCAGAAACCTGGCAGTATTGTACCCAGCTGGATATTACTGTCTGTGAGGGATTTTTATGTTCATAATTTATGCACCCGCACTCTCCACATATACATACTCCAGAGCACCCAAGCTTTTAGAATCTCTTACCCATTTAAGAGAAATAACAGCAGATGCCTCCAGATGCTGCAGTGGCAGATTTGTTCATTATGATGACCAGCTGGAAACAGGAATTTTTGTTGAGGCTGAGGAGGGAAAGATACTTTGTCATTTGTTCTTCTGCTTGGATTGAAATGCTGAACCACTCAGGTTTGTGGGATGAGAATGAAGGAGCCTTCAAACTGCCAAACAGCTACTTCTTTAAATAGGTGTGAGATCCTCAAGCTGGATCAGAATCCAGGTCCCTGAATGTTTCCGGCAGCCAGTGGTCACTCTTCCCCCACAGAGACTTTGCTGAGAGCACAGCTGAGGTAGGGTCCATCTGGAAGACTGAAGGGACAGGAAAAAGAGACAAGAAAAGGAGGTAAAAAAGTGTGCAATGAAGACAAAGAAACTCTTAGGATATCTGATATGGATAGGAAAAATACATTAGAGCAAAATAATGAGGTAGAAGATGCTATGGTGAACAGGAAAAGCACATTCCTTAAAATATATGAGTAACTACAGCAACAACAACAAATCCTGTGTAATTTGATTTACTAATACTGAATCAAAACCCGATTCTCAATTTGTATGTGAAACTAATCAAGATATTTTGTTCTAGTCTTCTGGAGCTCATTCAGTATTATGCATATTGAATGAATAGGAATGGATTCCTGGAGGGCAAAACTCACCTTTGCTGAAGCTGTCTTATCTACAAGTTGTAAAGATAATTTAGATGTTTGTCTACCTTGAAAATCAGATAAGTACAGACCTTTTCAGAAGAATTTGCCCAAGAATAGTCTAATATTTTAAACCTCCCTGTACCCTCTCCAGTTTTAGTGAGAAGTTATTTAGATTTCTGACTAAAAAAAATAAAAGGGCTTTACAAGTTTTAGTCTTTTCGCATCCATGTTCAGATTTGTAAATTTAAATTGGGATAATGTGGGAGGAAAGCTTATTATGGCAGATAATATATGTTCACCTTGCTTAAGAACTTGCTGTTCCTTTCAAATGGATAGCAACAATAACTAACTCATTTATATACATTGTACATCTTAGCAGGGCAGGCACAGGGAGGTGAAAAGACCTGATGAAGTTAATGAAGCAAGTAGTGGCAGAAAAATACATGAGAATAAGGACACAGTAATTTCTATACATAGCCCAGGATCATTCACCAACAGTAGCTAGCTGCAAATGCCTACAAATGAATAAAAGTAGGACTAGCATACAAAGAACATCCTTCCCTTTTATACTATAACTGCTTAATTTCTTAGAAATCACGGGAAGAGACCATCTCAGAAACCTATCTTTTTAAGATAATTTTTACTCTTTAGTCTGGCATGAATGATAAGGCCTTAAGTTGTATAGGTCTTCAAGTCCCTCTTGAAACTCATATTTGTGCTGTTCATACCATCTTTCAAGTTTTAGTTACCAAAAAGGCTTTCAAATGAGATCTTACAAACCCCTTATAGTAACTGCTATTTCATTCCTCAGTTTGTTTTCTCGATGAAGGCCATATGTTTCTGGTGATTTCTAATTGTACATTTTGTCAGTATGTTCCATAATCTGTTCTGCAGTCACTTCAATTTAAGAAAAAATCCTTCAAAAAGTCCCTCACAAAAAATAGGTTTCGGTATTGAAATTTTCCTATTTTTTGCTACTATGAGAAAATTACAAATGTAGAGGGTAAGAGAAACAGTTACATGGGACATTATTAGATAATTTAGTTTCATCCATTTGAGAAGGTCACTGTGTAGTTATCACATGAAAAAGCAGATCAAATGAAACCATGCTCGTCTCAATGTAAAGTAAAATTCATCAGCTTAAGCCAAGGTTCAGCGGTCCCCAGCTCCTGAGGAGAATGTAATTGAAAGACTTGCAAGGGAAAATATTTTCAGTGCATTTTTTCTGTATGTGGTCATCACCTTGTCCTAAATCTTACATATCTCAGATTTTCTTTCATGGAAAAAAATCAGAATGTACTCTTTTTATTTTGGAATATAAAAATATTTTTTTTGAGAATTCCCATCAGGAAATAAATTTAAACTCTTTAGGCAAATATTTTATTGTCATCATTTATCTTCTACTTCTTTTTCTAATCTAATTTCAACTTTATATGCATGTTTTACAAAAACATGCAGTTATCTTTATCTTTACGTCTCAGCTTCAGGGAACAAGCTGGTCATAATACTGAGGCTTGTTGCATAGTGCTTGTCCTCTCTCTCCATCTCAAACTGTTTTCTTTCAGAAGTGCCATTTGTCTTTGGTTGAACTCCCTTGGATGTCACCTTACTGCTGACCCTGTGGATTCATCTTTGATGCTGTGATGTACTTCAAACACTCTCAGAACCTAGGTATTATAAATTTACTCTCTTCAGCCCTATTTTCAGTTCCTTTAAAGAAAAAAAAAACCCAACAAGCTAGCATGTTTCTTAGGACATGGCACTTCTTTCAAAGTCATACAGAATATCTTTTAGCTCTGCTCTGTCCATGCTGTCTTCTTTTTGATTCAGTGTCTTATTCCTCCCTTCCCACTTTTCCAGCTGGAAAGACAATAGCTCCCTCTTTGATGAGGTCAGGCTATGGTCATGCCTTTCTTCATGACTTGCTTCCCTTGATGAGAATCTTTGAACCTAAAGGTTTCTGTTCAGGAAAATCTTAAAATCTTCCATTTCTCCTAGTACCTGCACTCAAAACCCTCTTCTGCCTCAGAATGGTGACAGCTAGTAGCATCTCTGGGGCTTATTTCTTACATCTGCCTTTGACTGGGATCCCACCTCAGCTACTGCTCTGCTCTTAGGCCATGACATTGTTTTCCACACATGGGAGAACTTTTAAGTGGTAATTCAAGTAGGAGCAGGAAAAGACTGGTATGTGCTGGGACCGAGGCTTGGAAATCAAGTGAAAATTAGTTGGAGTACCATGAGACTTAGTATGATAACTTTTACATTTTTCCCCATCAGAATTCTTTCTCTCATATCATAACCATTTTTAATCAATTTTTAATTGTTATCAATTTTTTATTTTTATAAATTTTTAACCTGATTTAAAACCTAGAACATAATTACCTTTTCATTTGAAGATATGAGAACCTATGCAAACCTGCTGGAAGAAAATTTACAATCCATACCTAATGTATATACTTAACATACAGTCATTTTTCTCTAACACTACATGTATTCATATAGCCTGATTCCTTGACTCAACTTTACATTGCCTGTTTCCTTTCATTTTAAAAGGGTGAGTGTGGTGTGGTGTGTTCGGTGTGGTGTGTTCTGCTTTGTATTTTGATTGGTTTTTTTTTTTATTTTTTATCTTTCTATCTGCAATCAATCAAGTGAATGGACTAGATAGAAATGAAAACTGAAAATTAGCAATATTTTAAGAACAGTTTCAACTGCCCAAACTAAAGTTTCCACATTCAATAAAGGGGAATACTTTGACCTCAAGACCTATCTTGTAGACAGTAGAGAAAGATATATACCATTTAGGATTTAGAAAAAATGGAAACAGTTTAATAGGTGACGATATAAAATATAGGAGTTATGAAGTACAAAGAATTTGCTCCCAAATAAGATCCATGGTTCAAAGACAAATGTTTAAAGAGAGGAATGTGTTTTATTTCTGAAAAGAGGACTGAAGGGTGATCCACTGACAGCATATCACTTCAGAGTAAGTAAGAACAACCTAAATTAAGTATTGTCTGGCTTCTTTTTCTGAGGAACAGCAAGAACAAACTGCTGAAATATGAAGATGGAGAAGTTCAGGGATTTTTTTTTGCAGGAGAAAGTAGGAATGTTAGGACAAGCTTTCATCTTCATCTCTTCAGCTTGGCTGCTCTTCTGAAAGATCATTTTGGTCAAGTACAAATAATTTCTTGGATTCTAAAATATCTTGTGAAATCTAAACAGTGTAAGATATACAAATCCAGACCGGCTTATTTAATGAACCCTTCCACTCTTAATCTCTCTGCACCTGTGATTGTGATATTGGAACTAGAATGTGGCAGGAGAGATGGAAAATGTAAAACAGCCTGCCTTCCTACTTAGCTGGCTTCAAAGCTTAATCATGGGGAAAATACTGCTGGCTTCTTTTAGGCCCTGGACTCCTGTAAGAATGTAGTCAGGGTTCATGGGCACACCATGAAAGAGAAATGATTTGGCACAGGGGAAGTTATGGAAAGTCTTTCCCATACTTCCCCTCTCAGTTACACAGCACCTGATTTACTTCCCACCTCCTGGCTATGGATTCCCAGTTTTGGGGCTGACATTCTGTTTTCTAGTAATTGCTTTGTTTCCCTGATTAATTTTAGAACTGCTTACACTTCAAGCAGGGTTTCCTTGTCTTAACAGCCTTGTACTGCACCGTCCTTCCTTTGCCAAGTCAGCCCTGCTTGACAAGTCAAATGAGATAAAAATACTCTCCTTCCTCTCCTTCCCAAAAGATCACTTTCTCTCCCTTTTCTTTCCTCCTGTTGCATGTGGGATTAAAACTCTTTTGGCACAGAGTTGTGTGACACGACACAGAGCATGTGAAAACTGCAACCACCCAGACACTCATCTGGTTGAAGTAGAAATAAGTACTTTAAGTTACCCAGGAATTACGTGGGATCCAGCACTAGTACTTTACATAATAAAACTTACAAATGTGAAATTAAAATTGGCTATCAGCACAAAAGTAACTCTCAGGAGCTGTTCTATTCACAGAAGAAATTGAAAAGCGTACTAACCTATCTATATTCTACAGACTCTAAAGTGTTCTAATACATACTAGGGTAACAGCATCTCACACAGTGCATTTGAAGCAAAAATAGCAATACTGCATTCTGAGTCCACCTCTCTAACATGTGAGACAAGGTTCTCTGACAGCACCCATTCAAAGTCTGAGTCATAGCTCCTTCTTTCTATCCTGTTTTATCATGTTCAGCCACTTTTGCTATTACTAAACCCCTTTTGAACTGATTCTTATTTTGGCTATGCCCTGTTTCATACAGAAAGCCTCTTGGTAGGAACATTCATTGCCGGAAATTTCAGGAGACATTTAACAAGCAAAAAATTTGTGTTCCCTTTATTTGTCATTTTAGACATGAGGTTGGTTTTTCATATGACTAAATGAATCATAATAATTTTTAGTTTAAAATGTATTCCTTTTGTCCATACATTGCTTTTATCAAACATTTACTCTAGCATAGTTTTTAGAGTTAGGAGTGTTTTTTCAGTCCATTCCATTCTTCAACCCCCTCCGCATAACAGAATTTCAAAGAAATTCTTTGAGCTTTCTTACATATAATTTTTACATACCGTAAAATCTATTTTCATATTGATCATCCAATCCCAATAGGAAACTGTTTGCTGCCTGCACCTGAAGTTAGACAGCACGTACCTGTACCTCCTTGTCATCTATAATTTTTAAAATGCCAATATTTCTCAGCAGTTACTCTTAACATCAAATATTATTTTATCTTGGACTATACCCAGTATACTACAGGTTTACTGAAGTATTTTTCTCTCAAGTAAAATCGGACTGTCTTATACATACATATACGTAAAGAAAGAATGGTGTGAATATAAAAGAATGAGAGAAAGATACCACACAATGAGATTGCTCTGACCTCGATCCTTTTGCATTTTCTGCAAAATTCAATCTCTCAGTATGAGATCTGTCTCATAGTCTAGGACAGCAGAAGGATGCAAAGCTTCCATAGAAATCTTTGTAAAACTTCTTGGAAGACACTCCCAAATATAGCGCAGAAGTTGTGACAGATGTTCTATGAGAATAAAAAAAGCATGCACTCTGTGGTACACAGCAATATGTAATTGCATTTTTAATATTCTGTTTGAAATATTTCCATGCAGCATTTACAGTCTTGATAAAGGGGAAATTATTTTACAGACTAAATTATCTCTACCATACAGAGAATCCACTGTAGAGATTTTATTTACACTATATACAAATGCCTGCTTCCAAATTTTGGGGTTGGTTTGCGGATGGGTGTGGGTACTTATACTCAAGTCTTGTATGTTTCTATGTGGGTATCTTGTTATAAGGTGTTCACCTTATTCGAAACATCTGATTTCATTGTCAACTGATAGGTCATGTGTTTGAATGATTATAACTTGGAAGGGGAATAACTCTTAACTGTCTTATTTCATATTAATGGTCATATAACACTTCACCTGAGTCTGGCAGTGGGATGAAGTACCATCAGTAATAAACCATTCACTGATACAGTTCTTCAAAAAGGCATCAAGTGCTGAGTGATGCTTGAAGTCTCTTGTTTCCTCATGGTCATGGTTTAACCCCAGCTGGCAACTAAACACTATGCAGCTGCTCGCTTACTCCTCCTGCCGCTGCAGTTGTATGGGGAAGATAACAACAAAAAAATAAAACTTGTGTGTCAAGATAAGAACAGTTTAATAATTTAAATAAAATAAAATATAATAATGAAAGGAAAATAATAAAATGAGGGAGAAATAAAAAGCAAAAAAAGGCAAGTGAAGCACAGTGCCATTGCTCACCACCCACTGACCAATGCCCAGTCATTTCCCCAGCAGCGATCTGCCCATTCTGGCTAACTCCCTCCAGTTTACATACTGAGCATGACATCCTATGGTATGGAATATTCCTTGGCTAATTCAGGCTAGCTGTCCTGGCGCTGTTCCCTCAGCTTTTTGTGTGCCTCCTCGCTGGCAGAGCATGGGAAACAGAAAAAGTCCTTGACTTAGGATAAGCACTACTTAGCAACAACTAAAACATCAGTGTATTATCAACATTCTCATACTAAATCCAAAACACATCACTTTATCAGCTACTAGGAAGAAAATTAGCTCTATCCCAGCCAAAAACAGGACAGATTTTCAGATATAAAAGACCACTGTCAAGTTGCCTCTCAGTTTTGTTTTAAGATTTAAGGTTTGATTTAACAACTTGTGAATCAAATTGTAATTTGATTTTATTTTACTTCCATACAATTTCTGGATATGTGTTTCAATTTTGGACTGACTAACAAGACCCCCACAGGTGATACAGATAGGCTGAAGTGATGACTTCTCATCTTTTCAGAAGACTGAACTAGTTCCAAAAGTCTCAAAATAAGAGGCTTACAGCATTTGCTTGCTTTTAAACAAGTAGATACCACTATTGTGAAATACAGCTTCAAATCACTGTAATTTTTCTTGTAGCCTCAACTTGTCAGATCTGCTGATAAATTTCTGTTACATTTGCTTTGGGACTCCAGCACTGTAAGTACAATACTTGCAGAAGTGTTGCTGCTGATCTGACTAGGGAATATTTGGATCTGCAGATTTTTCTTGATAAAATCACAATTTTAGCCCTGTGTGAACTTCTGCTGTCTCAAATGTATGTCAGCATTTTAAAGACAGTAAATAAGTCCAAAACTGTGTGCCTTATCTATGTGGGACCTATCAGAGAAGGGCTGTTTCTCCCCAAAACCTCTCCTTATTCACGCAGGCATGCTTTCTCCCTAGATCCCATTTCATGTCCTATCACAAGCTTACATCTCCTTAGTTGAGAATTATCTTTAAGCTATTCTCTCACAGGCTATTTCTCACAACAAATGGGTGCCAAATTGACACCCACTTCGGCCCCCATTTGTGGGGTCCACTCTCCAATATTTAAAATTACATATGAGCTTTAAATGTGCTACATTCTTTACATATTATTTTATTGCCCAAATATAGACACATTATTATTATGTCTTTAAGGATTCTTCCACAGTAGTAAAATAATCTTCACAATTTGCAAATAAAAAAGAATCTTTCCTAAATTTACATTTTAATTTGGCATTTCTGTATTCTCATGGATTTTTTTAAATATCCAAGAATGAAATATAATGTTTGTTTCTGTTTTTATCCAGATCATTAAGGAATGAGTTAAGCAAGATTTAAGCTAACAGTATCAGAAAAACACTACAAGATTTATACCTCATCATATCTATGTACACTGGTATTTGTCTTTAATGCAGTGTTAACAAGTTGAAATTCCATACCTCTAAAAGTGGGTACAAAATCCATCTTTGTTGCAGAACAAAATCTAAGATTTATATTTAAAAATATAAATAATGCTTTATTTCTTGATATAATACTCCTATAATGTGGAAATCAGAATGTTACTTTCAGCCCTGTATCTCTTTTTAGGACAAGGCAGAGAAACCATCTGAAGTTTTAATTTTATATAGATATAAAGTAAGAAAAGGAGTTAGGAAGTCCTTTTTTTTCGGTATAATATATGTAGTTTAGTTCATTATTCTGTTACTGAAATTGTAGTAATCTGAACATTTTTTTCTGATTTATATGCAAATGATTCAAATTCAGGTTCTAAAGCCTTAAGAGTAGTATGTCATTTAAATGTACCCATGAGATACACCATGTCATTATACTGTCATTACATAATATAATATTTTATGCAGGAATCTGAATACTAAAAGGTAAGATGACCTTCATTAAAAATCTCTTCTTGATTCTTGATCTATTTTTGATTGTTAGAACACAGTTTTCCCATCCTTTTTTATCTTTCTGATGTCACATTCCTTCTGTAAAATATTCCTTTCCCCTTAAAGCCAAGGTCTTGGCAATAGAAACATTAATGATACACCCAAGCTAGAAAAATTTTAGAATATTTCAGTCTGATTTATCTAAAACAGCATTTATCCTTGTCCCCAGGGTTCTCTGAAAGCTTATTACACTCACTTTCTGAGCTTTTTCATAATTATTTTTCTTTTATATGAGGAATTTTATGCTTTTCCCTCCTTCCATATATACCTCTTGTGTTGGGTGCACAGGTTATTCACATCTACTGATACTTCTACCCATTGCAAACCTACACCACTACACATCACAAACTAATTATGTTGCTGCAATCTGTCTGTACCATAGTTCTTAATTGTACTGACAGAAAAGTCAACGTACCGTATCCCCTGTTGTTTGTCATGATTCTGCATTCTGTCATTCACTTGAGAGAAAAGTTTTTGAAGACTTGCAATTGTGTGCGAGTGTGTGTGCACATGAACATGTAGGAGGCTCTTGTCCATAAAACAAGGCTTACATTAAAGACAGAGTAATTTTAAGAAAAATCTTTCAGGTGAAACATTAAAATGTTCTGTACATCTAAAAATATTCAGTGTTTTCCTTGGAGCTGAAGCTATTATATTGAATAGATAGCTTGACTCTTGCAAATTCAGATGATGACCAATTCTAGATTTTGTCTGCTCTCAATTCCAGGCAGTTTTATTAAAATACAGTAACTGGTTTCCAGAAAAGGAAAACCAAAATATAGTACTGCTGATTTTATGTGAATATTCTCAGTTTGCAGCAGCCTACTGAAGACTGTTAGAATCTTTAAAATATTTTTACACACACTTTTCACTTGATCATTTAGTGCAAATAAGTGTGTTAAATTGTCTTCATAAGCTAGCAACAGCTGGTTCAAGTTATCATAGCCAATTAAACTGAATGAAAGGATATTAAATTTTTTTATTCTGCATTGGACAACAGTTGTTTATCTGCTTTAAAACCAGACTGCTTCAATTTATCCATCCCTAGCCATGTTCCTAGGTCAAGAAAATATTCCAGTTTCCTAACTCCAATGATACCTTCTCACTTTTTTTTTGTTTGTTTGTTTGTTTGTTTGTTTAAATAACCACTCTGAAAACAATACCTGTGTTAGTAAGATTCAGTTTCCTGGGTAACCTTGACTTGATCTTAAAGGATTCTTTTTATTCTCTTGATAAAACTCAGATAAAAAAAAATAAAGCATCTTAATTTCAATTTGGTGTGCTCCCTATGTATTCATCAAGCCTACTGCAAAGTAGATGTAAATAATCGCTTCTCATTTTGGACAATGGACAAGCCAGAGCAGAGCTGTTCTCTCTTCCTGGGAAAATACTAAAAAAAAAAAAAAATTACAACAACTTAGATTTGAAAATGTAAACTTCCCCAAATAACACTGATTAAATTATTGAGTCTTCTTGTCTAACCTTAGTATTAGACAACTGTGTTAGACAACATCAGCTGTGCTCCTAGCTGATGGGAGACCTAAAGCTTGCATTTAACTATGGCTTGTACAAAGGCTGCAGTCTTAATTTTGGGCTCTGAATACACTCAGACATTTTTAAATCCTGAGGTGTCTCTCTGGACCAACCAATTTTTAGTCTACAGGTTTGACATCACTGTCTTTGTGCCCTTGCCCCATCTTCCCTTCCAGCTGGCTGGGCACCCAGCAACTCCAATCCAAACCCACTGTACTCCCAGCAGAGATTATGGTATTAGCTTAGGCACACTGCCTTCAGATCTGTGGTGGCATTTCTCCATTTGCTGTAAAGTCCAGGAGGAGCAAGCGCAGGTCAGTCTCCACACACCATGCAGATACACTGTAAGCGGCAAGATGTGAGCCTCTTCAAAGGCCATACTCCCAGTCTGGAAGAGAAAGAGAAATTTGAAAGAGAAAAATTCTGAGGATAACAGAACTCAGCTGACACTGAGTACCTATTGTCTGCCTTTGCTTATGCAGGGATGCATGTACATATTCTGCAATGGAACATGAACACTGAGTTTTGAAAGCAGCTTGTCCGTCCCTCAGGAATATGAAACACTTAAATATTGTGCTTGTTGTATTGCCAAGCTGTCAGGCATGATGATTAGAAGTATCTGCTGCAACCTATATTGTTGCTCTTCACTAGTCAAGATGCATCCCTGAGGGGACCACCAAACTGTATTTAAGAAGTTTTACAAATAATGACATTTAGCAGATTTTATGAAGAACCTCTTTACAAGCAATACCACAGCATCTGTTAAAAAGCTTTCTGGGAGTATCTAATACTTACAAGGCTATTTTGCTATTTTATTATACTTGTATTACACCCATGCAACTCTACTATTTTTATTTTCAATTAAGTTATAAGTGTATAAAATCCAAGAAAGATGGAAGTGAAATCTAGCCCACAGTATTAATGCAGAACAGACCTTAATCTTCACTCATCATGTTGACTAGTGTACTCTGTTATCAGTTACTACTGAATAATTAAAACAAATAAAACAAATAATAATGAATGAATAATATTTCCTTGTCAAAATGTTAGAGTATCTTTAGTAAGATTACAGAGACAGCTGTGTCTCATCTGTTAAAGTAAAACATGCTTTCTTTATCTTGTAATTGTCATTAAGAAGAAAGAAAACCAACACAAAAACATACTAAAAAGAAAAAAGGAAGCCACATACAAATTCTGTTCCACAATAGACTGCAATAAAAGGAAGACATTATGATCAGTTTATGGTGCATCATATTTGCTGGAATACAAATGCTGAATGGATGTAATGGTTATCTGTTAAAATGGTTTGCTCCATCAGTTTCAGATACAGATAGATATATGACTCTTACATGTGCTCATGCCTGAAATGGAAACTAATCATAATTTTATGAATTATAAACATCTGCAACAGTAAAAAAAGCCAGTCTAACTCTGATTTAAACAAAACTAGAGGGCGTATATGTTCTGTCCTCCCCTTTGTCCATCTGAAGTTCATTAAGTTAAACCCATCTTTAAAAAGATGACTTGTGATATTACTGATAATAAAGTTGAGGGCTCTGACAGTATGAATAGGTGAGCATACTGTGTGACATTTATAACAGAGAATTGAAAGTAAAAAAAAGAAACTGCTTTAGAGAACCTACTTTCACAGTGCATAAACACTGCATAGTACAGCCCACTACTGCCAAGCTAGTTATGAACAAGATAGTCTGCAAAACCTGAAGCAATATAAATATATTAGCTCCATGCTTTACCTACTAATTAGCTTTGGTTTTCAAAGATTTTTCCAGTAGGGCTAATTAGTCCCTATTCCTTTATCTCCAAAGTAAGACAGTGTGGTTCTCTTTGAGGCCACAGTAGCGTGGACTTCCTGGGAAGGAATACCTGTTGGGTGACCTTGTTCCAGCTATCTGTAGTTTTAAGACTTTATGCTTGGCCTCGGCTTATGCCTTGTTTACATTAAATTATTTTCTAATTACTCAAAGAGAAACATCAGGCAATGGAGGCTAACATTTAAAAGTTAGAAATCGTAAGTATTATGATACCTGTGTCCGCCACAGTTCTGGCTTAATTGCATGTCTGTTCTGTGCTCTGGAATAAAATGGATCATGTAGACGAAACCATATTGAAATAGTGCTAATTTACAAATAATTTTCTAGTAACCACTCATAGTCCATCAAACTGTTACACAACTCTATAAGGCTTTTTTTTTTTTTTTTTTTTTAAATTTTTTTTTAAGGTTTTTAGTGGGGACAAATGGGAGTTATATCAAGGAAGCTGTTTATTATTTCCAAACAAAATTTCTGAAAACATAATTATTTTTGACTTAGGATTGGTTTCTAGAACAATTTCTTCATATAATCACATATGGCCATAAAAGTAATACTCAGTTTAGTCATATCTCTTATAATGGAGCAGGTTTAGGCAGTGAATTAAATCATGGAGCTAACTGATGGATTGGCACATCGTTTCAATTTGAACAATTTGTCAAACCCTAGAATTATTTCTATTTTCCATGTTTTCTTCCAATTCATATCCTCAATATTTATTAGGTATTTAGTAGAGGTTGAAATTACAGAAAAAAAAAAAAAAAGAAGATTACTTACAGCATAATTTCTGGTTTGGTAACATCTCCTTTACTGCCACTATCAGATTATTGCATTGTTTGGCTTTGAATGCATTCTCTGTCATCTCTTAACTGTTTTAAGATTGTCTCTCATTCAGCCTGACCTTGGATGCAATCAAATGGCAAAAAGTAAAATAAAGTGAAAAAACTAGTAGAAGGGGAATAGAAAAGAAGGAAAACAAACAACAAAAACTGTTTTGTGTTTTTATTTTTTCTTTTTCTTTTAAAAAAATGCTGCACTATAATTGAAAGCATCTATAAATGATCCTTCTGTAATTATTTACACCTCAACACTGATCATTTAACATTTAAATAATCTATAATCAAGGGCAGTCTTAACATGTAGCAAAAAGGTTTTTACTCATCAACGTTTATTTGACCCTTAAAAATAAATTGTATGTTGCACACTGAAAACCCAGGGTGATTTTTTTTTTTTTTACTTCAATCTGTCCTTGTTTAACAAAGTAGCACCTTAGCAGGTTGGAAACAAAAGGAAAACACAAACATTTAACTTACTGATACTTAAAGTTTAGTCTTTAATTACACATTTCATGTTACTTTTAGTGGCATAAAAAAGTAATTAAGCTTATTTCTGAGATAGCTGCAACACCGTGCTAGATAAAGGACTCAGAAGACAGACAGAAACTGCAGGAACAACGCCACTTAGAAAATGAAATATAAGGTAAACAGTTTGGCACCAGCCCTCTGAAAGAAGTGTCTTAGGTGGATAGCCTCCCCACATGGTGTGAAGAGATTTCAGCCAGTATGTCAGCCTGGGGCAGAAGTGAACAAGTGAAATGACAATTTACTAAGAAAACACTGAACCTGCCAGGTCCATGAATTCTTGTTCTCTAGAACAAGAGCTGAGCACCTGGAGTGGGTGGTGTGGAGATATTTCCCACCCTGAGTACAGGAACCATTGCTTTTACCCCATGCTGGGAGGTAGCAGCAACAGCATGGTTGATATATCTATTGGGCAACTAGGCATCAATCATTAAATTAGAGTGATTCAGTTATCTATGGGATTTGCAGTGGTTTTATGAAAGGCACAGGGTAGTTTTATATACAGCATTAGTACATAAAGCTTTCAGGCATTTTACGTATTTGAAACATATGAAATGTATAGTTGTTTCTGTGATAAAGGAAAAGAATGCAAGTACCACTATGAAATCAAACTCTTTCCTGTTTGTGGATTTTATTATTTTTTTTTAAAAATAATTTAAATCTAACTGTATTTTTAAAATGGACAGAATCATTTTTTTTTAGAAAAGAGGCAGTAAATTACTGAAATTGAGCTGGTTTTCCATTTCTGTATGTCCTTGTAGATACCACAACATTTCAATAACCTCAAAAATAGAAAATACTTATCTACTTCATGCAAAGAAGATATGGAAAACTCTGACAGGTTATCCAGTACATAAGCAATGAAGCAACAGGTATAATACCAGCTGGTCAAGAGTATAAAATTCTCACATATAGAACTTGTAGTTGCATTAGTTATTGTATGCAAGTATTTAATTTAACATTACCTACTTCGAAAACAAGAACACAGCTTCATTTTCACTATCATGCTTTTTGATGCTATTTCATATTATTACCCTTCAAATCTCGAGGCAATCTACATGTGAAACATGATATTCTTGATATGCAATTATTATGCTATAACTAACAAAATAAGTTGGCTCTGTCAGTGTTGTAAGAATACTAGGGAACAACACTCAGTGCTTCCTACTACTACTACTAATAAAAAAAAAAGAGATTGTAATTACTGCATTCTGTCATTTCCAGACAGAACAAGTGCTACATTTTAGAAAATGCAGTTACTTGGTGCTTTATACACCACACTATCAGCTTTAGTAGAACTCAGTGTTTGAAGGTAAGTGATAAAATATTACTATTGCTACCTTAACACAACTCTAAGAAAATAAATGTCATTGACAAAAATTTTATAACTTCAGACCTGAATTTTTCCTTAAGAAAAAAACAAAACCTGCAGTTGATTCAACTATGCATTTGCCTGAGTTCACTTGTAGCAATTGATACACAAAGTTTAATTCAGCAGGGAATACCAGTGCATAAAGTAGGTTAACACTCAATAAAAAACCCCACATAAATATGTAAAATCATGTGTAATACCTGACATCCATCTGTGAGAAACATGAGTTTACAGTAGAGCTATATGAACAAAGGTTAGTTATACAATACTAGAAATTAAATGAAAGTAGGGCTATAACAGTGTCTTGTTTAACTGAGCAAAACTCAGAATAAGAGTGGAATTAAAGAAGTAAGTCAGAAGAGCTATTCATGCTTAGCCAACAGCATCAGCACAAAAGCAAATATAAATAAAATTAAAATGGATAAAAGACACTGGAAAATGGAAAAGTGAGTTGGTTTCTGATACAGCTCTTTAACAGTGGTAATGAGAAAAACAACCCCAAATAATGGCATTATTAAACAAATGATTTAAGGTAACCTTGATTTTTTAAGTGTGATGGATGATGTAATATGGCTACCTGTTTACCTAGGAGACTAGATTCTGTCACCAAGCTGTCCTTTCCAGTTCTGTTCCTGTAATCTGAATTTCAATTTTGTATTTAAAAATTTATTTGTGAATTTTACATATGGTAAAGGACAGTAAAGTTTAGCCATAACCTATCTTGATGTAGCAGAGAGATTCACCTTTTCTGGTTATAAAAGCATATGCTGACTCTCCAGATGTTTTCAGAGGAAACACCTAGTCCTGAATAAATTCCTTGATGTGTAGTAAGAGCACCCATGATTTTCTGTCACATAAATTATCTTGTCCACTCTCTGTGATATTAGATTTTTTTCTGTGGCAACTGCAGCAATTGCTTACTGGGGGAAGAAAAAAAAAAAGAAAAAAAAAAAAGTATTTAGAGCATTTAAAATCCAGTGTGGTGATAAGAAACCAGCTCTCAATATATGAACACGGATGGACTTCTGGTACAGGATGTAATGGTATGTTTTTTGATCAGATTATTTACTGGCATTGTGACACAATTAAGTCGTAAGCATAATGTAACTAAGATGCAAATTCAAAGGAAAAATATGAACAAAGGTGTTCTAAGTATCAGTTAAAAACTTATGCTTCATATAAGCATATATATGCTTATATATATGGACTGGGAGGATGAAGAACTGCCCACCATAGGAGAAGATGAGGTTCAGACAATCCAAGGAACCTGAACGTGCACAAGTCCATGGGACCTGATGAGATACATTCATGGGTCCTGAGGAAACTGGCAGATGAAGTGGCTAAGCCACCACCCATCATATTTGAGAAGTCTTGACAGTCCGGTGAAGTTGCCACTGACTAAAAAAGGAGAAACATAACCCCCATTTTTAAAAAGGTAAAAAAAAGAAGACCCAGGGAGCTACAGGCCAGTCAGTCTCACCTGTGTGCCCAGCAAGACCACGGAGTGGATCCTCCTGGAAGCTATGCTAGGAGACATGGAAAATAAGGAGGTGATTTGTGACAGCCAACATGGCTTCACTAAGAGCAAGTTGTGCCTGACAAATCTGGTGGCCTTCTATGATGGGGTTACAGCATGGGTGGATAAGGGAAGAGCAGTTGATGTCAATTACCTGGACTTGGGCAAAGCATTTGACACTGTCCCACGACATCCTTGTCTCTAAATTGAGGAGACATGGATTTGATGGATGAACCACTAGGTGGATAAGGAATTGGCTGGATGATCACACTTAAAGAACTGCCATCAACAGCTCGATGTCCAAGTGGAGAGCAGTGACGAGTGGGGTTCCTCAGGGGTTGGTGTTGGGACTAGTGCTGTTTAACATCTTCTTTGGAGACATGGACAGTGGGATTGAGGGCACCCTCAGCAAGTTTGCCAACAACACCAAGCTGTGTGGTGCGGTCAACATGCTGGAGGAAAGGGATGTGCCATCCAGAGGGACCTGGACAGGTATGAAAGGTGGGCCCGTGCAAAGAACAAGTGTAAGGTCCTGTACACAGGTCAGGGCAATCCCATGCACAAACACAGGCTGGGTGACGAGTGAATTGAAATAAGCTCTGAGGAGGAGGACTTGGGGGTATTAGTGGATGGAAAACTGAATATAAGACAACAATATGCACTCATAGCCCAGAAAGCCAACTGTATCCTGGGTTGCATCAAGAGAAGTGTGGCCAGTGGGTCAAGGGAGGTGATTCTCCCCCTCTACTCTGCTCTCGTGAGACCCCACCTGCAGCACTGTGTCCAGCGCTGGGGCCCCCAACATAAGAAGGACATGGACCTGCTTGAGTGGGTCCAGAGGAGGCCATGAAGATGATCAGGGGGCTGAAAAACCTCCTTTGTGAAGACAGGCTGAGAGAGTTTGGGCTGTTCAGGTTGCCCAGAGAAGCTGCCCCCCTCCCTGGCAGCGCTCAAGGCCAGGTTGGACGGGGCTTTGAGCAACCTGGTCTAGTGGAAGGTGTCCCTGCCCACGGCAGGGGGTTGGAACTAGATGATCTTTAAGGTCCCTTCCAACCTAAACTGTTCTATGATTCTCTAAATAAATCTCCTTATAAATATTTTATGTGATGAACTAACCCCCATCTCTGCCCCATTGCACCACTTAGGGGGTGGAAGAAGAGAAACTATAGGCAAAGCTGTGCATGGAAAGAAGGGAAGGATGGGGCAAAGGTGTTTTAAGACTTGGTTGTATTTCTCATTATACCACTCTGATCTGACTGGAAATAAATTTTTTTCCCCCCAGTCAAGTCTGCTTTGCCCATGATTGTAATTGGCAAGTGATCTCCCTAATCTTATCTCAACCCACAAACCTTTCATATTTTCTCTCCCCTGTCCATCTTAGGAGGGGGATGTCATAAAGCAGCTTTGGTGGGCACCTGGAATCCAGCCAGGGTCAACACACCACAGTGATATTGTGCTATCTGTGATAGCATAATATTTGGGAGTCATTATGATCACAGAGAATGAATAAAATATAGAGATAAAACTAGAGTGCTTTGAATAAGAGAGAAATAGAAATAAGATAAAATTCAATAACTTTGAAATATTGTGTTTAAGAAATAATATGCAAAGGAATTCTGCCATCAGACACTGTCTCATCAGCTAAAAACAGCAAAGGAGAAAGAGATATATATACATATTATTTCTGCAAGTCAATTTGAGCTGTGACATTTATTTGGTCTTTGGCTTTGGTTTCACTACAAAGCAACTGTGTACAGGCAAAGAACAGTTTCAGTGTTGTGACAGTAAAGTATAAAGGAACATTTGTTACCTACAGAAAGGTTTTGATTATTAGTGCTGTTTCAGAGGGGATAGAACGACAGTAATTTTTTCTGTAGTACAAATTGAAGACTGCTGTGTCAGTCTTCTGTACTGTGTCAAGTCTGAGATTATAATTTGCAGCTTTCAAATTTCTTGGGATTGTTTATCAAGAAAAATTTATCTGGTTATGCATTATATAAAATAACACTGAGACTTCATACTTGATTTTCTTCTGGGAAGTTAGGTATAATTCTTCCTCTTTCAGATAATTTATCTAGCTCTATTTGCTAGTATTTTTTTGCAAATTTGACAAATACATAAAATATACTTTGTGTGATCAGAAACATAAGGCTGTAAAGTAATTGCCAGCTCATTAGCAATAGCATTTTTAATATGATACAAAAGAATATTCAAGTTCCATTTAAAAATTATTCCATTTCCGTGGTGATGTTAATCATATGCAGAGCTGTTTAATCAATTGCTCTGTTGTGATGGTTACAAATGTTTTGTTTCCAAACTATTTTCAGCCTTCTTTACCAGACTGATATTGTCAAGACCAGAAAAAGAAAAAATTGTTTATCCGCACAGCCAGTTTAAGATTTAAGCTTAAAGTGAAGACCAACATTTTCTAGCATTATTCTTGAACATATGTGGGCAACTTATCAAAATTGAGAATCTAGGCAAAGATTCAGACAAGTAATGTCACATCACAAATTAGTTCTCATGATTTCACAGTAACGTATCCATTCATTGCGTAGTGCCTGTTATCTCTGGTCTTGGTTTACAGTGTCTATATTCTGCTAGAGTATGACTGCTAGAGTTAAGATATCTTCTGAAATGCAGACAAGAAAATTAATGCACCATGTCTTAAGGCAATACTTTGGTGCATGTGAGAGACATGTCATATGATGTCTATCAAGCAGAAGTTTTCAGTTACATCATCATAGGGTATTTGCATTTCATGTTTTCATTAACAGAAGGTTTTTTGAATAACTTTTTGCCTATTGACTATTCAGTGCTTTAGCTTTCTAAATGTTTAGGAAAACACAATTTCATTAAAATAGTAAAACTAACTATAAAACATAGAGAAAACTATTAAGGTTTAGATATTGAGAAAAAAATATTAGAATTATGGTAGGGTTTAGGCAGATAAAATAGCCAGCCGAGACTAGTCTTTTACCTTTTCAGTAACAAAACCACAGAATCATCTAGATGTATAGTTGCCCATGAAGATGATGCCATGACTGTGTTTAGGACTGAAGTACCTTAACTCTTCATCTAGCTACCATCTAGGATGCCCGAGATCTCATGCTAGTAGAAGCTCTGAATCTATCTAAAGAATGAAATAACGGGACATCTCAGCAGCAGTAGATTTATTAAAAACCCCCAAAAACTCCCACCACAAAACCCCCTGAACACAAAAACTTTAAAGGTATCAATCTGATGTTCCTCTTTTGTTTTAGAGTAAGTCATTTTGGGATAAATTTACAAATATTCTGGAAGATGAAGATAAAAAACATTCAGAACATTTCTATCTTGAGTAAACACCCTAATCTCTGTAGAACTAATCTGTTTGTCAATCTTCTCTTAGTAGGAACAGGGAAACTTTTTTTTTTTTTTTTTTTTTTTTTTTTTTTGGGTGTGGGTAGGGAGGAGAGATGTGGAGAGATCTTAATTTTTAAAATATATAGTTTTGACTGTAAGGAAACATTTATATCCCGAATTCTAATAAAATATACAAATTCTGTAAAAGAGAAAGAAATTGTTCATCTCAGCACCTACAAAACAAGGTGTTTATGCATACAGAGCTTTGATGTAGGAGAAGAGGGTGGGTAAAATACAGTTCTTATTATTTTTGATTAATTGTAAAAAATTCTTACAGCTATTTTGGAGAATGAAAAATATCATTGCTGTATATAAAAGGATTATAATGAGCTTCTCATGTTGCATAAATCAGCTAACTACGAGTTCTATGATATGTTAAAAATGAATAATATTGCATTATTTTTCTTGAAACAAATATATCTATTGCCATATATATATCCCCATTATTTTTTTGTGGATAGACATGTACTTTGTTACATTGATTTAAGTTAAAGAAATATTCATTTCAGAATTTGGCAATTATAGATGTAGACTGTTCTTTGCTATACTTACATATTTTCAAATACAAGTAAGTCTGAGCAATAAATATCTCCAAGACTATGACAGCTCCTGACGTAAATCAAGGTGCAAGATGAAAGTCGTAAACCAAGTGAAATATTGAGTTGTCTCAGCTTTTTGTTGATAGGATGTTAATAGCCTTTCATCTTTAGTGCCTTTTTGCTTGAAATATTTATCTTTCTGTTTTGTCTTGGTAGCCTTAAAGTTTTTAGGTTTGTTTTTTGGGGCTTTTGGTGAGGTTTTTGTTTGTTTGTGGGTTTTTTAAATTATATGTTATCAGTGTGGAGAAGACACTGATGGCAAAGACACAGAAAGTGAACTATGAACACAGTAAGACTTCATCTTATGGAGCTTACTGACCCTGGAAAGTAAAATTTATTCTAGTGGTATTTCATCCCTTTGCAAGAGGAAAATATATTCTAAAACTGGTAACAACATAATTCATATAATAAGGTTTGATTAATGAAAGGATTTGACTCAAACCAGCTAGAATACTAATGAAATTATAAAGATTTACCTGTAAAGTTTGTATAATAATAGAAGTCATGGTTTCAAAGTGTAGCAGTTGGATTAGTTTGGTTTCAAGTTAAGGACAGTAGAAAACTTGGAATAGTAATCATAATGAACATAGGTATTGCAGGTTAGGACTGCTAGTTATGAGAGCAAGAATAGTGCATTTTCATTGTGTATTACTTATCTAGGGAAATAAATATTAATACGAAATCAAAAGTGCAGAAGTCAAGCACTCAGTCACAACCAAGATTTCTGTGATGAATGGAGCTACTCTAATGGAAAAATAAAAATAGATATGTATATCTTAGTCAATCGAAGATCATCTTTGAGACACAGGTGTCAGATGAGAAAGACATAATCAGCTAAGACAAAATAGATGCATACAATAAAGTATACAAATTCAGGCAATAGAACTATGTGATGTGGATTTAGAAAAAGATAAAACACACTTCGTTGCAACACGTATTCTGTCTCAGAATAGAAGGCTAAGATATACTTATTTTGTTATCCCAGCAAAATAAAGATCAAGGGAAACGATGACATTTTAAAGATACACCATCTTTAAAAATATAGCGTTAAGCACTAGAGTAGGAGAAGTACTATTTAAAAAATAAACTTAACATAGAAAGTGATAATGTTTTAGCCAAAGGCATATAAGGAAAGAAGATATTATCTGCCATAAAGCAGTCAGAAAATTTCTAAGATTGCTTTAAATATTATAAATATTGTCAAACACCTGAACTGGACTGAACTAAGAGTCATTCTTTTCATTAAGTACCAGCATTATATAGTCTAAGGGGATGAATACCAGATCTGATTATTCAAGGGGTTCCTTTCAAGTCTTGAGAAACTCTTGGACAATTAAGCTTACCCCTTCTATTTGACAACCACATGATATAGCTCAGTTCATGTGTTTATGAAGATCCGTGTTGAAATCAGGAATAAAGCCAGCAGAAACATGCAAAATCACGTGTATGATCACTGGTTTTAGATTTAGTTCAAGGCTGATGACACCCACACGGGTGAATCTTCAGGGAAGAGTCAGCTTATATTGATTTTATTGCAGACATCATGGCTTGGGACTTAAAAATGTATCTCCTGGGATGATCTTTTGCTGATTGATATCCTGCCTTTATCAACAGCCTACAAAGGCATACAAGCTGCTTTATAATAAAAAATGCAGACTACCTGAATTAGTGATAATTATCCAATTTCCATAATTACAGAAATTTCCATATTTAAGAATATGTAATTTCTCCATTTCCAGGAAAGAAAAGTGTTTACCCAGTGAGCACAGGCATTATAATATTTATGGAGTCTAAAAGAACTATACTGTCAAGATATCTATGAAGTTATTTCAATTTCTGAAAAATTATAGTAACAGATTTTTGAAAAGAAATGTTTATATTTGAAAAAACAGTATTCCTGTGTTTTTCTGAATAAGTATTTTCCTGGAGTAGACATGTTTTTTTTGGGGAATTAGAAAGAGATTTAAGGTTACATACTCTGAAAGAAATATTTTCTTAAGCATCTACCTTAAGATGTTATAGAAAGTGCTTCATTACCCCTATGGAAGCAATCTCACAAGAATTTAGTATGTTGTTGACATTTTTTTTTTCTGCATGCACTGTGGTAAGTGTACACCTGATGTTTAGGAAATAATTGTTTGGTAATATATTGGAGAAAATACTGCAAAGTGCCATATATTTGCTTGTGTGGGGGAGAGAAACATTTCAGTATAAATTATTAAGCCTGTGCTTCCACATGTTTTTATTTGAAGTCTAAAAGCTTCTTTTTATGAACTGCTGTGCTTCACTTTGGGATAGCAAATCTACACTGTATGTTTTTGTTTTCTGCAGCACAACACATGGCTCACACTTGGAGGACTGGAGCATATCAAAACCACGTTCACTAATAATCCACAGTCACAAGGTACACTTAGATCATGTCAACCTCTTTTCTGAAACAATCTTCAATAGAGACATAACCTTCTTTCCAAGAGAGAACAACATTCAAGAAGTCAATAATAGGGAAGAACAAGACTTTCTAAGATCATTTATACATCTGTTGGAAGGAAGGAGAGGTGTAAACACATTGTAGATGAGTTTTGTAGATGTTCTGGTACCTCTCCACATTTAATGGAAAACTTATATTCTGGAACTCAGGAATACAAGCACAAGCTGTTACACGGACAGGGACTTCAGCTAATCCTTTAGCAATTCTGGTTTCTCTTACTCCTTCCTTCTTCCCTTTGATGCTGATATAGGAGTTTTGATACTCTGAGACTGGGATTATGACACAATTCAGTTTCTTAGTATCCAGGATACTTGATTTCAAATAGCAAAGCACTCGAGGGACAGCTCTAATCATCCCAAGAACAAAAGGTGGATTATCTAGCTTCCAGACAACTTACACTTAATAAATGAAGACATTCGGTCTTTCACCTGCTGACACACATATTCTGCTGGTGAGGGAGACTTACTCTATAACATTTTCAGTAATAAATTGTATGAGTACAAAATCACTATCCTATTGGTATGAATAAAAAAATTTATACAGGCTATCACAGAAAAAGAGAAAGTAAGGAACTAGAAATTAGATGAAGGTCAAAAGGGCAGAAGTGAGCATTGTTTTATTGTTTATATCTGGTACTTTTGCTTATTCTTTTTTACCTTCCCTCTCAAGCAGCTTGTACACTACACCATTTTTAGCTTGATGTATGTATACATATTTTCAAAACACTTACTGTGTTGTATTTTCTGTCTAGTTTAAGAGATCCTTGGACGGTTAATGTAAGTGTAAAGGGAGTTTTTTTGATAGGGTGTGGGGCATTTTTTACAGGGTTTTTTTGTTTGTGGTTTGGTGGTTTTTTTGGGGGTTTGTTTTGTTTTTTAAGCATATAGTAGTTCCCCAAAGCTTAGAGGATGTTCAACATTAGCTGACAGGGAATTCTACCAATGCTTTTCAATAGCCTTCAGGAATAAAACACTCCTATCCCTCTACTTTCCTTCCACATTTTTGTAGTTTCTTTGAAAGTTTTGTCTCAATTTTCTACTTTAAATGTATGGTTCACACATTAGCGATTATTATAACTTGTACTAAGAGCTTGTACCAAACTCTTTCTTCAAGAAACATCTTTGCACCAAAGTTTTTCACAAAACAGCATTGATTTCAATGAAATTCTGTTTTTCAGACCCAGAATTTTCTGGTCTGTAGAAAGCTTCTTTCCAGCAGTGTCAGTAAGATCAGTCATTTGTTTAAATATAGATGAAGTTGGAGCTTCAAAAGAATTATGCGTGGTCCTTCAGCTGCTAACCTAGGAATGCAAATACTCATCTGGGAAATGGAAGCATAAATTACAGAATCTTGTCTAACCTGGACAAAGAACTTCATTTGAGGTCTGCTATATTCCAGATGAATACCATTACTTAGTGTTAGCAATATTCAATGAAGCTATTCGTTTTCTTTTTCCACAGAATCAATGCAAAAGTCTTGGTCTTTGCTCTGATATGAAAGGATAAAAGTACTTAGCTCTGTTAACTTTCCTTCCAAGTTCTGTGGGTCTTAATGATCTCCTCACACAGCAGTGTGGCTTCTTTAGAAGGAACTCAAGAACACAGAAAGGTTACAGCTCCTTTGTCAAAAGCCCTAAGGTTGGAGGAACACATGCTATACCACCAGTCCTTGCTCTGACAGCATTGTAGTTTCTTTTCTACGAAGCATTTTGTCTGCTGACACAGCACTAGCAGCGTCAGCATATACATCTACCTGACAGCTATAGTTTGGTCTGTAATAATATTTTCTAGCTACATCTGACTTTTCACAGGAATTCATACACCTATATGAAAAGAAGTTTATATACCCAAATAATAATCTACATTTGATAATAGCTAACATACTCTAATATGTTTATAAACCAATAACAAAACAGGAATAAATCTAGTAGACAAGAGCTAAGGCATGGTAACAATAAGAACTACTTTGACATTCAGAACTGGAATATTCATGCCTTACAGTGAGGAAATATGAGAAATATTTATACCTCACAATAGAAAAAGTAACACTAAAATGGTAGCCACAGCCCACAAAAATGACGGTCATCAGACCCTTTTGGTTTTGCAGGTAAACACAGTTTTCTATGGCTTTATTTTGGATTACATTTTTAGCAGAAGTTTACACAAAATTCATGAGCTGCTATTTAGACTACTTGTCAGACCTCTAGCTGGATCACAGTAACATTGTATTCTATTTTTTTTACATGATTATCAATTATTTCTCTAATATCTTATATTTAATTCTTTGAAATTAGTTCAGAAGAATGCAGCAGGACTTCAACAAATTGTAGGTTTATGTAAATTTTTATTGTAAGCCAAGTGTCTCCTCAAGTAGTTTTCACCCCAAGGGATGGGTAATGCCTGCAAATTTCAGAAGGACTTGATAATTTTGCAGCAATTTATATTTTACTGAAAGAAGTTTTAATAAAGAAATTGATTTAATTATACTTCGTAGCAATCCAGTGGAATTTTTTTAGTTGACTTTTTTTTTTTTTTCCCCCCCTCAAGGTAAATTCAACAGCAACTATGTAAGGGAATTTGACAGGTTCTGGGAAAGATAATGCTGAAGTTCTGCAGTCCCACTGTCCTCTGGGGTGGATACACCAAGCCATAGTAGAGCTCCATCAGGTACTTCAGATAATTCAAGAACTTCGGAGCATTAAATTGTCACAAAGAAAATGTTATGGACTTCTTTTTAATGTTATAACTTCATAATCAGCAAAGTATCTGCCATATGAATTTGTAATCTTAAATCAGGGTATTTATGTTTTTTCAGAAAACTCAGAAACACCAGACCAGTCTTCTCAACATGAAATACTTGCATTTTGGTCATGCATGATTTCCCTTCAGAAATTCCCTTTACCTGAGGAGGTTCTATTGATAAACACGATTTGCCAGTAGAATAGATTCATCCTCAAGAGAGAAATTAGTGACTCTTCCTTTTGCTTTGTTTCTTCCTGTCTGTAAGGCAATGAAGGATATTGTCATGACTGACCAACTGTATTAAATAATATCTCAGAATTTGACCAAAGACTTGGCTGCTAGCGAACCCGGAATGTTGGTAAGACTAACACATGGACAACAAAGATATTCAAGTGTTATTCAATGCTATTTTGAAAGTTTTAGTAGACTAATTCATAGATGAATCAAACTGACTCAAATTCTTATGTGGAATACCACTGCTCTTTAACCTACTTCAAAGATATTTATCTGGGGAAAATCATAGTTCTATGAGTTACACTGTATTTATTTTATTACTTCCTAATTGTAATGTAGTTTAAATTGCAATACAACAATTTGCCAGCAAAAACATTTTATTCACAGTGATCCATTAACTTTTTTTCTGTTACCACTCCATTTATATATACACACACTGATAACTGCTCAAGTATTTTTCCTGACAGCACGTACTTCAACAAATAAAATAAACACATTGTAATAATCTGGAATTACAATTAGTGCTGTCAGTTAGTTATATTTGTGAATTTCTGTAGTGAAATTAAATTTAAAAGTCTCTTGTATACAGATAAAAAGGATGCAACTGAGGATTTTTTCCATTTTTCATCATAAGACATAGAAGCACTCTGGAAGATGGGATTTTGATAGTATATGATTAAAAAATACTGACATTAAAATTTTTAATATATCATGCCATGCATATAAATATAATTATTTTTATAACATTTACTGAAATAGACATTAAACACCAATGACATAAAATAAACTTCTAGGTAATGGGTTTCCTGTAAAACCTACATGCAATGAGTAGCCTATGTCACATTCTCCTGTGTCCGTACTTCCCATGTAATTATACAAGATGACTCAAAAAACGTTACAATCATGAATAATCTGGCTCATAATAATTTTAAATATCTATTCTATCCCCTTTATGAGCTTGATGAAGGAATTATGATCCGAACACAGCATTAATTTAAATTGGATGGAGGGCATGATGAAGCAAACTGAAAAGTTAATAGGTTTTTACATGCTTTCCTGAGAACAGAACTTGAAGGTAAGAGGTATAAACTAAGGGCACACCTCCTCAGAGAGCCTGAGCTGTCAGAAGTAAATGAGAAAGCTAAACTATTCTGCTAGATTAATTTAATCTTCTATTTCTCAAATTTGATACTGGTCAGCAGTACAATTATTAATGGTCCTATTTTGAATGAAGTTATTTTTTGAGTAGAATTGTACATCTGACATAGGATCAAGGTTAGAACACAGGATACTTAAAGGGAGATGATCACAAATAGGATAGAGAAAAATAATGGTATCCTATAGAGATCCAGTTATGAGAGTGTTTAAGGACAAGTTCCAACAGCATATATGGCCAAGTGACAGAATAAACTCAAAATGGCTGTGCACAGTGCAGGTGGAGTTTCTTCAAACATTTGTGCAGCGTAACTCTGGCATATCAGAAAGATATGTAAATGCAACAGGTATTGCTCACAACAAATCCACATTACTGCAAATAGAATTCAGAAAGAAACCTGTCCCCTTCCTTCCCTTCCACTTGAATGGGTCAGATTTTATGTGCTTATTCATAATTTAAACATGATTTCTATAACATGAGAAATCCTACTTCTTTGCTTTTCTAGTTTTTTTTCTAAAGCATATTGACACAAAACATCCATACAGAGCATAGAAACCAAATTCAGAAGTGCTAACATACTTTTCATCTATTTTGATACTTACATTCACCCCTTCATTTTCATTTTATATAGACTTTTAGGATTTCCTATTCTTTCAGTCTTTTCTCATGGAGTCTAAAACCCAAGAACTTTGATTATTCTTATTTTCTCCTAGACCTTCTCCAGCTGGTTCACTTTTGCACTGGAAGTGCAGTGCCCTGGAGAGAGGATGTTAGCAGAAGCCTCACTAGTGATAAGAGAGCAAAAAGGATTATTTGATGTAACTTGTAACAGCTCGGATCTACTTTGTCTCTTTTATCCCAGTAGGCCTGCTGATTAGAGGGCTTTGGTTTTGTTTTAGGGTTTTCTGTGGATTTGTTTTGTTTGCTACATTTTTTTTTTAAATATATAACTTAATTCAATCATCTATTACTTTACTCGGTCTTAACATGGACTTGGGAACAAACTGCAGTTGTTCATCAAATCCAGCCTAACCCAGTTCAATCCATCTCAAAACTAATTACCAAATCAGATTTTACCAAGCCAAACTTCACAAAAATGGCATTTTATTGCACAAAAAGCAAAACAGACTAGAAATTAACAAGCATTGGAAGCTAACTTTATATTTGTCTTTGTTTATTTGTTGTTTTGTTTGTTTGGGGTTTTTTTTGGGGGGAGGGTGTGTGTTTTTGTGGTTTTTTTTCTTGTTTTTTTTTTTTTTTTTTTTTTTTTTTTTTTGAGAGAAACAGAGATGAATTCCATCCCTCAGTTCTGGAAGGATCTATTCTATCCTTTCAATTTAACAGTACTCAAACCAGACTCTCTTTTTATTCTGCTATGTCTACTTAGTCTGCATCAAATCAAATTATATATTAAAATTAATCTCTTATTAAGGATATACACAAAGCCATGAAAATTAGGGGTAGACATTGTGAAGTCTAGCTGATATTATGTAAAGTTCTGCAAAGTTCCTTATTCTTGTAAACCTGGTATGTCACACCATGTTGTCTTCAGTAATTTTGGTGATATGGATGATAGTGGTTAGTCTACAGTATTAGCAAGAGATAACTTCAAAGTGTTAATGTCACTATCAGGAAACAAGAAAAAGAAGAATATGTGACTTCTGACAATATGTTTTTCACCTACATTTTCAATACTTTCTGTCTGAATATAAATATAGCTTTGATCTTTTATGAAGGGTAGCACACAATTGTTTCAGGTTCAGTTTATTGTTTCTGCAAATTGTAAGAGGTAGCAGCATGCCAACAGCAAAGCCTTGCAAGATATTATAAAAATTAATGGTCTGTTAAAGAAGGGTACCTTGGGAGATGAAAGCAAAAAGCAAAAATATAAGAAAAGGACAGCAGGACATTGTATTGATATGAAGTCTTGGCATTCCTATGATGTTGGCATTGTTACTGTTTCAAGGAACAGCCAATGTAGGATCTCAAAGCTATCAAAATGGAGATTTTTTTGTGTCCCCCCCCAAAAGAAAAAAAAAATCAGAAGTTTTAAAGAACTTTATAGATTTTTTTAAACTAAATTCAATTGTGAGCAAAATATGCCTTCAACATTTGCTTTTACCGTGAAAAAAACAATCTGCTGTTCTCCGAAACTGTCATGACTTCAGTCTTGCTATCTGAGATATTAAGTCAAATGCATCATGTGTATTCTTCCAAAGCACTTGGAAAACTACTAAAGGAAAAGAAAGCTTTATGAAAAAAACAACACTGCTATGCAAATATGACCAACTACACACAGAGGTACATTTTTTTCCTTCCCAATAACAGCCATCTAACTCACTGAAGTACGTACATTGCTAGGTGATGTGTATAAAGTTTGTGTGTCTGTATGTACTTCCAGTTATAACTTTGCTTATACCCTACTACTCTTTACTAGGAACTTGAGGCTGTTCAGTCGCTCAGTCCTCAAATGTGACTCCATCCAGGCCTCATATATTTTCTTTTCAAACAGTCTGAATGCCCTCTAAAGCAAGTAAGTACTTCTAACCACTGTGATGTGTTACATTATTGGAGTTGGGTTATTTTTGGAAGTCAGAAATGGAATTTAAAAAAAAAAGGAAATCTAACATTTCTATTTAAGACTCCAGGAGTTCTGAATGTATGTTTGCTTTTTCAGCTTTCAGAAATAATCATTGACTGTCCGATTGGTTGGGATAACCAGTACCCACACAAGTACCAACATTTGCTGCTGTCCTTCAGATGAACCCTTGCTGTGTCTCCAGAATACTAGTGCTCATTTGGGGAAATGCCCCATATCCCATAGCTGTTTGTGGCTATGAAGCTCTGCAGTCCCTGGGGTTTCTAATTCCTCCTGTGGTTTTCCCTGACTGACAAAGAGCTTCTTCCAAACATGACTATCTGATCCAGAAACAGAGTACCCAGTGATCTAACGAAAACCCCAAAGGAAAGAAATGTACTAATGCAGCCCATCCTCTGGGTGGATAAAATATCACTAAAAGCCAGTTAAAGATTTTGTTTGGGGGTTGGGGTTTTTTTTGTTTGTTTTTGTTTGTTTTGTGGTTGGGGTTTTGTGTGTGTGTGTGTGTGTGTGTGTGTGTGTGTGCGCGCGCGTTGCTTTTTGGTAAGAATACATGAAGAGATTGTCTCACACCAGGTAAAACCTGAATTCTAATCCCAGTGAACACGCGTAATGAGTAACTCTATTGGAGTTATGATCCTGGAGCCAACCACCTCTTCTGAAAAGCGATGTTTCAGCCATTCTTAAAAAATGTCTGTGCACACAATTTCATAGATATTTCATATTTGTCTTTTCAATAACATATTAAAAATGCATCAGAACTGTATAGAATTTTCAGGTGAATAAAAATCATTATATTGTGATTAGCAGAGATCCCAGTTGTACATGGTTAATAACCTGACTGTGTCTTGTCAAACTTCACTGAAATATTATTTAATGGTTGAAGCAACTTATAATCGAGCATCAGTGTTAGACTGACATATTTTACAGTATTTATAACTCAGAAAAACTTGGAAGAATTTTCATAAATTGAATCATAGCCAACATCTTTTTTTAAGAAGATATTTTTTAGCTTTACTCTTTTTTTTTTTTT